>NC_048219.1:193458075-193491527 GCF_002007445.2 Ailuropoda melanoleuca
AAAAAAAAAAAAAGAAAAGAATATTTTTGGCTATTCCATTTGTGGGTGCTATTATAAGTGGGATTTTTTAAATTATATTTTTAACTGGTTAAATGCTTTAAAACAGAAAAGTTACTTACTTTGGTGCGCTTACAGTGATTTTGGTTATTGTATTAACTTCTCCTATTACTTCATCAATGAGTCAGTGATCTCTTGAGTCTCTGTGTATAGCTGGAAGAAACTGAGGGTGGAGAACTGGTATACCCCCGGGGCCAGGCAGAGAGCATTCCATCCACATAAAGTTCAAACCCAAGCAAAGCTGGTGGATAGTGGCAGAGGTCAGGATGGAGGTCAACTCTGGGGAGGAGGAAAGGCGATGACAGAGAGGAGGCATCTGTGGGGACTCTGTGGTCCTGGAGTTGTTCTGGGAGGTGATTACACGAGTGTGCTCCATGTACAAAAATTCACTGGACTGTCCACGTATGATTTGTGAACTTTTACATGTATCTGTCTGTAGCGGGGTGAACAGTGGTCCTCAAAAAGATGCATCTAAGTCCTAACCCCCCGGGGAGCTGTGAATGTGACCTTATTTGGAAAATGGGTCTTGGCTGATGTAACGAAGTTGAAAATCTTGAGATCATTCTGGATTAGGGTGGGCTCTAAATCTGGTAACTAGGGTCCTTTTAAAAAGAGGGGAAAACCAGGGACACAGAAGAGAGGGTGATGTGAGGAGGAGACAGGGATGGGAGTGATGTGTCCACAAGCCCATTTGCACCAAGAACACGGGTGACTACCTGAAGCTAGAAAGAAGCGAGGAAGGGTCTTCCCCCAGAGCTTTCAGAGGGAGCGTGGCCCTCCCTGCCAAACACCTTGGTTTCAGACTTCCAGCTTTCAGAGCTGTAAAAGGATAAATATCTGGTTGTAGTAATTTGTTACACCAGCCAAGGAAGGTAAAACAACACCATACTTTAATAAAATTTTACTTAAACAAACAAATACAAAACACATAAAAGCCAACAAGGATCAGTGTTGGCAGGGATGCGGGAACAGGTGCTCTGAGGCATGGTGATTGGGAGCTCTTTGGGGGAGCCATGAAATTATTGATCTCAGCATCAAACACATTCTTTCACTTTATTCCATTCACAGGACAACGACCCGAGGCGCAACTTCCACAAAGATTTTCACTCCCACATTGACTCACCCGGGGCATTGAGGACACCCCCGTCTGACACCAGAGGCTGCTTTTGCTGTGCTGGGCTGCAGTCCTGCCCCGGTTTTGGTTCTTCTCTCTTCTTCTCTCGCTCTTTCGCTCTTCAAGGTCACGGCCCCAGGGACTTACATTAGCTGTTGAGTTCCTCCACCCTCTGCTTGATAGGGTCATGGGCCAGCCCTGCCTCCTGCCCCCACCTCCCACCAGGCAGAGCTCCTGTTATGGACTGAAGGCTTGTGTTCCCCACCCCCCCCCTTACGCATGTTGAAGCCCTAACTTCCGTGTTATGTGGAAGTGGGACCTTTGGGAGGTGATTAGAGTTGGGGAGGTCACGAGAGCTGTCATGATGGGTTCGGCCCTTGTAAGGAGAGACAGGAGGTCTAACCCCTACCACCCCCCCAGCACATAAAGAAGAGCCCATTTGCCAGCCCTTATCTAGAACAGTCTCTGCACTTCCAGCCCCCAGAGCTGTGACGAGCAAATGCCTGTCGTGTAGACCCCTCAGCCTGTGGGACTTAGTTACAGTGATTCACGCTCACCAGGACAGCCCCCGAGCCCCGTCCATCGGTCGAGAGGGGGGCAGTTCCCTGAGAGACTCCTGTCTGGGAAAGAAGGTTCGGTGTTCTATTGCTCTCCCAGCTGAGCCCCATGGCGTCATCCCGGATGCCCTTCCTGCCCCTTGGGCAGCCCCGCTTCTCTCTGTTCCCATGACCGGGGACTTCATTCTGACCACCTGCTCCCCACCTGGACCGGGCCTGTCCTCTCAACCTTCTGTCCTTCAGCCTCTGCCAGGGGATCCTTTAAAACCAGGGGTCTCATCAAGCCTTTCAGTCATTACCTTAATGGTCTTTTCTTGTTTGTAATTGCATGTTTACATGCTGACCTCTTGAATGCCCGTCTCTGCTCCACCCCCTCTAACGCACACACCCCCACCCACCCNAGCCTTTCAGTCATTACCTTAATGGTCTTTTCTTGTTTGTAATTGCATGTTTACATGCTGACCTCTTGAATGCCCGTCTCTGCTCCACCCCCTCCACCCCTCACCCCCCACCCCTGCACACAGCTTTGATGGCAGAGACCACAGCCCAGCTCCGAGTGATCACCCATCTGCCTTAGGAAAGTCAGGCCCGAGAAACCAGCCCAGCTGGAGATGCCCGTATGCGGCCATCCAGAGGAAGTCATCTTGCTGTGACCCGGGCCTGTTTCCCGAGGCTGGTCTCCCTCCACTGTGTTCCGTTCAGCCAACGCTGTGCTGTCACCATGGGCCAGTCCCGCGAATGTGCCTCCAGGCCTGTGCCCAGCACGTGCTCCACGCCGCTCTCTCCTCCTCGCCCACCTGGCTCCCACCTCTTTCTCCTGCTAGATTCTGCCGTCTTGTCGTCTCGCACAGGAAGCTGTCCTGGTCTCTGCAGGCAGAGCGAGGTGCTCCCTCTTCCACCCTTCCTTGGCACGGCTCTCCTTGCTCTGTGTGAGGCTGGAACTCTATCTACCCCGTTGGACTGTGAGCCCAGGCGGTGTCCCCGGTGCCCCGCACGCCCCCAGACCAGGAGCCTTGCTGGCAGGTGTGCTTTGTGAATGGATGAATGTCATATTCACCCTGATTTCTACGGTCTGCCTGCCTCCCTGAGCCTGCTCTGCGGTCTCCCATGCCAGCCTCCACCTGTGCGTCCTCGGCGCTCGGATTCATGTTAATAAGACTTTGCATTTCCTCAAACATTTCTCATTCATCAGACAAACAGGAGTCATGTGTTTGTGAAGGAGGGAGTAGCACACGGGCTCTGAGGACTGAGAGCTTGGGTTTGGTCACAACTCCCCCTTGACCGCATGCGTGTTCTGGGAAAGTCACGCTCCATCCCCGTGCTTCAGATGTGTCCCCTGCGCGTGGGCTGGTGATGACAGCCCAGCTCCTAGGGTGTCCATGAAGGGTAAATACAATCACATCTGCAAGGCGTTCGGCACAGGTCAGCAGCTTATGGTCCCGACTTACGAGGCACGGAGTCAGTTCCAGGTAAACGTTCCTGGGTCACTACAGAGACAAGACACAAGATGACCATCTGTCCCCAGAAGAGCTCTGTGTGCTTCTGGCAAAGCCAGGTCCTCCCCAACCAGGATAGGTATGGCGTCCATTCTAGTGGTGACAATAGTATCTTAGCGCAGTGGCTGCCCGCTGAGACAACAGTCAGGTCCCAGGGGAGGTGCTCCCATCGCCCTTCGAGAGACCCTGCTCGGGAGACACACACCTGCCGCTGCTGCAGCTTTGGGCTCCCTGCAGCGTGAGCTCCATTCCCAAGGTGGGCTCGGCTGATGACTAAACATGTGCCAGGGACCAGAGCTGGCCGTGCGTCTGCTGGGAACCATTGCCCAGGAACCCAGCAGCTGAGGCTGCAGGCCAAGCTCTTTCTTATATATTCCTTCCTCCCGTCCTTCCTTCCTTCCTTGCTTCCTTCCTTCCTTCCTTCTCTCTTTTCCCAGGTGTTAGACAAGCATCAATCCGAAGGCTCTCCCCACCTTCCTGACCCTCTCTATCATATCCTCTCATAAATCTCTCATCTGCCTAGTCCCATCTTGGTTTCTGCTTCTTCAAGGACTCAAACAGACAAATCCCCTTTGCCCCAGTTTGTGAGTTCAGAGTATCTGTTCACGAAACTGTAGTCGTCCCTCTCAGATGTCACAAGCCCCTGACACACAGAAGCAGAAAGCTTGCCCGTCCCCAGAGAGGGGCCCGCAGCTTGAATTAGCAGTCCTTGTACCTAGACTAACACACCGTCTCATTGTCACACAAAGGGATAGTTTCACAAAACTCAAATGTCAAAGTTTAATTAACAAATTTTTTCAAACTCATATTTCCTAAGGAGAGGCTGCATTTCCATGTGTTACCCCAGTTCCTTCCTGGACATCTCTGCCACGTCCGTCCCTTACAACCTGCACCCGCATGCGGGGATCAGTCCTCAGATGCCCATGCCAGGCCTGCCAGTCACGTGATGCCAGTCCCCTGAGCCACACACGGAGACTGCTCTGGGTGGGGACAGCATGAAAATCTCTGAGGGGATGATGTGCTCACAGACCTGGTAAGTGAGGTCTGAAGCTCTGATGATTGGCCTATTACCCATTTAAAGACCAGTGGTAATCAAATCATCGTGTTCTATACCTGAAGTGTAAGCAGTGATGTGTATTAATCATTTCCCAATAAAACTAGGGGGAAAAAAAAGACCAATGGAGTCCACACTGCCACAGAAACCACATACCTACAGAGAGACAACAGTGAGGCCAGGACAGTAGAGCAGACCCGAAAGGAATCCCAAAGGGACCCTGATAATGGCCTGCTCAGATCTACTGAACAGTAGGTGGAAAGGGACAAAAGAGTTGGGATTTTTATCTGCACTTTGACTTAATCAGTACTCCCAATCTCCCAGTGTCATTGCCTAAATTACAAAATGAGTTTCTGAGCTAAAAGAAATGATGATAAATATGTTTCCAACAAACCAATACTCTGACCTAGTCTTGCATGTCTGATGGCAGGAAGCAGTGGACTGTACCGCCATCCACCCCAGAGCAGCCTGACCAGCTGCCAGATGTCGTCCATGGGGACTCCCCATCTCTCTCCACTTGCATCTCTTGGCCTGCTCTGTAACGGCTTCTTCCCTGCTGGCTACTGCTTGACATCTTCCTTGGAGGCCGATATGGCCAAGAGCATTTGAATGTCAGGTGGGTCTCTGCTTTACTGAGCTGATTTCACTGGGCCACCTGCAGTCCTGTCCTGACACCAAAAGGCTGAATTTCTCAGCAATAAAAGCCCTTGTCTGCTCTTGAAGACTTATTTATTCATTCATTATTTTTTAATTCAGACATTCACTCAGCAAATATTTTTATAGCACCTAATGTGTAGGGGTTCTGTAGAAACAGAGAAATTAGCTGTAAAAATTAAATAGAAAAATGCATCCAGCTGGAAATTAAAATAGCATGTTCCTAACAGCTAACAGCCGCTATGCTAAGATGCATATAAAAAGGGTGTTTCTCACCAGAAGGCAAGGAAATAAATGCACGTTAAAATAACAATGAATTGACATTTTCACTTGTCAGGGATTAAAATAAAATAATAAAACTCATTGCTGGTGAAGATATGGTAATTTAGGCAATTACTATCCACTGTGGGAGACCCAATATCAAATCAGGTGTGGAGGGCTAATTTAGTGAGATATTAATTTGTGTTTTCCCTACTGAGTTTTTCCTTTCTCCTTCAAAGAAAGTAGTTGGACTATATTAATGTCCTATTGCTACATAACAAATATCACCAACTTAGCAGCCTAAGACAAAAACCATTTCATAGTTCACAGTTCTATAGGTCAGAAGCCCAGGCAGGGCTCAGGTGGGTTCTCTGTTCAGGGTCATACGGAACAGACCTGAGGTGGCTGCCAGTGTGGGTTCATTCCTGGTGGCTCTGGGAGACAGCCCACCTGCAAGTCCATTCAGGTTAGTGGTGGAATTCAGCTCCTTGGGGTTGTAGGACTGAAGTCCCTGCTTCCCTGATGGTCATCAGCCAGGGACCAATCCTGTCTCTTAGAGGTTGCCTGTATTCCTTGTCATGTGGCCCCCTCCATCTCCAGAGCCAGGATTCGTCCCCCCCCACACACAACACGCTCACATATAGGGTCCTTCTCATGCTGTTTCTAGGAAGGTCCTAGTTTCCTGTAAGGACTCATCTGATTGGGTCAGGCCCAATTATTGAAAAGACATAAAATAATAACACGAATAAACGGCATGATAAGTAAGACAAACAATGAGTTTTAGGGTGAGATTTGCACCGTATTTTTATGGCAGAAGGATCACTGATACACTGACCTTCCTCCATGTACGATAAAGATAGTCTGGCCCCAAACTCTGGACCTAACCAGGAAGCTGGCAAAGGTGGTGCAGGCTTGCTGCTAACATGTGGAATGGTTGTTTCTTTTTCCCTCTGCCTGTCTCTAGAGTTAATCCCACCTGTATCTCTCAATTGTCCCCCAGCCCCCGACACACACACACACACACACACACACACCCTTGTCCAGGCAGATCGAGAAGGACTGGCAACTCGACCGGCTGGCCACATTTGGAAGGTTTCCAGCCCCTGCTATAAATCCCAAAGGCCCCATGCAGCCAAATCAGAGGCTCAGCGTATTTCCACACACTCTAGCCGCAGACGCTCAACTTTTCGATCTAAACACGCAGGAGCTGTGGAGAAAGGGGAAGTCGAGGGCTGAAGCCTCATGTGGGGAGCCCAGCTAGGAGGGCATTTAGCAACCACAGGTCAGAGCTGAAGGACTACATCTCCTTCTCACTTCCTCAGGAGGAAAGGAACCAAGCTCTGTGACGTTGGTGCCAGCGATGTCGGGGCTGGGGTTTCTGGCAGGTGTCATAGCAAGAAAACCAAGGCATTTTCACTTTGGATTTGGCATCCTTCTCCTGAGGGCACGCAGCTCTAATTTCCAGCTCTGACTTCGGCCCTTTGCTCAATGATCCTAGTAAGAGCTCTCTTTGTGCTTCTGCCCCCACCCTGCACAAGTAAATGCACACACATCCACATGTGCACACGTAAGCACACACCAGTTACAGACATACACAAACGTGCAACGCCAGATAGACACACAGTTACACACAGACGTTCGCTTCAGCAAACGTACCCACACACAGGCACGCACCGGCCGACTCATCAGATGCAGACTGCCACGTCCATCCACATCCAATGTTCCTATCAAGGCAAATACACCTCCTGTCGAACACAGACACACACACACACACACGCAGTGTTCACACGCACACACAGACACACAACTTGGCAGAAATTCCAACCCACATGTCCCGTCTGCTGTGCTTGTGGATTTTATTTCCCAACTGTTTGTTGACCCTTTCCTTATTTTCCTTCAGAGTTAGGTAACTATAGTTCAAAAGAAGTAAAAACTGCCAGGCAAGCAGAGCCACCGACTGGGGGCAGGGAGCCTAATGCCAGCCCTCAGCAGGGCCCGGGGAAAGGCGCTGTGTGGACACGAACTCTGGGTTTCCATCGCGAACCCCGTGGGCTGTCTGGGTTGTCTTCACGGCGCTAGAAGCTGAGCAGACCCCACACCCCCGCGGCCGGGGCACGGGCGATGTTGAAAACCCCGTGGACAAGGAGCCGGGTTCCCGTCACCAGGCACAGCACCGCTCTGCCTCGCACCCCACGACCTGTCTGTGGAGGGTGGCTTTTCCGCGCTGGGGTTGCCCTGTGGGGTCGGGATATGGTCCGTGGCCCCCACGCCATTGAGATGCAGCAGTCTGGCGTCAGCGTGGCACTTCCCGATCACGGGGAGGACAGCACCTGTCCTCTGTGCTTCGACTAGACGCGGCTTCACTCAGATTTGGAAATTCAAATAATCAGGGGTAGTTTTATGTGAAATTTCTGTCTGTAAGCACAAGAGGGCAGTTGGTGGAGCCCCCGTGTCCCTGGGCGGCCCCAGGAGCCATACCCTGCAGGTGCCTCTGCCGCCCCTCTTGGCTTGGGCAGAGCTCCCAGAGGACAGCTTCTGTGCCGGCTGTGCTCTCTGGGGGAAGTGCACTCGTGCCTGATTTTGTGGGGCAGTGGCCAAGGCTCTACCTGTGAAGCTGAGGGTACTCTGGAAGAACGTGCAGGCACCCGGGATCCTGTCTCTCTTCCCAGGGCCTCATAGAGCCTATGCATGGCCTGCCTCCTTCCCAGGACCTCCCCTCATGCCACGGCCCCCAGATCCCAGCCCAGGAAGACAGCTGGGCGAGTTTAACCCTCCCTGTCTCCCCCTCTGCAGCCGAGCACCCAGGACCCGCAGGGGCCTGCTCTCTTCCCGGCTCCTTCATGCCACTGGCACCCCGAGCTCCCAGGCCTCTTCCAGCAGATCCCCATCCTGCCGACCGGCTACTGCATTCTCACCACGGCTGCTTGGAGTCAGGGAAGGAACCGCCTAAATATCTCCTTAAGAATCCTAAAACTCCCTTGCTGGAAACATGTGGGTCCCTGCCCCACATTTTTTAATCTGGCTTAGGAACCAATGCCTCCAGATGTCTATTCTGGAAGTGTCCTTCGGGGAGGGGACCCGAGGAGGCAGGTGAGGCACCCCAGAAGCGGAATGAGAGGAGGTGCTCACTCTCAGGTGGGGGCAGGGCAGGGTCCTGACCCTGAGGCGGAGGTCCCCGAAGCCTCTCACGTCCCCGGCGCCTCATTCTAGTCCCTACCATGGTGCTCTCCAGACCCCCCAGGTCCGTTAGGGGGTGTCTGAGGGTGAGGGGTTTGATGTCAAAGTAGACTTGTATCTTCTCTTCTTCAAGAGGACAGAAGAACCCCTCAGAACAGAAGCCACACAGATTCTTAAAAAACTGAATGCGGTTACCAGACAACCCAGCAATTGCACAGGGACGCCTTGGGCATTTGTCCGAGGGGCGTGAAGTCCCAGACGTCCTTCAGGGGGTGAATGGCTAAAGAAAGGGAGGCACATCCGTCCCCCGGATGATAAAAGGAACGAACCAGAGATGCATTCAACACCTCAAACAGTGGGTCTCCAGGGAAATTCGCTGAGCAAGAACCCATCCCAAAATGTTGCATACTCTGGTTCCATGGTGAAGTGACTAACTCACAGGAATTGCAGAGATTAGGGGATGCCAGGGTTTGGGGGCTGGGAGGGGCCAGCTGTAGTCATAACAGAGTCACCTGCGGGGCCCTGGTGGCTTTGGAGCCACGGAGTGTCTTGACTCTGGCGGTAGATAGCCGAGCCCACACGTGTGGTTAAGGTCGATGGAACCAAACGCACACACACAAGTGCAAGTGAAACTGGGAATTGGACATAAAACCTGTGTGTGGGATCAACGTCAGTGTCCGGGTTGTGAGATTGTAGCACAGTATTGCAGGAGACTGCCTGTGGGGAAACTGAGGAAAGGGTATGTGGGATCTCTTTGCATCGTTTCTTACAACTGCTTGTGAATCTACAATGGTCACAAAATAAAAGTTTAATTTTAACAAAGAGGAAGCCACAGGGGTGCCTGGGTGGCTCAGTTGGTTAAGGGTCTGACTTCTGCTCAGGTCTTGATCTCAGGGTCCTGGGATCGAGGCCCACGTCTGGCTCCTGGCTCAGTGGGGAGTCTGCTTCTCCCTCTCCTTCTGCCCCTTCCCCTGCTCATGCTCTCTCTCTCTTAAATAAATAAATAAATAAATAAATAAATAAATAAATCTTAAAAAAAAAAAAAAGAGGGAGCCACAGGTCTACCACCTTGCTCCGGGCTCCCTGGTAAGCCTGCACGCCTCGGGGCTCTCGTATCTTTCTTCATCGGATTTTCTTTGTCTCCTTAAATGAGTGAGTTTGTTTTGTCCAGTTTTGCCGGGTTGTGACCTGGTGTTCCCTGAAGAGGGACGTTAGTGACCACCCAGGAGTTATTCACACTGCAAGCACAGGTAAGAGGTGTCCTCACCTGGTTTCCTGCTCAGAGCACCCTTGGCTCCTACCTGTCAGGAGGTTGAGCATTTCTAGAGTCACTATTCCTTCCACAAACATCTCCTGGGCCCTGATGTATGGTCCATCGTGGTGTTAAACCTTAGGGGGTGAACTGCTGGAGTACAGAGGCCTGACTCACGGACCCTTTGCTCAGGGATCCAGAGCAGAGGAGAGATAAATAAGCAGTCAGGAAATTATTACACCACACGGAACTCACTGCCACAGAGGTGAGCACAGGGATGGAGCTCTAACCCATCTGTGATGGTAGCCTTCCTGGAGGAGGAGACAAAGCTGATTCTGTAGGGAGAGAGCGGACAGTGCCAGGTGAAGCCACAGCGTCACATTCACCTGGGCTTCCCTGTCTCTGCTGACTCACCTTAACGTTCCTGCCTCCTGGCATCTTCAGAGGAATGGAGAGCCCCTCCTGTCCCCAGTGCTACACACACAGACCAGCACTGTCGCTTAGCACCAAACAGCACAAGCCCTGGCGTGCTGTGTCTTGGGTTCGGCACACTCAGTACCAGAAACCGTGAAACCGAGGATAACGGCTCAAAGGGACCGCTGAGGTTTCCAGCCAGGAAGGCAGGAGCTAGTGAGAGCTGAGAGCATAGGTGAGCAGGACAGCATGAAGGGATTTTAGCTTGATCGTCTTGTCCCCCTGCTCAGTGGGGCAAGTCAGCCAGTCTTTCCAACCTGTGCCCGCCAAGCATAAAAATAATCACGACTATCAGAGCCTTCCACTTGTCGTTTCATGAATCTTGCTTGCGCCATCCCTCCTTCTGACTCTGATAGCAGTACTTGCAGTTGTGGAAGGATGTCTTGATGTATCTAAGGTCTACTTGACGTCACTGGCCCCTTATACCACAACAGTCACCAGTAAGCTCGGGATGTCTTGGAATTTTCCAGATCAGTAGTTCTCAAGCTTGCACGCACATCAGACCCACCTGGAGGGCTCGTGAAAACACCGATGTCTGGGCCCTGATCCCAGAGCTTCTGATTCGGTAGGAGAGGGGCGGAGCCCAGGTAACCGGGGGATGCTGATCACACTCTGAGAACCACCGTTGCAGCAATTCCTAAGGGCATAGGGGATCCACCTGACGCCATCTCCCTGACGTCCCACATAGTCAGAAGAGGTGTAAGGATGGTACAGGGACAGGGACCAGTAGAATTCCTAAAAGCATTTGTCAACACCTGATTCACTCCTCTCCATGATGTCATGTCCACAATCAACAGGTTTTTTTTTTTAATAATAATATTTCTTTATTATGTTAGTCACCATACAGTACATCCCTGGTTTTTGATGTAAAGTTCCATGATTCGTTACTTGTGTATAACACCCAGTGCACCACGCAATACGTACCCTCCTTAATACCCATCACCAGCCTATCCCATTCCCCCGCTCCTCTCCTCTGAAGCCCTCAGTTTGTTTATTAACCACTGGAGCAGAGGACAGGAATGAGAACTCTAAATAGAAGTGGGATGACCGGGTTTTAATCTGGACTTGGCTACTTGCTTGCTGGTTGATTTCAGGAAAGTGGCATACACTCTGTCATTCTTTGGTTTTCTTAGCTTAGAATCCCCTCCATCACATGAGGTTCTTAATAGGATGAAATGAAATAAAATACATGGAAGATGTTTTTAAAAATACAAGGTCTACTCTGGTTTGGTTTCTGTTCAACGACAACAAAACAAAGCCCTAGAAACTTGACACTCAAAACCTTAGTTTCATGACCTCAAACTTGACAATCCCACTGGAGTGAGGCACCAGAGAAGACCCAAGAGCAGGGGTGCACAGGGACATGGGCTGGCAGACAGACCTTCATTCTCAGCCTTTGGTAAGAAACATCAAGTATGGGGTGCCTGGGTGGCTCAGTCATTAAGCGTCTGCGTTTGGCTCAGGGCGTGATCCCAGAGTCCTGGGATCGAGCCCCACATCAGGCTCCTCTGCTGGGAGCCTGCTTCTTCCTCTCCCACTCCCCCTGCCCGTGTTCCCTCTCTCACTGCCTCTCTCTCTCTGTCAAATAAATAAATAAAATCTTNCTCTCTCTGTGTCAAATAAATAAAATCTTTAAAAAAAAAGAAAGAAAAGAAACATCGAGGATGCCCAGCGAAGATCCTTGGGTAGCTTGGTGGAGGGTGAACATACGAAGAGGAATCTCAGAGCAGGGTACGTGTTACGATGCAGGCATCATAACAGTTGACAGTTGAGGTGACATTTCTCAAAAATCAGCAGGTGCTAACCTGCAGGGCACGGTTCAAGGGCTTTGCAAACCCCTCCCAACCCATTTCAAAGCACGGGTGCATTTTCTGGCCTGGAGGCTAGATACTAAAGAGACAGGTGTTGTGGAAGGGAGCCTGGTGACTGATGCTGGGTCTGCACCAAACCAGGAAACCCAAAATTCCTTCCAACTGAGAACAGAATTGAGGCCAAGCTGAGCCTGAACTTGCCAAAGATGCAGGCTCCGGGGTATGACAGATCAGGGTAATGAACCCACTCCTTCACCCTCCTTATCATACCCTTTGCCACATGGCTATGCGGTACGCCCTCCCCCAAAAAGCCAGAGTCTATTTCTCCACCTCGGATGTGGCCTCGATTGTGAGACTAGTTCTGTCCACCAGGACAGGGTGGTAGTTTCAGAGTATTACCAGGATCCGGCCTGCATCTCAGGGCCCTTGCTGGTTCCTCTTACACTTTTTCTCTTCTGCCACCACTGTGAGAAGGAAATGCCCAGACTAGCCGGCTGGTCCTGTGACAAAGATGAGAGACGTGGGGAGCAGAATGGCCCCAGCCAAGCCCGGCCCGGTGCCAGACACCCCAAATGACCCCACGTGCATTAAGGAACCTAACGATCAGCCAAGTGCGTCTAGATTATCCCCAGATGGTTCACTGAGTGATTGTTGTCTGAAGCCACAGAGTGGGGCACTTTGTTACAAGGCAATAGCTAGCTGATACAAGTGGCTACTATTTCAGGTTCAGGACACCAAGATGAATTAAGACAAAATATTTACCTGCAAGGAATGTGTAATCTGATGGAAGAGACAGTTGCCATAAGATGTGCTAAGTAACATGGGAGGAACTCAATCGGTGTTGTAAGAGTTCAAAGACCCTGGGACGTAATTGGAGGTTTCAGTGAAGGCTTCTCAGAAATTACTCTTGAGCCAAAGCAGCATGAAGGTAGGAGACTGGGAGCTCTGACCACACCCTACATTGAACGCAAGGCAGGGTCCTGACGGGTGGAACGAAAGCAAGCGGGACCAACCCCAAGGTTGGATTCGCATCAGAACCCATTCACTTCCGAGGCTCTGGGGACCCAGAATGCCACCTCGCCTCCCCCAGGCGCCTGACACACAGCCCACGTCCACCACCACTCCTGCCTGGGGGTCTGGCAGATGTCCAGAACCCAAACTGTGTCAATGAGCCAGTAACTCCTTGTCCAAACACCAGGGACCAACACCGCTAGACCCGTTGGACACGGGAGCAGCAAAACACATTTTCTCCAGAGAAGCTGCTTCCTATTCAATCAACTTTTCCAGTAGTCCTTTTGAAGAAGACTTGATTTGTATACCGTTTGTACGATCCTTTGTTTGCCTACAATACTATTTGGGCACAAGACTAGGGACAGGGAGTGGGAACCAGGCAGACAGCAAGAAAAAAAAAAAAGAAGCTGAAGGGCTTGTGACTTCCGAGTAATTGACATCTTTGCACAATTTTATTTGAGTCTGTAAAACAGAATTGCTGGAAGCATCAAAGCAGTGGAGGGTAAGGAACAAAACATCAAGCCAGCTTTGCGCTGAGCCCGATGTCTTAGGCCGCAGCTGGCTGTGTTCTGAGCAAGCTTCCTGCTCCAGCACCTTCCCGGCAGTCAGACCTTCTCAACCAGGGGCTCCCACGGATAGAGCGGGACTGTGGGTGGAGCCCATGGTGGCCAGGGCCCCACTGGCCTGTCCTCACCCACTGGCTACATAGGCAAGTTGAGCGCCCCATCTGAAGAGCGTTTTGACAGGTCCTCCCCCAAAAGCTGATGCTACTTTCCTAGACTTTGCAGAAGGGGTCACGACAGACTTCATTTTATGTCATTGATTTGACGTAACTTCTAGAGATATTTCTCAGGGTGTTCCTGTGGGTCACAAAAATACAGCATGACTCAGGGGAGAACTGCTTTCCTTTTTTTAAAAAATAGAGAAACCACAGCACAGACAGACGAGGCTGCTTTCCCGGGTCATGCGGAAAGATCTACGCCCGCCTCCGAGCCGCAGAGGCAGCTCAACCTTGCTCAGCCTCGTGAGGCTGGGGTGGGAGGCTCTGACCCGGAACCCGAACCCAGAGTCAAACCCTGCGTGTAAGGGGGAGCATCCCAGCCGAGGGCTCCGGGTCTCACGAGAGAGCCAGTGTCCCAGAAGTCGTCAGTTAAATCAAATGGTGGACAGAATGGCTGTCTTTTGCTTCACAGGGTGACCCATTTAATTGTAAATAACCAGAATAAGGGCACAGGACGCATTTCCTGGAGAGTCCGCAGCTTCCAGCTGGGTTTAATGGGCAACTTCTATCTATTCCTGTTGCCATTTTGCAGGAGGAATGCTGAGGAGTGGTTGGATTCTGGAGCTAGATCGAAGCAAAGCAGACGTCATTTGCCCATGGCAGAGGTGCAGGGGTGGGAGGGAAGGACGGCAAGGATGAAGCCAAGGGCCTGGCCTGGACCGCTCCTGTGTCTTTGCCTCTGGCTGTGTAGGGATGTGTTTGCCCCCACGGGGCCCTGTCCTAGAGCCTCTCGGTCACAGGCTTCCCCTTCTTCCTCCAGAATGAGGGAAACGGGAGCGATTTTGGCTTCATACGGAAAATATTAGTAGCCAACTTAGAGCCAGTTAGTCCTGTAACTATTTCCACCAGACTGTGGGGTCCAAAGTGAAGTCACCCAACAGCCTCGCTCAGGCCTTGAAACAACTGATTAGCAAACATTCCCACTGTCTAGGTCCAGCTGCTGCGACCGAGGAGATGTTTGATGGTGAGAGACAAGGGACAAGCCTGGGAGACGCAGTTCCCAAGGGGCAGGGGCAGTTGGCCCTGCTTCTTCTCAACCCCTTTGTGGTTGTGACCCCCAGTAAGAAATACCTTTTACATCATGAGCCAGCGTGCCCACTCACAGCCTCACTACTGGTGAAAGCCTCAAGCTTTTTGTATTCTCTTCTCCCCCATGTAGGTTTGTTTTTAAAAATGCTGTTCAGGGGTGCGTGGGTGGTTCAGTCGGTTAAGCATCTGCCTTCAGCTCAGGTCATGATCCAAGGGTCCTGGGTTCGAGTCCCACATGGAGGTCCCTTTCTCTCTCTCCCTCTGCCTTTCGCTCCTGTTCATGCTTGCTCTCTGTCTCTCTCTCTCTCAAATAAATAAATAAAACCTTTAAAAAAAAAAAAAAGAGTCACGTGCTCTACTGACTGAGCCAGCCAGAGACCCCTCTGCTTTTATCTTTTTAATTTGAAGCAGGCATTCATTGATTTCCTACCAGTATAGTACTCTTGTCTCCCAGGAATAAACCTTCAGTGAGTCATTGAAATACTGTAACATATCCATGAGTTTATGTGCAAGTACCTTATTGAGAATGCTTGCATCCGTGTTAATAATATGCCATCTTTGACAAAAGTACTGTCATTGGAAAACAGGTTCTTTACAGGAAACGAGTAGTATCATGGGCATCTTTGTCTGGAAGAGTTTATGAAATATGAGAAGTCTCTTTCCTTGAAAGTTTAAAAGACTTCTCCGGTGAAATCTTCTGAGTCTGGGGTTGGGAGGGGAACAATGCTTTATTTTTATTTTCTGTTGTTTGATTTTGTTTTACATTTTCTTTTCATCATGAAAATGTCTTCATGCTTTTTCTTGGGTTAAGGTTTTTCACTTAATACATGGGCAGAAAAGAGATGTCTCTTAATTTTTTTTTTTTTAAGATTCTATTTATTTATTTGACGGTGAGAGAGAGTGGGAGAGGGAACACAAGCAAGGGGAGTGTGAGAGGCAGAAACAGCCTTCCCCACCACGGAGCAGAAAGCCTGATGCGGGGCTCGACGCGGGGCTCGATCCCAGGACCCTGGGATAATGACCTGAGCCGAAGGCAGACCCTTAACGGCTGAGCCACCCAGGCGCCCCAAGAGATGTCTCTTGATTAACAATTTCAAATTGGTCGGCATATCATTCTGCCGTCTTCTCACATAGTTGATATCCACTTTTTTTTTTAATTTCTGCTTTTTATGCATGACTTTTCTTCCTGAAACTTACCAGAGATCTCCCTGACAAATGTTCAAAGAATCAGCTTGGGGTTGATTTATTAATTCTCTTTTATTCTCTTCATCTTTTTTGTTCTTAAAAGTACATGAATAAAAATATGCTTGTTGTAAATATTTAAAGAACTCAGGAGTATTCAGAACAAGAAGAGGCAGCCTCCCTCCACCACTCCCGCCCTCTCAGTCCTGATGCCTCCCCTGTCCCAGGGTGACCACAGGCCAGGCTGGGGGGCCTCCCTCCCACCTTTTCCTTAGCTGCTCTTTCTACACACGTTTGATATATTTTACCACCGATGGTTCACACCATGCAGGCTGCTCTCATGTGCTAGTTTCACTTAGCAATACATTTCAGAGATCCAATCACTTAGTCAGTATTTATTAAGAGATAGGTATGTGTCCATTTCTGTTCCAGGACCCTGGGATCCATTTGTGAACAGAGCAGAGATCTCCCTGCCCCACTCATGGAGCTCTCCTTCCACATCAGAAGTGTGTCACTGAATTCTTTTTAATGGCCACATGACTTCTTTGGTTTACCCTTATGAAGGTTGTTGGGATTTTCCTCCGAGGTTTTTACAGTTACAGACAAGGCTACAGTGAGTGTCCTAGGGCATACATCTCAGCACACTAACGAATATTTCTAGGGGATGGTCTCTAAGAAACACCTTTGCTGGGTACAAGGTCAGCATATTGTAGATTTTGATCAAGACTTACAAATTGTTATTTGGGAGAAATTATTCTTTTTATATTTCAAATCTCCAAATGGTTTAGGATTTTTCGTATGTGATTAATTTTTTACTTTGATGCACTGGGATGGGGAACTTTGCCCCCCCTTTTTTTGTTTGATCGTTTTTGATCTTTGTGAAAGTTATTGTAAGGTCGTCCAGGTATGGTTGTACAAGGTAATAACAACGCCATTTGTCTCCGAGGGATTACCTCTCCAACCCTTCAGGTGGCGGGAGCTTACTCTCTGCATCTTCTTCTAAGCTTCTGGAGGCTTCCATTAGAATCTTTCTGCTGCCTGGGACCTGTCCACGGAGGGGAGCCCTTCCTTTCCCATCAGTGACATTTTTCTTCCCTGTTTCGTGATGGAAATTGCTCTGCCAACATGGTGACCGCATGTGGCATTTGGACTGGAGATGTGGTCGGCCTTCCCTCGTACACACACCCTCTTCTCCTTCTGCACGGAACCAAAGCACATCCCTCCACAGCCTGTCCAGACTGAAGGAGGGATAGAAACATCCACTTCCTTCTTCCCTTTCACTGGTGGGATCCTGGGGAACCCCTTGAATTAATGCCATTGACGTCAGTGTACCAAATGCAGAAATCATGTGTTTCTTTGTTTTGTTACAGTTGTTTATTTGCTTGCTCAAGTTCAACAAGTCTCTTCCCCAGAAGCTAAAAAATAGATTTGTGTTTCTCTTTCAAACTTCCCTCACTTGGCATTTTCTGATAAGATTCAAAACCATTGCATGGGTTTTATGGAGTTGGGTTTCCTTTCGGTGGCATATTAAGTTGTCATCTATAAATGCTACAAAACGTTTTTTATTTTTTCACTTATCCCGAGTGTGTCTGTGTGATCTTTCATGGACTTACTGTGACCTAATAATGGCTTCTCCTATCTGTGTGATTCTTTTCAAAATGCGGCTTGTGTTTTACCTGAAGCTCATGGATGCTATGTTGCTTGGTACATGAAAGCTCATTAAGGGCAAATATTAACCTGTCTTGGGTCAGAGTGCTTGAATTTAAATCCTGAATCCACCACTTATTACTGAGATCTTCATTTAATGCAACATTGGGTAATTATTCGTGGAGTGTCCACAGTGTGGCATGCATGGGTCCAGGTGTTGAGACTAGATCGAGAAACAGAACCTATGAGGTCTCTGCTTCCTGGAGCTCACACTGGGGGCAGGGGACGGACGGGAGTGGGGGGAATCGCAAAAGACAGCAAAGCTGTCGCAGGTCGGATGGCGATTCATGGTATAGAGAAATAGAAAGGGGAATGAGGGGTAATGGGGATATGAGGACTGCAGTTACGTATGGGGTTGCTGGAGTGATGCTTGAGGCAGATTTGTCTAGATGCTTGATACTGCACGGTGAACAGGGTCCTGAGGAAGAGGAAGCTGGAAAGGGGAACCTCCCATCCCAGGTTTTGGTTCGAGAAACTGGGTGACGCAGAACAATCTGGAACCCCCCTGATTGGCAGTGAGCTCTAAGGTCCCAGGCCTGGGAAGGTCCCTAGGAGAATGCTCCTGACGGACAGGAAACCACAGCCACCAGAGCCCGACCCGTTAGCATGAGTAGGCTCACAGACGGAGTGGGCCAGAGTCCACTGCTGTGCGGGCGAGGGGAGGAATTCGGAGCTTCTGGTCTCCACTCAAGGAAGGGGAGAGGCAGTGGGTGGGCAGAGAAGAAGAGGACGATGGGCCAGAAAGATGGCCGAGTCCCCCTCCCTCGGTCTCCTCCCACATCTTCATCTTCAAGAACGTCTTCAGCACTCACAAGCCTACAGAGAGAGAGAGAGTTCTTGGTAGAAGGGGCCGAGTCTCAAGCCTGGGTGACCGGTAGAAGGTAGGGGAGGTCCTGAGGTGGGGAGGACCTCAAGATTCTGACAAAATATCTACTTCTGAAGGCCAGGGTTGTGGGAATCCTGATTTCTCACCCAAAACTCTGCAAAAATTCCCCGTGCCATGAAATTTCAGTGGCCACCAAGAGCATTAGGCTTAACACAAAATTTATTTCTCTCCAAAAGCCAACCCAGCTCTGAGGGGACAACTAAGTCAAACAATTATTCCAGAGTCCTTCTCCCCTCCTCAGTACACTCTTCATTCTTGCTTGCTTTTCTTCCTTTTTTTCTCGTGTTTTCTTCTTCAGGCTCGTTTCTTCTACTCCGTCTCTGATGGCAAAATAGTCCCTCTGGAACAACATGCCTACCTCTGCCTGGAACTGCATCTCGAACCGTGACTTCAGAAATGAGGGCACCTCAGCCTGCCTCCTGCAGATGTGGAAACTGAGCTCAGACAAGAGGCTTCTTCTTGGGAGTGTGTGTGTGTGTGTGTGTCTGTGTGTTTACCATGATGTGAGCCACTGAAATAGTCGCTGCTGTTTTATCAGTTGATTCTCCTACATGATTTTGCAGAGAAATATTTGATCTGAGAACATCTGTTACTGTCTGGAACATATTTTTTTTTGCCTAGTACTTGACTTGGCACTTCCTATAGTCGTCAGATAAGCATCGTCTCACTGATTCTGTGACATAGCTCAATATTCCCGAACAAACATCAATTATGCTTATGGCTGGAATTGTGTGAATCTGAATGTAAAATGCACCAGCTGTCTTCCCTGCTAGCAGGCTTCTTAATTACGCTGGCTCCATTATGCTGATATTGCAGTACTGTTCATTGTTGCTTTAGAAATAAAAATGATATCGCTAGGTGACTTCTAAGGCTTTTCTAGTTGGGCGAGCTTTTGCAGATTCAAAATACTAACGTGCAAGATCCTGACCCACTCCTCGACTTGGGCCATTGCTCCTTCTCCCTGCAGTCTACTGGTCTCCCTTCATCTGACCCTCTCTGGGAGCTTCCAGTGTGTGGGTCCCTCCCGACTGAGTTAATTAATTCTATTGTCAAGGTTCCTATTGTGAAAATGAAATCATAGATATGCATTGGAGAGGTTTCATTTCAAGCACTCATGGTGTGACAAAAATATTTTCAGTGTTTCTTTCTCCAAACTTCTGTGTGCCTGCTGTTTAAAATCTCTGCGGCTAGCATATAAATACGGCTGCAGACGTGTATTTACATTGTGAGCTATGGGATTAGTGCCATTCTTTTGAAAAAGAACACAATTCTCTCTCCCTCCCTCTCTTTTCTCTCTCTTAAAAAATGTTCCATTTGAGATCCAATCGTCCAGTTCCTAAAAATTAATCCTAAAGAAAAATTTCAGCCAAAAACATCTGTATGCACAAAACATTCCTAGAAAAAAAATTGGGGGGGGGTAATAGTAAAAATTATTATTTTGGGGGCACCCGGCTGGCTCAGTCAGTGGAGCATGTAACTCTTGATCTCGGGGTTGAGTTCAAGCTCCATGTTGGGTGTAGAAACTGCTTGAAAAGAAAATCTTGGGGGCTGGGTGGTTAAGTGTCTGCCTTTGGCTCAGGTCACGATCTCGGGGTCCTGGGATTGAGCCCCACATCAAGTCCTGCATTGAGCTCCCTGCTCAGCAAAGGAGTCTGCTTCTCCCTTTCCCTCTGTCTCTCCCCCCTGTCATGCCCTCACTCTCTTTCTCTCTCTCACTTGCTAAGGCTCTCTATCAAATAAATTAATAAAATCTTTAAAAAAAAAAGAGAAAATCTTAAAAATATATTTTAAAAAATAATGTAATCTAAATGTTATTGCTTACAATTGTCACTACAAAGGGCACTCAGCTTATGATCCTTGTCAATACCCCACTTTATTTTATACATAGTGCACCGTTTGCCACAATGCATGTAGTGATGATTTTCCTTGCATATCATACCTCGCAAGACTGGTCATTGGGCACAAGATTATTCTAAGAAGACTAATTAATGATAAATGAGATATCACATTGTTTGACATTAAATGCTTTGACTCTCTGTGGATCTGGAGCTCCGTGCCCATCACCCATTCATCCCCTCTGGGGACAGAGCGGGAGGCCTCTGCTCTGCACAGGAGAGCGTGGTCTCTGCCCACTATTTGCTGATTGGAGCCTGCACACTCCAGGCTTGCAGTGGCTACACAGAACTGGCAGTTTGGATCTCTTCTGTAACAAGAACTAATTTCAGGTGAACACATGGTTTCCCAGGCTGGCCCTACATGAATCAAGGGGATAGAAGAAAAACAATCCTTCCAAACACATCCCAGGCAAACCACCACCTTCTCTCTACTCCCCCTGCCCCTGTCTGCCTTGCACTTCTTTGCCTCCATAGACCCATAAGCAATGTCAAACACAGGGTTAAAAGCAGAGCGGGTGCGCGGGGGGAGGCGCCAAACATTTTCAGCCTTGGCTAGCATTTCCCTTTCCAATACATCATATGGATTGAGCAAATGCTACCGAAATGCTAAAGCAATAGACTAGTGGCCAAGACAGTGAAATAATGTGCACCTGTTACAAATGATAATTCTAGACACTGGCAACAGACACTTGGTTTGGTCTCACATCAGCTGATAAAAGCAGAATGTGAAATTCAGCATGCACTGTGTTGGCAGCTAGAGAAAATAAAGAGAGAGCATTATTTTGGTGATACTATGGTTTTTTATTTTCTCGTGATGGGGCTCAGGGTGAGCTGCCCCGAACGAGGGCAACTTGGCCTATTGATATTTGAAGCTGAAGGAGTTTGAGCAAAAAGCAGAAGCAGGAAGGTCACTCTGACTTTCTCTCCCCTTCTTCCCTGACACAGGTCACGGCCCCTCACATGCGAGGTGCACCCCCTGGGTAGGAGGAAAGGAGCGCCCCAGCTCCAAAGTTAAAAGGATGCTGCGAAGGATATCAACGAACAAGCCTTGCTGTTTCATCAGATTGCGTCACTTCGCTCCTACTCCATCCCGTCGCTCCTCTCAAACTGCCCGCTCTCCATCCGACCCAGCACACTGGGGTCTCAGAACACTGGGGTTCAATCGTTCCTTCGGGCCTTCATTTCCTTGTGTCATGTAAAACTTATATTAAATAAGTGTGTGCGCTTTTCTCTTGTTAATTAATCTGTCCCTGTCATCTTAATTTTCAGACCCAGTCAGGGATCCTAAGTAGGTTGAGGGGGACTTTCCCCCCCCCTTGTTTAAGAAGGAAGGGAAAACTGTCTTGTGATGTGTTCTGTAGAACGTTTTTTTTTTTAAGATTTTATTTATTTATTTGACAGTGAGAGAGAGCTGGAGAGCACAAGCAGGGGGAGCGGCAGAGGGAGAGGGAGAGAGACAAGCAGACTCCCCGCTGAGTGCAGAGCCCAGTGTGGGGCTCGATCCCAGGACTCTGGTCACGGCCCAAGCTGAAGGCCGTCACCTAACCAACTGGGCCACCTAGGCGCCCCTATTCTGTAGAATTCTTAATAAGTTACATAATCAATGAAAATACTTGTACATCCTTACACACCTCTCATTTCAAATGGTAGAAAAAGCCATGAAACTTCAGAATGCCTCCAGCATAACAAGCAAAGGCAGCGTGCACACCTTATGGGGAATCTCATCCGAACAAACCAGCAATGAAAAAGGGATTTTGAGACTACTGGAGGCATTTAATAATGGAATGTATATAAGATGATACTAAATATTACAGTTAATTTTTAAGGTGTGATAATGGCATGGTGGTTATGCTAAAAAAAGTCATCTGTTAGAGATATATTTATGTAAAAAAACATGATGTTTGAGATTTGCTTTAAAAATTTTTTTCTTTTTTAAAGATTTTATTTATTTATTCGACAGAGATAGAGACAGCCAGCGAGAGAGGGAACACAAGCAGGGGGAGTGGGAGAGGAAGAAGCAGGCTCACAGCGGAGGAGCCTGATGTGGGGCTCGATCCCATAACGCCGGGATCACGCCCTGAGCCGAAGGCAGAGCTTAACCGCTGTGCCACCCAGGCGCCCCTGCTTTAAAAATTTTAAAAACTAAGGGCACCTGTGTGGCTCAGGTGGTTAAGCATCTGACTCTTGATCTCAGCTCAGGTCTTGATCTCAAAGTCATGAGTGCAAGTCCCTTGTCGGGCTCCATGCCGGGTGCGGAAACTACTTTAAAAAAAATTAAAAACTAATTAGTAGAGCAAGGTGAGACAAAGTGAGGAAAATGATGGTAATTGCTGAAATTGAAGCAGCAGGTGGCCACGTGGAGGTTTACAGTTTCCAAGCGTGAGGCATGCTTAAAACCTCCGTAATAGAAAGGGAAAAGGTCGTAACTCCAACTGGCTCCAGTTATGTAAACGAAAATAATTCAATATCAGAATAATCTTAGCGTTCAGAGCATTAAATCAGAATAGTTCAAGATTTTGTTGACAGCGAAAGATGAGATTTACTGGATTCTTTTTCTTTTTTAATATTACTGTTTGTGCTACTGATTCGTGCATTCCAATGCTAGGGATGTGTTTTTAGTGTTTGTACCGGGAAATGTCAAAATTTTCTTACTTCCTTTTTACAAATCAGATTGATTTTTACTTATTACTTCCTTGACTACATCAATATATGCAGATGGAGAATCTAAATACTAGTTGGTTGTAAAGGGATCCTCAATGGTATAAGAAATTATCATAAAGTAAAACAGGAACGTTAAGGATTTAAAAATTCAGAGATTAGGATGTGGGAAATAGAGGGTAGCCTAGGGTTGTCAGGGGCAGAGGAGGATGGGATGGGTGGAGATGCTCAAAGGACACAAACCACCACTTATAAGATGAGTAAGTTCTGGGATGTAACGTACGGCATGATGACTGTATCATACACATGGACGTTGCTAAGAGAGTAGGTCTTAAAATATCTCATCACACACACACACACAAATGGTAACTATGTGAAGGGTTCAAGGTGCTACCTAACCTCACTGAGGTATCCATTCTGCACTGCATAAGTGTATCCATAATGGTCACGCTCTATGCCTTAAACTTACACAATGTCACATGTCAATTATGTCTTAATAAAGCTGGGAACAAAATCCAGAGGTTATGCAAAATGAACAGTGAGAGCTGACATTTCCAGATATCTATGAGAAAGTAACTTGGGGAAAGAACACCATATTTATTTCTGAGTTTCCTGGTAACCAAGACCAAAAGAAAAACACAGATTACACTCAATAGTTGAAAAGGAAATCAGGCACATTTATCTGTGTTTGTAATGAAACCATACTTAAGATGAAATCCATCTCTAAAGATTATTCTTGGATATTGAGTAACATTAAAAGACCTTGTTTTCTGTTGCCCTTTCGTATAAGACACAGAGACACAACTTAAATGAAAGCTTCCTGAATTAATTTTCTATGAGGTTTGAAAACATGTTGTTAATTACAAATCAGTAGCGTTAGTTCTGCTGAAGGTTAAGAAAATATGCTCCAGGCCTTTTTGTTTTCTGAAGATGTAACTAATATGAAAAATCTAGAAGAATCGACAGGCTGTGCACCCATGCCAGGGCTCTGGTGACGTGTGGGCGGGGGCCGGAGAAACAGGGCCGCCTTCTCTCCCAGACCCTCTCTCCTACGTGCTCCAGCCATCCATTCCTATGTGTATTCTGGAAAAACATCAGTTTTCTTAGACATTCCCAGGGGCCCTACCAAAAAGGTTTCAAAGCTGAGTATTGAGATGGGCTGCTCTAAGCAAAGTTAAGTCAATTCCTTTGCTAGAGAATACTCTGAGCCTTTAATACTCCGCAATGTGTTTTGAATGTCCAAGAAGCATAGAAATATACCCATCCCCCAACATGGTTGACTATGACCCCCTCCTCCCCTGTTTTGTGTTGTTTTTTTTTTTAAATGAAGTGTACTTTATGAACCTTTTCTCCTCAGCACATAGTTTGGAAAATGCTGGACGGTAGCATTGGCTGAAATGAGGGCCATAAGCTTTATATAACAAACATCGGGACCATGGTTCACATTCTGTCGTTTGGAGCCCAACTTGCAGACTTCTAGAATCATATGGTAGCTCCCAGCAGGTGCCTGATTGCCTGATTCATCATCTCCCGCTAAAGACCCATGAAGGCACATGCAAAATTGCAAAATTGCAACTGCACCAGAAGCCGAGAATATCAATGAGAGCTTGGCCCCAGTCTAAGAGGGATTTCTGCCAATGGCGGTGCAGATGAGGACAGATTGAGGAGCTCTCATTAGCCGATGCACAATGTGGCTTCTGAAACAGAGCCCTGAGGTCAGACGAGAGGGAGCCAAGCCCTTCCCAGGGGTGCCAGCAAGTGCCGGGCAGTGAGCTCTGGCCATGACGGGAATGGCACCCTGGGGTGAAGAGGGCCGTTTCCTCCTCCCAGCCACAATCCTGCTAATCTGTGTTTTTTGAAGGATACACCTACCAGTGAAGCTCGGCAGCTCGGGTCATCCAGAAATACTCTGCGCCTTCTCCAGGTAGGACGGCCCAGGTGAACACCTGCTAACACCAGAAACGTGGCTCATGGCCCTTCCTTCTGCAAAGGCTCTGAGAAGGGAATCTCATCAGCACGGGAGTGGACGGGGTGGGGTCGTGGGGATCAGCACTGGTGGGCTTCCGCACCTGGGTTGTAACGCGGGGGAAGAATATCATTTTAGTAGATACGAAGTCAGGAGATACCAGGTTTTGGACAGGTGGTGAAGTATCTTACAACTTAGAGGTAATGTTAGTAAAATTAAAAATAAGGACATGAAGAAAGTAACTAATGCTATTGCAGTAATCATGTTGCAATATATATATATATGTATATACACACATATGTCTCAAACCAACCTATACAATGTTACACAGCAGTTATATCAACCTAAGAAAACACTCTGGGGAGAAATAGGCTATATATATATTCCAATTTATAGCAAGAAAAAGAAAAGATAGTCTATAGACAAAGAAGACAAAAAAAGAAAGGAAAATCGAGGGTGGATAATAAAAACATGGGACAACTAGCAAAATAGTTAAAATCTCCTTTTCAGAGACTCTAAGACTGGATTGAAAAGAAAATTTAAATGCGAGTTGTTAATATAAAACTCCCCTAAAACAGAAGGACAGACAGAAATTTTAAAAGGCAGACAAGAGGGGCGCCTGGGTGGCACAGCGGTTAAGCGTCTGCCTTCGGCTCAGGGCGTGATCCCGGCGTTCTGGGATCGAGCCCCACATCAGGCTCCTCTGCTATGAGCCTGCTTCTTCCTCTCCCACTCCCCCTGCTTGTGTTCCCTCTCTCGCTGGCTGTCTCTATCTCTGTCGAATAAATAAATCANAAATTAAAAAAAAAAAAACTTAAAAAAAAAAAAGGCAGACAAGAATATGTTAGGCACACACAAACACACAAAAGCAAGCTTTTCAGAAATGATCTTGGACAAAATAATATGCCAGGGAAAATCATTAAACAGGAAAGATCTTTTTCAGGTTGGGAAAGACATAATTACAATGAAACTATAATGATCATGAATATTTATGTGCCAAATAAAATAACAGGGACAGTAGTACTTAAAGCAAAGACTGTTACCGATCTAAGGAGAAATTCACTAAAATACATTTGGAGTAGGAGATTATAACAAACCAAGGTAAGGTTTTCTTTGTAAGTAGAGAGATGGTTAAAAAAAGTTTAAGAAGCATAGAAACTTTGGATAATAAAATAATATGGCTGATTAAGGAATAATGATTAAAATATATACACTCAAAACAAAAATGTCCCTTCTTTCAAGCACCAAGCACCTAAGGAATACTTGTAAAAACAACTATTAACACAGAGGAAATCCTTGAATTACAAAAGAGGCTATATTGTATGAAGTTTGCAATTAAACTAGAAATTGTAGGGCGCCTGGGTGCTTCAGGCAGTTAAGTGTCTGCCTTGGGCTTAAGTCTTGCATCAGGGTCCCCTGCTCAGTGGGGATTCTCCTTCCCCCCTCTCCCTCTGCCCCTCCCCTCTGCTGGTCCCCTCACAAGTTCACTCTCTCTCTCTCTCCCCTTCTCAAATAAATAAATAAATAAAATCTTTAAAAAAAATAAATTAAAAAAATTAACTAGAAATTGTAACTAAAATTTAAGGAAGACAAAATGAAACTAGGAAAACTTTAAAGACATTTCTAAACAACTCTGATTAGTAAGAAGAGTTTAGTCCTCACTCCCATTTTTCAGCTAAAAATTAATAAAAAAGAAAAAACAAAGGACATGAACCAATTGTGAACACCGACTGAGAGGCAAAATTATGGGTGACTTAAATTTGCTTCTTTTTATTTTGTGATTCTTAAATTGTGGACAATGATAAAGTAATTATACCATAAACCAGCTATAGACCTTTTTTTAAGAACAAATTTACAATGACAGGGAAGTTCAGGATGCACTGGCCCTGATTTGGATTCTGGCTGCTCTGTGGCCCGGCCTGGGAAGTAACTGCCCCCATCGCTCCAGCCCGAGCCTGCTCAGGTGTCCAGGGGTGATGTAAGGCACGGCCACCCAGGAGCCTGGGTCACCCGGGTCTGTGGCGCTGGCAGAGCATGCCCCCCCCCCGCCAGGGCGGCAGCAGCTCCCAGGCTCTGCAGCCCCGGTGACAGAGCACAGCCCAGGACCCAAGAGGAAGGGGAGCCCCCAGTATTGCTGGCCTCAGTGGTGACCGTCCTGGGGTCCTCTTGAAAGAGTGGGGGAAGGACACTTCTAGAAGGGAATGAGTTCCCAGAATAGTGGGTGTAAGCAGATCCCTCGGAAAACTGCCTGTGACCATTATCTTGACCCTGGTTTTCCCCGTGATCACGTGGCCAGGAAAACATGGATTAGACCAAAGTTGCCCGTTAGTCATTATTTCTAGAAAATAATCCCTCGGTGGGATAGATTGCAGCGTGTGGCTCCTCAGATGGAGAGGTTTCCTATGTCACAGTAAGACGTGTCAGTGAACAAAGGGCAGGTACTCACTCATTCACTGCGATCAGCAATCCTTTTTTAATTTTAAATCTTGCACAAGTTTTGGGGGTTTTGTGTGTGTGTGTGTGTGTGTGTGTGTGCTGTGTTGTGTTGTGCTGTTTTACACTGCGCGTTTGGGGCAGAACCTGCCCAGAAGTCAGCACTTAAGAGAGGGCCTGAGTGACGGCCCAGGGTCCATCATCTGACGTGCCACTCTGTCCTCCCGCACCACCTGATAACGCCTCCGTTTCCGACAGGCGAGGGAAACAGTTCGTTGGCCAGCCCACCTGATACTCCAGACCACTGGGTGGGCTCTCTCTCCATGTAAATAAATTAGCTTCGGTACCCATCTGTGTCCCCTGGAAGCCTTCTGCATGGAGATCGAGGAAGAAGGTTGATGGGGGAGCCCCCTGGGGTCAGCACTGGAAGCTGGGGTGGGAGGTAGCAGGATCCCGCTGCGATGCCATCTCGGGGATGCCTCAGCTGACCCCACAGGGAAGCCTAAACTACAGTGATTCCCAGAATATTCCACAGCATGCACAGCCCAGGGCTCAGAGCTCAGGGAGAGAAAACTTGAGGATGGAAAGATACTTGCACGCAGAAGCAGGAGCTGACGTGGGCTTTGGGCGGTGCGGTCTGCAGCAAGCACTCTCCTTCTGCATTTTGCACACACAGAACCCCTGAGTCTGCTCTCCTTGAGTCCTGCGGTCCAGTCAGTGTGCACGCGTTACCCTTCCAGTCAAGGCCAAGACCACGAGCAGCCTGGGCCTCTTGCCCGCCCCGCCCACACCCCATGCATCAGCAGGTCTTGCCAGCTCTAACTTCAAACTAACTTCTAATGTTAAAAAGGTTGAATGTCCACTATTTTAAAACCTACTCTCACTCTGTCTTCAGTCACCCCCTGAAAGATCACTGAAAATAGTGCATCTCCTAGTTACTCCTTGTCTGGTAGGGCGGAACATCGTGGAGCGCAGGGCGTTTCTGGGCCTGTGAGTCTGGTCTGTGTCTCTGTCTGGATCGGGGGGGGGGGGGCNGTCTCCGTGTTCTGCGCATCTGTGTCCTGCCTGTGCTCTAGCAACATGGAGAGGAGGGAGGAATTTGCCCTCTTCTGCTTTAGCTGGGAAAACCAACTCCTTGACGGCCTCTAAGCTCATTCATTCATTCATCAATTGCCGGCTGTGTGCAGATGCAATGATGTCTTCAAGAATGTCATGGAAGAAAACAGGAGGAGAATGCAGAGCTCCGCGAGAGGCTCTGTATTCAGTAAACCCCTGGGGCTGTCAGCACCCAAAGTGAGTCCTGAAGGATAAATCCGAACCTTCCAGGTAAATGGGGAGAAGCAAGGTGTTCCAGAAAAAAGGAGCAACAGGCCATGAAAACAAAGGGTCCTTGAGAAAAACATGGGCATCATGACAATTGCTGTTTAACTGTACTCTTTGGGGTACATTGCCTGCCCCGGAGATTTCCTTCCCAATAAAGAGAGCTCCGCGGATTTAATATCCTTGCCTCTCTTGACCCTCTCCATTCTTCCAGTGAAGGTTGAGGGATTTATCTGATTGGCCGGTTGGGAGAAAAATTGATAGGACAGCTTTCGGCAATCCCTCTCCAGCCTGCCCGCAGCTCACCTGCCCCCTCATGACGCACAGAGCTTGGGGCTCCCAGGACCACCCCTCTCTGGGGTGGGGGGTGCTGCGTGCGCTGTCTGTGTCTTCTGGGGGTCAGTGTGAGGAATCTCGTCGAGGCTGCACACCCAAGCTCCTGGAATGGACCGAAGGCTTGTGTCCCTTAAACATATGTTGGAGCTCTAACCTCCAATGTGACAGTGTTAGGAGGTGAAGCCTTTGGGGGCGACTAAGTTTAGATGAGGTCATGAGGGTGGAACCCTAATGATGGGATGAGTGTCCTTATAAGAAGAGAAAGAGGGACCAGAGATGGCTCTCTCAGCCCTGAGGACAGCGAGGAGGCAGCTTTCCGCAAACCAGGGAAAGGGTCCTTCCAGACACCAAATCTGCCAGCACCTTGACATTGGACTTTGCAGCCTTCAGAACCGTTAGCAACAGAAGCCTATTGGTGAAGCCCCTGTCGTCCGTTTTGTCCCGGCAGCTGATCGGAGGCAACTCCACTGTTTACAGCCTTGCTTTGTCTCCTCCAGCTCTCACTGGTCTCTCTCCGTTGTTCCTAACTCAGGGTGTGATTTCCTGGGCTCCCCCACCCCTAAGAATGCCATCCTATGCCTCGCTTCCTTAGGCTGCTCAGGGTGCTGGCCTGTCTGCCCCTCCTGCCCTCATTGTGGGGCCCCCTGATTGTGGAGAACTTCTCAGGAACCTCTCTTCCTTCCATGCCCTCAGTTTCCAGGTGAAGAATTGAGGCATAGGGCTTACTCAAGGTCACACACCCTGCAGGACCAAGGGCATAGGACAGACCTTCATGTCCAGGCACACAGGGCCCTGAGCTCAAAAGAACCCTGTACTCAGTTTGAATGATCTGCTTTTCCCATCTCGAAACGCTTTAAGAATTTCTGAGCAAAGGACAGGGGGCGCCTGGGTGGTTCAGTCAGTTAAGCGTCTGACTCGGTTTCGGCTCAGGTCAGGGACTTGGGGTCATGAGATCAAGCCCCGTGTCCAGCTCTGCACTTGGCAAGGAGTCTGCTTGAGATTCTTTCCCTCTCACTTTCCCTCGGCTCCTCTCCCTGCTCACTCATGTAAGTGCTCTCACTCTCTCTCTCTCTCAAATAAATAAAATCTTTTTAAAAAGAGGAAGAATCTGTGAACAAGGCCCACATTTTCTCACTGGACTCTGCACGTGTAGCAGGTCCTGTGGGCAGAACCAGGGTTCGAGCTCAGGTCCCCTGAGCAAGCCTGGTGCGTTTTCCAGCACCCACCCTGATAGCTGAGTTCTGGTAACGCTGAACCAACACATTTCCCTGCAATGACATTCAAAGTGAAAAGGCAGAGGCCTCAGCGGTTTCCTCCTTGGCCCGAAAGTCCCTGATGAATGGCGTCCCATATTTTCCTGGTTACTGCATCATTCCACCCCAGGCAAGACAACTGTTGCATTTTCTTCCTGTAAAAAATTACCTCCTGGAACCCTTGATTGCTACCCGAGCTTAGGCTACAGGCCACTACCAGCATGGGAGTCACCGCGGGTCAAATGGGCGTGACGGCCAGGAGGGGCGAAAAGGTCAGGACAGCCCAGAAGTGCTTCGGGAACATATATAGGACAAAAAAGGACCTAAGGGCCAAGACAGCTGCTGGAATTGGAGGACGTGCAAGCCTAAAAATGAGCTTCAAATCTCCCACCCCCTTTATTCTGTGTCTCCCACATGGAAACGGTAGGACATCGCTCTTTTTAAGGGACACAATGACGAAGAGCGGCTTCTTTCCAACGTGACAGTAGTCCTTCCTAGGTGCAGCAGTCAGTCCGTCTGCAGCCGAGTGGAAGGAAAAGGGTGTCTCAGGTAGATGGGAATTCGCCTCAAGGAAGAGCTTTTCTTGACAACTTCTTCAGCACGAGTTCCCCATATCCTTGAGACCCCGGTTCTCGCTAGCACCTCGGACCACGTGCTTACTGTTGAATTATTAAACTGCGAGGGGATCCTGGGTCTCAGCACCACGGGACCTCTCACCCCATCAACTCAGACTCCCTCAGCTCCTGGAGTAACCCACAGGAGGAGAAGGCAGGCTGCATTATGGAGCCCCACCGAGCATGTTCACCTTCTTGTGGCACCGTCCACAGTCTGGGGCCCAGTGTGGGATCCGGGCCAAGAAGCAAGATTATCACCCACGTTATAGAAACCGCAATTTTCTAATACCTGCCTTTCAGGTATTAGAAACGGAACGTCAGGGGCGCCTGGGTGGCACAGCGGTTAAGCGTCTGCCTTCGGCTCAGGGCGTGATCCCGGCGTTATGGGATCAAGCCCCACATCAGGCTCCTCTGCTATGAGCCTGCTTCTTCCTCTCCCACTCCCCCTGCTTGTGTTCCCTCTCTCGCTGGCTGCCTCTATCTCTGTCAAATAAATAAGTAAAATCTTAAAAAAAAAAAAAAAAAGGAAAAGAAATGGACCGTCAATAAGTTCAACTCTTTGGGGAGTGAATAGATGAGAAAAATTAACTTAAAAAAATGTAAGACCACTAATTTCAGAATAAAACTTCCAGAAAAAAAAAGTTGAAGTTCTGAAATAATTCATGTTCTAGGTGGCCCTTTGGAAGATGCAGGGATTCCTAAATGATACATACGGGGAGAGCTGCATTCTCAACAGGGAAACACAACGGTCTGCGGGTAAAGGTGTGGGGGTACAGTTCAGAGCTTCTGTTGCCCCGGACATCACAGACAGAGCAGTGGCAAAGTCAGTTACTTAGCTGCTTGGCTAATTAGCTCCTTGCCCTTAAGGAAATATTCCTAGATGTTTTGCGAAGACTCAAAGGAAAATGAAAACTTTTGCCTGATTTCTACCTACTCCTTCTAACTCTGTTTCAATATTAGAGCAATAGTAGAATCTTCTCTTGCGATTATGTTGGGTTAACATCAGCTGCTGAGTGCTACATGATGCTGCCCATGGACATGTTCTATTTTCTGAAGTCATGGTAGTTTCCAAAGCAGCCGATTGACATACGATTTGCAATCTTGCCTCCCGGAATCACCAGGAAACCAGGGACCAGTTTCCTGACGGCCTCTGTAGAAATGAGTTCCTACGAACGGCCCACAAGTTTTTCAGCATTCCAGGGCTTGCGTGGGCACCCTATCAGCATCTGCTGGAAGGCTGTTGTGTGCTAGACCCATGACAGCTGTCTGCTGACTTGATGGCCTTTGGATGAAGAAATGTGTGGTTTGCCCTGGGGCACATGCAGGGACAGGGTGCAGGCGAAAGTCGCTCACTCTGCCTGTCCTTGGGCTAAAGCCACCCGCACTGTGTCCCGGGCCATGTCATCATGCGGCACGTTTCCATGGAGCTTCTTCGTGGCGGGCGAGAGGACCTGGCTTTCGGCAGCGCACCAGCTGCTTGAACTCCCCAGAACTAAGCAGGACAGCTACTGCCAATATTTGGGGGCAGGCACGATGCCACGTTAGTCCTAATGTCTGATGGAAAGACGAAGGAAACACGAGGAGGGATGAAAAGCAAGCTGAGGGAGGCCATCAGCAGTGGGACAGCAGTGCCTGAGGCTTCCCTTGTCCTGACTCTGGTCCCCAAATTGTCGTCCCCTGTCTGGAGCCCCCACTCTTGGGAATGAAGTGCTTGCTTCTCCTGCTCCCCGAATCACGCCGTGGTGCAGGTGGCTGGAGGAGAAAGGAGGTGTGCAGTCTTCTCCATATGGATGATGGGCTGACTGTGGGGCTGGAACCTCCGTCTCTTGTGACTTTCCTGCCCCCACCCCTGCCTCATTCCAGTGCCTTTCCTTATCCATCTCATTCCATGCCACAGAACACGGTTTAAACTGTGAATCAGGGCAGCAAGGGACAAAGGAGAGGGGAGGCTGGAGATCTGACATCTGTCTTTGTTGTTCCCCTTTCCTCCCTTCCTGAACATTCATTTGTCATCCTGAGGTAAGAGCACCCCTGTTCTGTCAGAAAGCATGCGACTAAGGGTACATGGGTTACATGAAGGAAGTTTCAACGAACTTATCAGGATAACCTAATTCTGGGCAGGAGTGATACAAATGTGAATGTGAGGAATGCAGCTTTCCTTCGAAAGAGACAAGGGAGAAAGGAACCATGGGCCACCAAGGGAAGAGTGAGGGAGGGCAGACTCCCCCCATTCTTGAGCAATGCTTCCTGGGCTGCAGTGAAAGCTTACCCTGGAGACTTGCTGGTCACCACCCCAGGTCAACCAGATGGACACCCTAGCTGGGTCACTGAAGCCCTGAGCTACTCCTCAGATGGCCAGGTCAGAGCCTCAGTCACTCAGGAAATTCCGAATCGGTCTTCCCTTGGGGAATGAATAGCACTGGCTAACCTCAGGGCAGAGTGTGTGTGTGTGTGTGTGTGTGTGTGTGTGTGTG
>NC_048219.1:193491779-193531195 GCF_002007445.2 Ailuropoda melanoleuca
AGGTGGCTACCGCTTCCCGGCGCCCTGACACGGCGGCTCCCTCCCCCTTCTGTTTAGCTTCCGATATCTGTGCGCGGTTTCACGGCTCCCCGCTTCGTACCTCGATACTCAGCGCTGGAGATGTTCATTTGTAGAGATCCAGATGTATCTTCCTGCGTCTCAGGCTGATTCCGTGGATATTCCTGCTGGTCTGGTACCTATCCAGCTCAACTCAGGGGACCGGCTGAAAAAGGTGTCCCCTACTCCTCCGCCATCTTAACCTCCCCTCGAGAAAAATTAACTTAAAAAAATGTAAGACCACTAATTTCAGAATAAAACTTCCAGAAAAAAAAAGTTGAAGTTCTGAAATAATTCATGTTCTAGGTGGCCCTTTGGAAGATGCAGGGATTCCTAAATGATACATACGGGGAGAGCTGCATTCTCAACAGGGAAACACAACGGTCTGCGGGTAAAGGTGTGGGGGTACAGTTCAGAGCTTCTGTTGCCCCGGACATCACAGACAGAGCAGTGGCAAAGTCAGTTACTTAGCTGCTTGGCTAATTAGCTCCTTGCCCTTAAGGAAATATTCCTAGATGTTTTGCGAAGACTCAAAGGAAAATGAAAACTTTTGCCTGATTTCTACCTACTCCTTCTAACTCTGTTTCAATATTAGAGCAATAGTAGAATCTTCTCTTGCGATTATGTTGGGTTAACATCAGCTGCTGAGTGCTACATGATGCTGCCCATGGACATGTTCTATTTTCTGAAGTCATGGTAGTTTCCAAAGCAGCCGATTGACATACGATTTGCAATCTTGCCTCCCGGAATCACCAGGAAACCAGGGACCAGTTTCCTGACGGCCTCTGTAGAAATGAGTTCCTACGAACGGCCCACAAGTTTTTCAGCATTCCAGGGCTTGCGTGGGCACCCTATCAGCATCTGCTGGAAGGCTGTTGTGTGCTAGACCCATGACAGCTGTCTGCTGACTTGATGGCCTTTGGATGAAGAAATGTGTGGTTTGCCCTGGGGCACATGCAGGGACAGGGTGCAGGCGAAAGTCGCTCACTCTGCCTGTCCTTGGGCTAAAGCCACCCGCACTGTGTCCCGGGCCATGTCATCATGCGGCACGTTTCCATGGAGCTTCTTCGTGGCGGGCGAGAGGACCTGGCTTTCGGCAGCGCACCAGCTGCTTGAACTCCCCAGAACTAAGCAGGACAGCTACTGCCAATATTTGGGGGCAGGCACGATGCCACGTTAGTCCTAATGTCTGATGGAAAGACGAAGGAAACACGAGGAGGGATGAAAAGCAAGCTGAGGGAGGCCATCAGCAGTGGGACAGCAGTGCCTGAGGCTTCCCTTGTCCTGACTCTGGTCCCCAAATTGTCGTCCCCTGTCTGGAGCCCCCACTCTTGGGAATGAAGTGCTTGCTTCTCCTGCTCCCCGAATCACGCCGTGGTGCAGGTGGCTGGAGGAGAAAGGAGGTGTGCAGTCTTCTCCATATGGATGATGGGCTGACTGTGGGGCTGGAACCTCCGTCTCTTGTGACTTTCCTGCCCCCACCCCTGCCTCATTCCAGTGCCTTTCCTTATCCATCTCATTCCATGCCACAGAACACGGTTTAAACTGTGAATCAGGGCAGCAAGGGACAAAGGAGAGGGGAGGCTGGAGATCTGACATCTGTCTTTGTTGTTCCCCTTTCCTCCCTTCCTGAACATTCATTTGTCATCCTGAGGTAAGAGCACCCCTGTTCTGTCAGAAAAGCATGCGACTAAGGGTACATGGGTTACATGAAGGAAGTTTCAACGAACTTATCAGGATAACCTAATTCTGGGCAGGAGTGATACAAATGTGAATGTGAGGAATGCAGCTTTCCTTCGAAAGAGACAAGGGAGAAAGGAACCATGGGCCACCAAGGGAAGAGTGAGGGAGGGCAGACTCCCCCCATTCTTGAGCAATGCTTCCTGGGCTGCAGTGAAAGCTTACCCTGGAGACTTGCTGGTCACCACCCCAGGTCAACCAGATGGACACCCTAGCTGGGTCACTGAAGCCCTGAGCTACTCCTCAGATGGCCAGGTCAGAGCCTCAGTCACTCAGGAAATTCCGAATCGGTCTTCCCTTGGGGAATGAATAGCACTGGCTAACCTCAGGGCAGAGTGTGTGTGTGTGTGTGTGTGTGTGTGTGTGTGTGTGTGAGAGAGAGAGAGAGACACATATGCAGGTTGAAAGCTGTCAATAAGACAAACACCTGCATACCCATCATCCAGATAAAAAGTAAGGTTTCTGTCTTAATGTACCTTAAATTCTTACTAATCATAACCCCCAGCTCATGATGAAGTACCATTGATTCATGATCTTTTAGCGAATCAGCTTCTTTATTTGCAAGTACCACATAAATGAGCGCATGGGAACTCATCGCCCAACCCCCAACCTACACATCAGTTGTAAATTATACCTGGCAGCAGGCTCCACCCATAGCCCACCCTGCCCAAAGCCTACCCACCTTCCAGAACTTCACACTGATCACACCCTTCCTTTGTGACCCCAGGTAGCATGTGACTCCACTGGACAGACTTCTCACCCACCTCCTTCCCGTACAGCCTGCTCCTGTGAGCCCTTCTGAGTGGGTCGTGGATCTGGTGACTCACACGAGCACCGTGGCCAGGCTGAGACAGCAACTCGCGATCTAAGCACCGATCTGCTTTCCTCTCTTGGAGGTTTAGAATCAGCACCTCAAGGCTCTGTGTAATTCATGCAGGGCAGGTGAGCTGTGGGGTCATGAAAAACTGTGCCCCGGTTGGCTGCATTTCTGCCATATGCAAGTGGGACAGAAAGAGCTAGTCCTCAGGGAGAAAGAGAAACAGAGTGGCACACAGCAAAAATCAGGGAACAGGGAGCCGATGGCTCCCCAGACAGAGCTGGAGAGTGGTCTCCTGGTCCCTGATTGCTTCTTAAATCTTGATCCCAGAACCTCTCAGGGCTGGGTTGCCTGTAACTTCTTTTGGGTTTTGGAGGTGCTCTGCTCATTGTTTAAGCTGCGCTGGGTGGTCGATGTATCTACAGCCAAGCAATCAGAGAATGTGGCCGTGTCTACATGGTACAAAGCCGCACTCTATCCTGTATTCAAGAGCACTGTTTGCTAACGAAGCTCTGACCTTCATGGGTACGTATTTCTAAAACAGTAGAGATAGAAGTGGTGTGGGGTGGAAGAGCTAGACATCCGACCTGTCCCCTGAGCTTTTTCCACTCCAAGGACTTACTTTCCTATCTTCAATTAAGATTGCCCAAAATAAAGGTGATGTTTTGCTCATCACCGTCCAAACGAGAGAAGAATTGTTACGTGCAACCAGGAAGACACAGTATATGTCAGCCCAAGCTGAGCAGTCCTCGTGCCACACTGCCAGCCACCAGAGCTACATACCAGGAGCCCCAGAAGTAATTTCCCTTCTTGAGTATCTGATATGTAACCCTCCGACTGTAACCAGCAGGATCTGCTATGGAATTTGCGGGGCTGGTGTAGAATTTTCAGGGTCCAATGGAAAGAGAAAGCAGACCCTCTTCTTCAAAAGGCATTACGTATTTCAAGACAATGACAGCAGAGCACCAAACCAAACCCCAGGCCTTCATGGGGACCTATGAGACGGCACTGGTCACACACCCATGAAGCTGGCCATGACCACCAGAAGAGTGGGTGGTGCTGTACCGGTCAGGAGACACACCAATCTCAGTGCCCTGCAAAGAAAGTCCATTTAAGCCCTATAATATAGTTTCTGCACCACTGGGAGCTGCCATTCAACATGTGTTGAATAAATGAATTGCCCGTGGCATGAGCGAATGGCCGATACGGGAATGTAATGTAATTTCTCCTCCAAACACCAAACTGAAGGAAAGAGTGTGGTAAAGTCAGCTGTTACAGAGAGCATCAATACATCGACCAAGTCTAGGTCTTGGAGAAAGTATAAGCCAGAACAATGGTTTAAAATGCATTGAAGACATGGGAAGAATAGTCCTACTGGCTGGACTGACACACCCATTAGGCTCAAGAGAGTTGCCTAAAATTATGATCGCAAGTCAAGAAATAATAGGAAGTATGAAACATTGCTTCAGTTCGCTCTTTAGACTTTTTGCCTCTGGTTGAGCCAGGCCAACTGTTTAAAACATCTCTGGGTTCCCTCCAAAGCTGCTGGGCTAGAACCATTACTGACGAGGCCCTGGAATCTGCATTATCCACAAAGCTTCCAGTTGATTCTTTAACACAAAGAAGTTTAAGACTAACTGGTCTAACGGAATTGTCCATCCTTGACTTCATATTTCCCAAGGAGTGTTTCCGCCAGTCTGTTAAAAGATTTGCCAGGGCACAGATAACGTACCTGGTCCAGTGGACATTGGGAAGAGAACCTTTGCATGATTTTGGCGGAGAAAAGTAGCGACAGAGCTGGATATCTGTAGAAACAATTTTCTGGAGTAGCTTCACTGCCTCTGAGCTTCCCCAGATCTTTTCTTTATGGCCCAGGCACTAGTAGAAATCATTCCATACTTAATGTTCTGAGAGAAACACTTAATGCAGTCCTAAGAATATTGTATTAGAAGAGAATGGCCGTGTTCAGTCATTGGCTCGCCAGGCTGACTTATGAGCCCAAGTCACTCGTCTGACTAGGTAATTTCCAAGACTCAGCTCTAGTACCCCAGCATGGTAGAAGCCATGTGATCACGTAGAAAGGACACTGGACCAGACCTCAGAAGACTGGACTCAGTCCGAGCTTCAGCTCCAATTAAGTCTTGGATTTTAAGTAAGTTCCTTATTTATCATTTTTGAAATTTTGAAATGGGCATAATAAATTTTAAACTAAGAGATTTTTGAGAATTAAATGAGAAAATGTGATTGAAAACACTCTGATACATTTATATCAATAAAATGTCAGGCATGATCCCATGTTTCTGAGTATAAGCAATGCTGCGGTGAATATCTTTCGTGCATCTTTGAGGGCACATTTGTTTATTTTAAGACATGGTATTGATGGGGTTTTGGAATATAGGTGAGGTTCAGTGGGGTGGAGTCTGGAGCCAACGACCAAGAAAGAATTCTTGAGACGTCTTTGGTGCAAAATGGTGGTTTATGAAACCACGGGGACAGGACCCGTGGGCAGAAAGAGCTGCTGCCCCGGGTTGTGAGGGGTGGCTGATCCTATACCATGGGGTTGGGGGAGGAAAGGAAAAAGCGAGATTGAAAATGTACTTTCATATGTTAAAGAAAACTCACAGGAAACCAGAGGCCTTGCCATTGTCCAGTTAAGGTTGGGTTTCCCTCTAGCACTAGGTGTTAGCATTAAGATGGTTGGGGACTTCCTGGAGGAACATTACACTCTGCCTGCTTCAAGTACCTGTCAATGGGCTGCAGGTTATAAGGACATTTAATTGTATCTACATTTCCTTCCGGAAGCTAGGTTAGTGATAGAAATGCTTGGTTCTTGTAGATCCAAAGACATTTGTAAACTGAGGGAGACTTGCAGGATTGTGATCTCTGTAAGTTAACTATTTGTTTTTCCTTTCCTTAGCTTTAGGGCAGCCGGGAGTGCCTGAGGAAGGTCACATATATGCCATCTGGGGGCTAGGGGCAGGGTGGGGGGGTGTCAGCTTCTGCTTTGTCCTCAGCTTGCCTTCTGTTCCCTCATCAGTATTACTGGACAAAAGGCATTATTGCAAAAAGTGGAATTTGCGGGTTAATAGATAGGAACATTTTTAAGGCCCGTGATGCATATTGCCAAATTGCCCTTTACAAAAGTTGTTCAAATTTACCTTAAACGAGCATCGTATATGAGTGCTATTTCCTATCACTCTGAGTATTATCTTTTATCTTCATGTTTCCAAATTTGGTCTTGTTCTTTAATATTCTTAAGTCTCTAGTGGTGCTGACATTTCAAACATACGTGGAGAGTGCATTTGGCTCTCCTCTCTATCGCATTTATTCTTTTAGAGAGACAAGGCACAGAAAGCACCGACAAAGGATGAAGAGAGTATAAAGACTTCAAGAAGGGTCAGCTGCCATTCTGCAGCTCCTGTTTTTCTTTCTCTGATTGTCTAACATCATGGCCAGTGCTCCCCAAGTTTGTTACTTCCCTCATCACTCTTCATGGCATTTCTTGACACATTAAAAAAAAAAAAAGCAACAACTTTTATTTTATGGTAGTCCAAACATTTGAAGCATGAGCTATGAGATGACTAATATTTATAATGCTATATATTCTTTATCACGAATTCTTCCCTTCCCCCACCTCCATACACACTCTTAAAAATGTATTTTGGAACAGTTTACATTGCATGGATATTGGAGACTTCTCAAATTTTTAAAATACTTGTCACATGTTGAGCTGTCTAACCCCATTTTCTCGCTTGGACATAATTGCTGCAAGTCTCCCGTGGATATTAGTTTAAGATTTTTTTTCTTGCTGACTTCCTTTAGAGAAACATTCTTTTCTGCTTCATAAGGGTTTTCAAATTTAAGGGAGTAGTTTAGGTTTTAACCTTCCTGTCATGTCAGCTCAGTATTTTTCTTCTTAATTTTGTATACTTATGTTGTCTTTGATCTTCTCATTGTCTTTTTCCAGTGGTATATCTATTTTCATTCCTTCAAAAATTATTTATTAAGGGCCTACTAAATTCTAGGCATTTTCTCAGTTGTTGAGGATGTAATGGGCAAAAAAATGGACAACATTCCTACACTCGTGGTACCAATATGGTCTAGGGTTCTCTGCGTTGTTAACTGTTTCTCAGAGAAAGATGTGTTGTCAAACTTCCCCCCCTTAATTTATTAATATGTGCATTTGCCTTCATGATTTCCTTTCTTCTATTTTCTCCTATTTGTTCCTGAATTTGGCTATAACATTCTTTCCTGAATGCTTTGTGTCTTTGTTTCAATTTTTTGTAGTAGATACTAAAATAATTTTAGGCTGTAAATTGGATCCTGACTGTAATCTATGCTCATTTGCAGAGTTCTCTTTTTTTTAATGCATTTAACTTTTTCTGATTCTGAAAGTCTCAATCTATACATTTGTAAATCCTTGCACACATTTGTTCCAAGATAGCTTCTCCTAACTGGAGATAAAGAAAATATATGGCAGTTTTCAATTTTTATTTTTAAAGCTTTTTAACTTATTACTTAAAAGTTTATTTTACATTGCATCAGATAAGGACTGAATTTCACTTTTTAAAAAAATTTTAGGTGGCTCACCCTGTTCTCAGCATTATTTATCAAATAATTCTTTCCCCACTAATTTATGATGTGTGTTTTCATGTCAGATCTGTGTCTCCTGTCCTGCTGAGCAGTCTCCTTTATTTAGATGTGTTTATACTTCAATCACTCTAGGTTTATAATATGTGTTAAGGGTTTCCTCATCACTCATCTTTAAAAGAATGATTACGTCTTCTACCTATTGTTTCTGAATTCAGAGTATTTTTGAAATCACCTTCCAATATTAAAAAAAAAAATCCAATAGAAAGTTAGTGGACTTTCATTGGACCTGTAGTTAATTTGGGATAAAAATGTCATATTTACAACTCTGATCAAAGTTTTTCCTCCAGGAACATGGCCACTTTCTCCAAACCGCTCCAGTTTTTTATCTTTAGGTGTCTTTTATAGTTTGCTTTTGTTTTTCTTGAATGGATTCTTACTTTTTTTTTTTTTGCTAAGTTTATTCCCGGATATATGCTATATGTATTTGTATGAGTATATATAATATAAGCAGTTGTATATAATACACACACACGTAACATACATACAGTGGATCTTTCTCCTTCTAAGCATTGCCATTAATAAAGAGGTTAGGAGGGGTGCCTGGCTGACTCAGTCAGAAGAGCATAAGACTCTTGGTCTCGGGGTTATGAGTTTGAGCCCCACATTGGATGTAGAAATTACTTAAAATAAATAAACAAAATTTAAAAAGAATAAAGAGGTTGATAATTTGTTCGCATTCATTAATTACATCTCACAAGTTGTTTTTAAAAAAAGACATTCTGTTTTAGAGCTGTTTTAGGGTTACGGCAGTACTGGGGCGCCTGGGTGGCTCAGTCGTTAAGCGTCTGCCTTCGGCTCAGGGCATGATCCCGGCGTTGCGGGATCGAGCCCCACATCAGGCTCCTCCGCTATGGGCCTGCTTCTTCAGCTCTCCCACTCCCCCTGCTTGTGTTCCCTCTCTCACTGGCTGTCTCTGTCTCTGTCGAAGAAATGAATAAAATCTTTAAAAAAAAAAAAAAAAGGTTACGGCAGTGCTGAGGAGAAAGTACAGAGAGTTCTCCTCTACCCCGGCCCCAACACGTGCCTCCCTTCCCCCACTATCAGCCTCCCACACTGATACGTTAGTATCACCCAAAGTCCGTAGTTTACATGTGAGTTCATTCTTGGTGCTGTCCATTGTCTGGGTTTGAACATAGCGACAGTGACATGTATCTGCCATTATAGTCACGTAGAATAATTTCCCTGCCCTTATATCCACTCCCTATTCATGTCTCCCTCCCCCAATCCCTGACAATCACTGACTTTTGTACTGTCTCCTTTTTTGCCTCTTCCAGAATGTGATATAGTTGGAATCATATGGTATGTCATCTTTTCAAATTGTCTCCCTTCACTGATCAATACAAATTTAACTTTCCTCCATGTCTTTTCATGGTTTGATACCTCATTCTTTTTAGGACTGAATAACATTCCGCTGTCTGGAGGCACCACAAGTGATAAGTCCATTCACCTACGAAAGGACTTCGTGGTTGCTTCCAAGTTTGGGCAATTATGAATAAGGCCTCTAGAAACATCTGTGTGCACATTTTTGCATGGACTTTAAGTATTCAACTCCTTCAGATAAATATGGAAGAGCACAGCTGCTGGATTATATGGTAAGAATACGTTTAGTTTGTAAGAAACTGTCAGACTGTCTTCCAAAGTGTCTGCACCGTTTTGCATCCCTACCAGCAATGAATGAGAGCACCGTTGCTGCACACCTTTGCCCACTTTCGGAGCTGTCCGTGTCCTGGATTTGGGCTATTCTAATAGGTGTGGAGTAGTATTTGACTTACGATGGGGAGCATATATTTATATGCTTATGTGCCATCTGTCTATCTTTTCTGGCGAGGTGTCTGTTAAGGTCTTTAGTGCATTTTTTCCATAAGATTGTTTGCTTTCTTATTGTTGAGTTTTAAGAGTTCTTTCTATATGTTGGATACCAGACCTTTATCAGATGTTCTTTTCTTTAGTTTTAATTCTAATTTCAGTTGGTTATCTTGGGATTTCTGACAGATACAGTCTCTCAACAATAAGCAATTTCTCTTGCAAGTTGTTTCTCTCACATGTCTTGCTGCATTGGCTTCAATGTCTAAGACCACATTGGAGACGGGCAGTAATAATGGGCATCTTCTCCTGGTCTTATCTTTCACGGGTGTTCCTTGAGAGCTCGGCTTTAAGTATGAGGCTAATTACTGCTTTGAGATTGATATTAAGTGTTCTTTGAGGAAAATAGCTTTTCTCCCTTGCAGTAAAATATGATTTCATTTTTAAGGCATAACAGTTGTCAACATTCTGCTATGTGCTAACGTTATAATGTAAAGAAGAGATCAGAGGTTCTTTGCCTATTTTCAAGCTAGAACTAATATTTTCATTTCCCTGGCAAAAAGAGGGCTGCATTTTTCTTTTTTTCTCCAAATTTAAATTAACCCTGCAGTAATTCTAGCTTCATTAAGGCTGTCTTCTCTCAATTTTATTTTTACTAAATTTGACATGTAATGATCCCTATTTATCACCTTTTTTATTGACAGGGATTCTGAGTTTTCCAAATCATTGCCTATAAAGAGAAAAAGAAAAATGGAAAAGAAAAAGGGGAAAAAATAGGAAAGAAGGTTATTCTCATTCATGCCTGATCTCGGATCCCTTCTCTGGCTTCACTGGAACCCCCAAGGACCTGCTCCTGCAGGAGAAATGGTGCTATTTGCCTCTTCTGAGGAGTGGCCCCCTCATTCGCGGGGGTCCAATCACTGCCGGTGTTACCATGTATGAGTTCCTGAGGCTCAGTACACGGAAGTCACAGAAGATCACCAGGCTTATTTTCTCCTTCAGTGAGACTTGCCATTTATTGTCTTTTTTTTTTTTTTTTTTTTTTTGGTCTCTCCCTTTCACGGTAGCCAATTTCTTCCTGTAGTTTGCAGACTACGAGTATGAGTCAGGCTGATTTTTATTTTGATTCTTGAGGACACATAAAGCCAATTTTCTTTTCTCTGTTGTGCTCCCTGGAGAGGCAATTATTTTGTGAATGGTGTGTATGGATTTTTTGGAGCATTTATTGTTTTATTATGTCGATAGATGGAGTTTTCAGGTATCCATCTGTCATCCTGCTGCACAAACAGGGGCATTTTCTGTTTTCTCACCTTCTCGCTTCTATGCCAGTCTGTGGGTTGTAAGGGCCAAAGGGGACCCTTAGAATCATGGGGTCCAGCCTTCCCAGAACCTGTTCAGGAGACGCTAATTTTGAACGGGGATCTTTGCCAAAGGGTCTTGTGGCCAAATCCACAGATTTGTAAGAGAAGTTCTGCAACAGAGAACTGCATTTCATTTAGTTTAATCCAGACATTTTCCAGGCATTTTATCACATAATCCTTTCCTTCCCAAACACCATAGCAGGTCAGCAAAGCACTTGGAAAACACATTGCCCCTACCCGCTTGTCCCAGAAGAGTCTCGCCATTTCCCTAGTGAGTAGTACCGTGAAAATTCTGTCAAAGCCTCATAGTGGTCCCTTGAAGGTGTTTATAATTGTGATTCAGTTCGTACAATCCATATGTAAATATAACCTCATACTATCTATGGAGACGCAGCTCTTTCCTCAGCGTGAGCGCAGCCCATCTCTGCTTTTGTTTTCATAAACCCTGAATCTTTGCAGTTATCCTTGAAATTTCGAGCTCTTGCTGTTTATGGACACCTGGGCCCTGTGCATCTACCTGACTCTTCAGGCAAGGTCCTGGACCCGTGGAGCAGCTATTCCTGCGGGAGGGCTGCTCTGGGGAGGCCCATTTCCATCTGGGGGCACTGCAGGCTCACAGGGGTAATGCGCTCCCAGTGATGCTGGGGCCAGTGCCCTGAGTGGTTTACCTATGAGGTTTTCTTCTTCCCGGGGCAACACTGCAGGCCTGACTTCAGCTAGTCAATCGGCCACAGTGCTTGGAGCTCTTTTTCCAAGAGGGATGAAAGGGTCTGACTCCTCCTTTATCCTCCTTTGTTCAATCTCCCTTTAACCGCTCAGAGAGCATTTCCCAGGAGCCGCAGGGGGTTAGGAATCCAGAGCAAGGTAGTCTAGAAAATCAACAGCTGCCTTTGGCCAGGCAACGGTGGTGCCCCAGGACCCCGAATTTCTCTCATGGTATCAGGGGAGGCTTGTCAAGGGTCCCCTGCATCATCTTCCGGGGTGCTCACATTAAAAGGCAGGTTCCAAAGACCTAGCGAAACAGCATTCCCCCTCAATGGGGGTCCTGGGAATGCCCTTTGAACCAAGCCCCTGCCCCCCGCCGTGATTGTTTTGCACGTGAAAGTGTGAGGTGGTTTGTTTCCTGAATTACAAACCACCTTTTTCTTTACCAAGTCTTTGAACTCAAGTATCAGATAATATCTCCTAACTCTAAGTACAAGATGAAATTGTTTCTTTTTTCTTCCTTCCTCCCTCCTTTAACTGCTTCTCAGTGAGCAATCCCTGAGCCCTGTTCACTCACCAACTCCATCCTCCCTCCAGGGGTAGGACCTGGGTAACCTCCTCTCTGTCCCCAGGAAAAACCCTCCAGCTTTGAAGTACTGGGAGCAAAGGGAACAATAAAGGGCCTCTTCAAGGGGCTTAAAATAAACCAGAACAAAGGGATGCCTAAGCCTTCCTTGGGCCATTATCTCTCCCTGTGTCCTCCAACCCGCTCCAAACAACATCCACAAAACAAAGAGAAGCCACGGGCTTCCTCTCTCTGCCTCTGAAAGCGTCTGCCAAACAGAGCCACAGTCTTGCTTCCAGCTGGCGGCCGGCGAGGTCACCTGAGCCACTGATTCCCCGGGGCTCTGCTGGGCTGACCCCGGCTGGTCTCCTTGTGAGGCAATCCTACTGTAGTCAGGGGGTCATTCAAACAGAGTCAAGAAGCGTAGCATCCAGTTAAATTCTGGCTTCCCAAGGGAAAATGCAGACACGATCATTTCATCCACTCATGAATTATAAATGCAAAAATATCTCCAGAAAAACAAACAATCAAGACTCTTTTATGTGTAAACTTCTTAGTAAGACAGCTGCAGGGAGGACTTTGGCTCTTTCTGTGAGCGTGATCTCACCTATAAACGCATAGAAATAAGCATGTGTCACACCTGCTACGTGTTGTAACGGAGCAACGCATGCACGGTGGTTTACGTTAATTAAACACTGACCATGTGACAGGCCCCGGGTGAGAGCTTACATGTTCATCTCACTCCTTACAGCAGCCAGAGGAGAAACGCGTATAAAAGATTACCCATTTTACAGTTGAGAAAATTGAGGCTTGGGGTGTTTTACGGTTCCAGATTTACAAGCTTCTGAACTTGGAAATAAAAGGCGGGTCTGTCTAAATCTTGACTCCATTCCTTTAATCCCGTTTATCATACGTTATTTTTTACCATCTTCCTAGCTAGTACGTGTTTTCATAACCAAGATATCCCGTGGTCCTGGAAGGGGGAAACAGGAGCGTTTATACCACATTCTGGCGCTGCAAAGCTGGTGCTCCTCCGTAACCCGAATTGAGTCTGCTCCTGGGCCCAGTGGGGCCATATTCCTGTCTACAAGGGCTGCGGAGACATGGTGTGGCTTTTGTTCACTGGGAAACAGTGGCAGTCAAGCAGGGACCAAGCCTCCAGAGAAGGACCCAGAGATTCACTTCCAGGTGTACAGGCAGGTGCCCTGAGCAGGTTTGCCCGTCTCTGTCCAGGTCTTTGAACGTGAAGTTGGAGCGACTCTTCTATAAATTCCAAGCCGATTTTTAGATGTTTGTTTCTCGTTTCAGAGAGGACGCTCAGTAACAATGACTTCAAGTGCCACCGCGTGCTGCTCGGCAATGAGTACTCTCGATCCTGATTCCCTGATCCCGAGTCTAGGTTCTGGTTCTGGCCTCTGAAAGCAGGCGGCGGGAGATCTCTTTCCACCAAGAGGACGGACAGGACCGCGACCTCCAGTGGGCGCCCACAAAGCCGTGAGTCCCCAGTTTACATCGCTCACCACCCTGGTGTGACTGTCACACATCCAGCTGAACTAGACGAGCTCAGCCTCAGAAAGAAGACGCAGGCAGAAAAAGTGCTCAACGAGGTTCTCACTACACCACGCTCCCTATAGTGGTGGGGAGGCTCCGTGGGGACACTTTCACCAAAGAAATGGGGTGCAAGTCTATGTGACCTCCAGCCTGTGAATGTTGGTTCTTTCTATCCAAGTTGTGGGGGCTCCCTCCACACACACACAGAGGCACTGCCCCCCGCCCCACACACAGGCACGAGTGGGCCAGCGGTAGAAGATGAGGGGCCAGCGGCCCTTCGGTGCAGAACAATGATATAACCCCTAAAGCCTGAAAGCAAAATGCAAGCCCAAGAAGGCAGGCCACTGGACTCCACTAGCAACCATTTGCTCAGTGTGCTTCACTGAAACTGTACAGGTTGTGCGGAACCGGGTATGACCCAGTGTACCTGGGACATACCGGGGAGCCAGTTAGCGGCTCAGGTTTCCTTTCTGCAGGTCTTCTCAGAGCTTTTGCGGTGAGGAGTCAATCATAAGACACAAAGCCTTACGCCCACGGGGGTGTGTATAGAGTCTCTCAATCACCCCGTTGAAAAATACTACAACAGAGCTATTTACCCAAGGCACCGAAGCCAACCCCTTGGTGGCAGTAGTCTCAGGATCTGTACTCAGCCTTCCTCCAGGCGAGACCCCACCTCTAGGGCTTAGCCCATGACATCCAGGCAATGACTCCAGTGTCGGAAATATCCTGGGGCAGTTTTCACCCTGACTCCCAGAGCTCTCTGCCTCTGCAAGGGGCATTGCTCTGAGGAATTTGTGGGGACTCCAAACAAACAGAGAGGTGATAAACGTCGGCCTCTGCATGGAGGCCATCTGCTCTGCAATGAGAAGAGCAAGAGGCGGATGAAGGAGTTTTTGATTAAGGATCTGTGGTCTGTGCTCACGGAAGGAAGTGAGTGAGAAGAGAAATAGCTGACTGTTGATGTGGGTTGAGATCCTACCCCCAGTAACTTCCAAGATCCCTACAAAACAAAAACAAAAACAAAAACAAAAAACACAAAAAACAAACAAACAGAAAAACACCTCTTTCCTTTCAGAGCAACTTTAAACAAAATCAAATGTCTTATCATCTTAGCATGTGCTAGCGAAGAGTCCATTTCTGCCCCTTGGGACCGCCCCCCCACCTTGGATCTACCAGGTGCTAAAGGCCCCGGGGGCACCCAAGCTGTAGGCTGGTTTTGTTTATTTGTTTAAGGGGCAGGTCAGGCTTACCACTCTCCCCCCTGCCGACCGTCCTAAATCACGCTGCCCTTCCAGTTTGTGGGAAGGAAACCTCCAAGGGCCTGGGCTGAGCCCTGCTTGGCATCTGTGAATGCCAAACAACCCAGAAACTTGAAAGGGCTTCTCAGCGGCTCCCTTGAGAAAATACCATTCATTAATTTTGCAGCTTCTGGTCACGCCAGACAAGCCTTGGGAAGTCGGTTTGCGGCTCATCTCTGCTCTTTCTTCGGTTTTTAGCAAGCACTGGAAACGGAGCCCACCAGCCCTACAGTCCACAGCATCTGCAAAAGTGGCTGCCGTGAGTGCTGCGTTTTGTCCTTTGAGCCAATGCCTCGTTGAGGGAGGGACCCCGGGCCTGAGGGGTGGAGGACAACTCAGAAAAGATCATCACCGTAGAAAACAATAGTCTGAGCTCTCGCAGAGTTGGGGGTGAACATTACATCTCTTTTCTGGACTGGGGAGCACATGGGAAGCTTCGTGTTTGAACTCTGGAACCTGGGCGAGAGGTTGACAGATGCGAGGCTCAGAGCCGGGCGTCCTGCGTGAGGTTGCTGTTCCCGATGGCCCTGTGTTATGAAGCCTCTGTGGCTGGCACTCTGAGGTTGGATGTTTGAGCAATCGCAGATGACCACGGCCCGCAGTGAGAAGGCGCTGCCATTAGTGATAAGGCCTCTTGAGAAAGGCCACACCACTCCCAGCCTGGCTTCGCAGGGGTGCGGGGAGCTGCGGCAAAGCTGTTTACCCTCCAAGCATCTGACGCAAATTCTTGTCCATGTGTGCAATGATTGAGGGGGTTTGACCAGAACGGGGTTAATGCCCGGAGTGGGGGCGTGGGGGGCAGGGAAGGGGCAGTGAGAGCAGGCATTTAGCCCTGCCCCCTTCACACTCCAGGTCACCAGACTCCTAACAACTCAGATTCACAGAGTTCCCAGAAGCATTTACACATACTTTACGGGGTCCACTTCGGATTTCATTGTCTTTTAATTTTTTTTTAATTTTAGTTTGCTTAGGACTTCATTGTTTTTATTTATTCTATTTTTTTCATTGGAGCGTAGTTGTGGATTTCACTGGTTTAAACTTATCCAGTGAACCCTCATTTCTAGATGCGGTTTTAAGTCTACAGTTTTGTTTACGAAAAGGCTTTTATTTTTTTATGGAAGGCCTCTGAAAAACCTATAAATTATCCCACTCAAACAGTCCCAGGCAAGGATTTTTGTTATTGTTATTCTAGCATGGGACTCTCGTGTTTTATTTATTATTACAAAATACAGGAGCGTACAGATTAGAAAAAGAATATCTCTCAATTTCATCCCTGGGAGATAACCACCATCAATCATTGCTATGCCTCATGCCAAAAAATTTTTCTATGCATATGTAATCTTTTCTGTTTGCGACGACAATCAAGGCAAGGGACCTTAAAATTGGCTTTAGGTAAGGAAAAATAATACACGTTGTTAAAAGATTTCGGTACCACAGTCTGGATCACACTATATATCCAAACTGTACTTTATCTTCTTGTTAATGACTTCATAGTATTTCATTGGATGGATGTTTCATAATTGATGAAACGAATTCCCAGCTGATGGACCGTTAGGTTGTTTCCAATTTTTTTTAATGCAATTAAAAACAATGGTGCAGTGAGGTTTCTCAAAGCAATACTTTTGCATATTTTTGCTATTATTTCCACGGAATAAATTCTGAGAAGTGGAATCATCGCCCCAAGGAATATGGACAATTTTCAATTTTGATGGCTTACAATTTTTTACTTCCCTTTTGTCTTCCAAGGTACCACTCTCCCTGATTGTTTTTACTTCTTGCTTTTCTGCCAACCCTGAGGATTATCATTCTGTTCGTCCTTATCCACGGCAGGGGAAGAGTGCACTACACCATAGTGATTCTCTCCTGAGGTGCGGTCACGTTTCTGTTTTCCTGTTTCCTCTAAAATTTTCTTTAATTTCCAAATTTTTGACCATAATTATAAAATTTATTAAAAGGAAGTTTGAGGGCTAAATAGATTTCACGGTTGAGACATCACATATGATCGGAGATTAGAAAAGACTGTCAGAGAAAAGAGTGCCAGAGAATCCCCAAGACTCAGGGGAGGAGGTGGAGACGTTGATGGACAATGGGGAGCGAGCAAAGATTTTGGTCCTACGACTCTGATCGGACTGGGGTTTAGAAAGAAGAATCTAGCAGCTATGTCTCTCTGGGGAGAGGCCAGTCCTAAAACAAGATCCCCCCCGGCACAGGCAAGAGGTAAGGAAGACAAAACTATGTTAAAGCCAAGGGGCCAGACAGGGAGGCACCAGCTGCGAACACCGTGCAGGCACACCTGTTGGGTCTTCGGGGCACAGCCTCGCCTCAGCTGCCCTTTGCAGAAGCGGCGCTGTGCAATGTAAGCAGGTTTTCCTAGCTGGGCTGTTTGTGAAAAATAATCTGGGTGGAAGGCCTGGAAGTCTTGTGCAACTTCTCACTGGAGAGAGGTCAGGCTCAGGCTAGCAAAGAGAGGGCCATTGCAACCACAGTGACCGCCTTTTCCCTCAGGAAGATTGCATTTCTCCAGCACATCAAAAAAACGCATGGGTTTTAAGTGTTTCATTTCTAGATCAATATTTTCCAAGGAGACAGAGAAATTACAATTTAGGAGAAAACAAAACAGAAACCGTTTAAACTCTGGCCACTGGCCCTCTCTTTCAATCACCAGAACACAGCGTCCGGGGGACAGCATCACCCTTTATTTCTCCATGGTTTTCGGCCAAATGTGCTCCCACCATCACTCCATTCGCTTCTCAAAAGAGCCACATGAAATAGGCCAGTTAAGGGCTTTGTCAGAGATGAAGAAACGGGCTTAAGGGGATGGCATTTTTAAGATAGGTCTTTGGCAACAAAATCACACCAAGATCGGTCCCTTAGAATCACAAAGTTCCGTTTCTCACCCACACTACGCCTCGGCAGAATTGGGTGTGGCTCCATGTGGTCCACAACCAGAGGCTGGGGCGGGTAGCTGATTTGGGCAGAGGTGTTCTCATGGCCAAGAGGAAAGAGCAAGAAAGCTTTCTCTTAGAGTTTCAGCCAGAAAGTGGCATGTCGTATCACTTTTGCTCACTTTTCATTGAGCAAAGCTGGTTCCGCCCTCCGAGCAAGGTCAGGGGCTTGGGAAGCCAGAGACCCAGCCAAGGGCCTGCAACCAGGGAGGCTCGTGCCCCCGTGTAAGCTTCAGACGGGGCAGGGGAGCAATGATGCAGGCTGCCCTGGGGCCGGGGGGTGGGGGGGCTGGAATTCAAAGGCCCACCTCTCAGGCTCCACTGCTCTGGATCTTTCTACTACACCACATTCCCTCTCCAAACCCTACACAGGATTTTGGACCATCTGATGGAGCTCTGATTCCAGAACTGGGCCTTTTCTTCTTAGTCTCTGTCTGCATTTCTGTTCCATGTTGTGAAGGGCCACTTCGGAGCACCAGGCTTCCCACCTGCAAAACGTGACTTCCAGACTGGGCCTCAAAGACGGGAATAACCCAGTGGTGTAAAAACACTGACGCGCGTCCAGCTCAAGCTCGGCTTTCTTTCGGGATATATACATTTGGGTTGTTGACCCATCTTCCCTGGATCTCCAGTACATTCGGTCTCTCCACGGGGATCTTCGCTCTTCCCTGCTGCTTCCAATTCTCCATCACCCCACTGTGAGGTGCCAACATACTTTGCAGCCCCGTGGCAAGCATAGGAAAGAAAAGAGAGCAGATCTCCCTTACGAAGGGGGTCTCCCCAGAGTCCTCCATCAAAGGGCGTGTGCTGGCGGAGCGGCCGCCCTCCTCCATCCGCAATGAGCCTGCAGAGGCCAGGGCTCATCTCCAACTCCTCAATGTTTGTGCTCCTTCCTTTTCCATGTCATATTAGCAAGAGTCAATCTTAGGAGCTGCAACAGCCAGGTCTGTGCAAATACATTTTCTAATGGTAACCGGACTAAATAGTTTGCGCGAGAGCAAACAGCGCTCTGCAATTGGCAAAGCGCCCCCGCCCCCGGGGATTTGAGGCTTGTAGGTGCCTGATGTGGATGACAGGGAGAAGGCTGGGGTGCTTACCCAGGGGTCTGGCCGCTTAATGCTTTGACTCAACAACCAGAAGGCAAGCAGAGAAAACAAGCAAAAAGCAGGATTACTACAAATAAAAAAGGCAATTTATTATTATTTTAAAGATTTTATTTATTTGAGAGAGAGAGAGAGTGCACGAACGCACACAAGTCAGGGGTGGACAGAGGCAGAGGGAAAAGCAGACTCGCCTCTGAGCAGGGATCCCGATGTGGGACTCGATCCCAGGACCCTGGGATCATGACCTGAGCCAAAGTCAGATGCTTAACCGACTGAGCCACCCAGGCGCCCCAAGAAAGGCAATTGAGACAACCCAGAATCTAAGAAAGTCAAAGACGAAAAGCACCTACCACCTATCACTTGGCTATTGTAATTCTTAAATTTGGCTCCAGTCCCTTTTTATATGCATATAAAATCTAAATGCTTGCTTACAGAAACTTAGGTATTCAGGTTTTTAGAGCAGCCATGCAGCTCCTATGTCAGAGTGGCAAGTTCATGTCCCAGGCTGGGCGTAGAGCTCCCCTAAAAATCAAAAATTAACATCAATACAGGTTCTTCATAACTTTTGCTTTTGATGGCTGAATAATTCTCTGTTACTGAGAGGATTGTTTACATGTTTTTTTGTAATTTACGTAGCCAACCCCCTTAATGCTGAACATTTAGGTGATTTTTATTTTATACTTTCGAGATTATAAAGAACACTATTATGAACATATTTATACATTTATATTTGTGCGTAAATAGGAACTTGTGGCTATCTTATTTTTTTAGGCAATGAAGCTAGAGTCCCACCCCAAGAGTGAGGACATAAAAATGATATTGCCTGGGGCGCCTGGGTGGCGCAGTTGTTAAGCTCCTGCCTTTGGCTCAGGGCGTGATCCCCTTGTTCTGGGATGAGCCCCACATCAGACTTCTCTGCTGGGAGCCTGTTGCTTCCTCTCCCACTCCCCCTGCTTGTGTTCCCTCTCTCGTTGGCTGTCTCTCTCTGTCAAATAAATAAATAAAATCATTAAAAAAAAAAGGAATGGTAAACTCTTACCTTTANCCTTTGGCTCAGGGCGTGATCCCCTTGTTCTGGGATGAGCCCCACATCAGACTTCTCTGCTGGGAGCCTGTTGCTTCCTCTCCCACTCCCCCTGCTTGTGTTCCCTTTCTCGTTGGCTGTCTCTCTCTGTCAAATAAATAAATAAAATCATTTAAAAAAAAAGGAATGGTAAACTCTTACCTTTAAAAAAAAAATATTGCCTATTTCCAGAAGCCTAAGGAAGAGTGTTCATTTTCTTGTGTGTTTTGGAATCTATAGGAAAGGCAACCCCTTCAAGAGTTATGACAATGTCTGCAGCCTACAACAGGAGATGTTAACAGAATAAAAGTTGGATGAAGTGGTCTTTCATATGAATGCACACTTATTTGTGGGAAAAGTGGATCCTCCATAAAAGGACTGTTAAAAAAAATTCAACTGAGGAAATTTTAAAGATCTTATTGGCTCTATTCAAGGTTCCATGAATCAGGCAGCATCCAATCTAGCAGACAGAACGGAGCTCCAAGGAGCTGCACAAAATGAGACTCATAGGCAGAAGCGAGTCGGAACAAGGAAATGATGCTGGACACAGAATCAGGTTGGCTATCCCAAGGTCACTTTCACTTAGAGGATGGCGGATTATCTGGCTGGTGTGCATCAGGCGATTCCTGATGGACTGGCTTAAGATTCTATTTCTGGGAGAGTCAAAACCATAATTAAAAGTCTCAGTTTAGTGATGTGAGGCTTAAGTTAAGTTTCAGCTTCCTGTTATGGGGCTTAGCTTAAGTGACTCATTTTGAGCCTGTTATCTTGTTTTTAACAATTTGTTATACATTTCTTTGTTAATCTCACCATTAACTCCCAATATGCTGTTGCTATTTAAGATGATGTTTGAAGAGTTCTAAACAATGCGCAAAAAAAAAAAAGAAAAAGAAAAGCAGAACACAATATGTACATACTATACAAAATAGCATTTTAAAAAGATTGGAAGTATGGTGACTAACACATCATAAATAAACAAATAAATTAATTAATTAAAATAAAAAGATTGGAAAGAAATGCATCTGAGGTTAAAAGTGGCTTGAGAAGTGGGAATTTACCAAGCTAGATCTTGTGAATTTTTTTTTCAAACATTCCTTTTTAGAAAGAAAGGTTTTATTTTAAGTTATCTCTACACCCAACATGGGGCTCAAACTCACAACCCCAAGATCAAGAGTCACACACTCCACCCAGTGAGCCCGCCAGGCGCCCCATGTTTTTTGAACATTCTATATTTTCATAATGAGCGCGCATTATTTTATAAACCTAATGGGAAAAACCATTAGCTTTGGAAACCAAAAAGGAAATGCAAGTGAAGGTCAAACTGCGTGGGTCCAGCCCCGCATCAGGAAATTGGAAACAGAAACACAAAGCTTGTACCATTTACTAGTTTGCTGATCACTGCCATGCATTAGACGTTGGCTCTTTTGTCTGCGAAGCGTTGGCCTTCTTGATGTGGCTCGTGCAGCCACAGTCAACAGTTAGATACTGGGTATATTCCCAGGGCAGCTGTTTCCATTTTCACTTCAGTAGCCGATGGGGCTGCTCCGTGTCCCGCAGGTGAGGCAGGCTGGCACCGGAGAATGGAAAGTCGGCTTTGTGGGGTGCCAAAAGCTGAGGCAAGCTCTAAGGCAGAAGAATCTGCCCTATTTGGGTTTTTTCACCTTTTTCTTCTCTTTGCCTTTGCAGGGCACTTCCTGGATGTCGAGTTCTTTTCTCATTTTGATTGATGCGTACAGCATTTTGAAATGACATGTTCCCCAGCTTACTTAAAAATGTACTTGGATATTATGATAGCCGTGTTTCCAATTAGTGCCATAATTTTATTATTTTTAAAATGGTGAATTCACGGAATATGAATTCAAACGATTTAAGAAACTGTTTCCCTCCCAATGGTTATGTAACATAGCACAATCGAATCCTATCAAATTCTGAGTCTCGAAGTCCACCCTCCATGCAAAATACCTCCATGAAGTTAACCTACCCTTCTTAGGCCTCTGTCTTAGGACTGCTGGATAAGATATAGGATATCCATCTGAATTCGATTTTCAGATAAACAACAAAAAATTGTTAATATAAATGTCTCAAATATTGCATCCCACTTTCTCCACCAAGGGAGGCAATCCCTGATTCCAGTTAGAACAGCCAGTCTCTGGAAAGGGAAAGTTTTGTCAGGACCTCATGCTGTGGGGTATGGATGACAGCACCCTTGGCAGTTTGGACAAATAGCCCATTAGTTGCTTTTCTCAAGGACAGGACGGTTTTCATTGTTTTGAGTCTGTTTGGGAACCCAGCAAGGGAAGGCTACCCTGTATTCCTTGGCACGTTCTCATCTCCAACGTGGACAAAGTGCCTGGATCCGGAGCCGGTTGGATGAGCAGCAAGGGGCAAGATTGGGAGGGGCAGGGAAGGAGGAAAGAGCTGCGGCTTGTGGGCTTGTGATCACACCCCCAAACCTGACTATTAGTCAAGTTGCTAAACCCACAAAATACTTGGTGTGAGTGGATATCTTACCCAACAGAAGCGGCTGCATTGCATCAGTGTGTCTGAGGGCTGGAGCAGAAGCAGCTCACTCAGACTCATAGGCACTTAGCAGCAGAGACATTGGGAGGGGAGCCCCTGGGAGCTTGCAGGAATGGTGGAAGACCGGAAGGTCCCCCTGACCACTGGGTCCTGGTTTTAGAGTAGGCGGAGCTTTGCATATAAAGGTATCCAACTGCACGGATTCAAATCCTGTATCAGCTACCTATGAGCTGTGCGATCTTAGACCCATCGCTTAACCTCTCTGATCCTCAGATTCCACATCTCTAAGAGAGAACATTAACATCTGTATCCAAGGTGTCCTTGAGAGTTAAATAAGACACTCCAATGATGCGCCCAGCGCATAGTAGGTGTTTCCAAAATTTTACCTCTATTTCTCTCCGTTTCACTCTTTCTAGGAGGTGGACATGTTAGAAGAGTTCATTGGGTTGACAACTAATCACACACGAACACTGCAGTGAGCAACGCCTCGTTTCCCCGTCGCTTTCAGGCTGCAGATGAGAAGGAAAGGAGAACACGATGAAGTCCGAAGAGCGGGGTTAGCTACAGCGGCATGTGAGGCAGCTGGTGACACCTGCCCCTCATTTCCGGGCACGCACGCACGCACACACCTGATTCATCCGTCCTCCAGCCAACTTTCTAAAAAGAGTTCAAGGGTTTGAAATTATTCATAGCAAATCTTTCCTCAACTTTTTGCATAATTGAGTAATCCAACTACTGAATAAAGAAGGACTTGGTATTTTTGGCTTCCTGGAAACTGTAGGGGAGGAAAACGCTTCCTTCTACCCTTCTAGGTTCTGTGGCTGGATTAAGAATAAAGTTGTCATAAGACGGATTAATAGGAGGAAAAACCCCAACTTTAATTATGTATGTACCCACGGGGGCTCACAAAAATATGAGACCCAAGGTGATTCTCAGATGACTGAGATTTACACACCATCTTAACCAAGGAGAGGGAGGGATGTTGGGGCTTCAGGGTGGGAGGAGGCAAATTCTGGGCTGGGTGAGGGAAGGAAGTGAAAACAGGCACATCCAGTAAATCCCAGGAGCCTTGTTGTGCAGATAAGGGCTTCTCTGGTGAAAGACCTCCTCTGGTAGCTCTCTTCCTGGTCTATTTACTAATGGAAATTTCCTTTATAAATGTAAATTTCCTCTGCAAGAGGGGAAGTACACACTTTCTTTTAGGGAGTTGGGGGAAGGTAAAGAGCTTTTCCTGTGCCTCCTGGTTCACCCTCAAAATTTGCCTCGAATAATCCGTATGCCAAAGTGTCCTATTTTGGGGAGGCATGTTCTGAACCCTTTACATTTTTTCAACACAAAACAACACAAAATGTATAACCTTTACCAAACTTTACCCAGAAATATCAGCGTGCTCACAATAAGGACTTCCTTAGGATTGCTAGTGGGGCTCACTGCCTCATCAAATTCGTGTGGGGGGAAACCCCCCAGAACCCCAAGAACAGAATTCAGTCTACCCTGGGGGTGTCAGACAGCTCGGGAGACTAAAAGAAAATGCAATTGAACAAGTCTTAATCTGAATGCTGAGGCGCTCAGTGACTTGGACCTCTAGCCTAGTAAGGTGTTGGTGGGAGCCTGCCTGGCATGAAGACAGCTCGAGGGGAGCTGGGCTGGGCCAGGGTGAACCTCTCTCTCCAGGCACCTGTGGCACAGGCACAGGTGGGCCTGTCCCCTCCTCCTGGGAACCGGAAGCTGCAAGAGCACCTGGTCACCATGCAATGGAAGGGGGGGTGGGGGTGACTGCGCATCTCAGGTCTGGTGTCCCCGGAAGATTTGGACGGCGGTTAGGACATCTTATCAATTCCAGGCTTGCCTCTGATAGGAGAGCTCCCCTAGCATAGATTTAACCCAGAAATTAGGAATGCAGACAATTGGTCTTGTCCCCAGTGGCTCTGGCCAGAAACAATTATCCGCCTGGCTCATTAAAACAAGTGACGAATGCTAATTGTCTCTACATTTAGCCAAGTACTGGTTCAGCCACTTGTGCCTACAGTACGGGATTGTGTTAGCGGACTTAAATTCAGCCCTAAATAGTCTGTCATTTTATTTTTTATTTTTTTCCTTTATGCAGGGAGTGTGAGGTGCAGGGTATAAAAAGAGGGAGGTTGGTCAAGGTGACCCGTCTGTTATTTTCTAGCTTTCAGGTACTGGGATTTGTGGTGAAAGAAATTGCATAGAGTCATAGAGGATCTGTTTTCACTGAGTCTAGGTAATGGGGAAGGTCCCTGGAGGGGAGGAAGGAGAAGGTGCCTGGAAGGGAAGGAAGGAGAGGGGGAAGGAAGGGAGGGGAGGAGGAAAGAAGTACTATCCACACAAGGCAAAATTCCCAGAGTTTCTGGAAGTTTCCTGAGGCCCTACCTGGCTTCTCTGAGCTCTGAGGGTTCCATGAGACCCTGGGGCAGATATCCTGTCTTGCTGGGTAAGGTTCTTCCTGTGAAGACTCCAGCAGAGGGAAGATGGGGCAGGAGGCCGAGGGCAGTTAGTGGTGGTGGTGGTGGGGGGGGGAGTTGGCTCATAATTTCCTTCTGAAATTGCTCAAATGATGAAACTCTGGCTTTCTGCCCAAACGTCCCCTTTCTTCCCTTTATTCTACATTTATGTCTAGCTTTATTTTCTATTTTGCCCAGATTTTCTGAGGATAAAAATCAGTAAATTTTCAGTGGGGAAGCACCAAGAGCCCATGCAGCTTCTGCCCAGAGAGGACAGGGAGTGTCCCCTGCTAGGGACAGCAAGGGGCCTCAAGCCCTCTGCCTTTTAAAGCAATACACTCGAGAGCAACCAAGGAAAATGGAAGGGATGTTAATAAAAGTAAATGCGAGGCAGGAAATAGAAAGAAAGAGAGCAAATAGGAAAAAAAGAAGGAAGGAAGAGAAGGAAGGAGATTTTGGTCTGAAGGCTCCCAAGTAAGAAGCGACTGGAGGCAAAAACGCCCTCTTCTCTCTCTGCTTCTGCTTTTCTGCATTGCACGTGCCCCCCTCTCCAGCAGATCTGATCGCCAGATTTATCCTAATATCCTAGTGATGGGTGCAAGTTGAAATAGTAATCAGCCCTGAAGTATTTATATTATAAAAATGAATACTTGAAAAGCGCCCTGATGACCCTCTCCAAGGAGACCAAGATAGTGGGCGGAGCAGACAATCCAGCACTTGCCGGTGTCTCAACCACAGTAACACTTGAATGAAAAAAAATATGTATATAAATGTCGAATTTGTGCCCATGTATTATTGCTAAGTTTTATATTTCATGCCACTTTTCTACTCAGGAAATTTGCTGAGCAAAATGCATAATTAAGTATGATTTAGATTTTATACATTAAAAAAACTTTTCATGGACAAATTTTGCAACTCACATGGGTTTGATGGATCCAGCTTGCTCTGTAATTGTTAGATTTTTTTCAAACTTCTATTGGCAACTGAGACGCCTATTAGGATTAACAAGAGCCATCTTCCCCTTTGATCAGTGAACTCTTGAGCAACGCGGGGACACTAGAGGGGATACACAGTGCCTGTGCTGGGGTGCTAGTGGGTTTTCCACTCTAAAAAGAGGTGACAACGGATACATAGATGAGGGGCTGGGAAGGTGTGTCCGAAAATTGTGTGTCATAGGGGTTTTTAGGATGGTCACCCCATATTTTTGAATGCGTGTGTTTCATGGATGCTAACACGGTCAACTCCACACATGCAGAAACCCTAACCTCTACTAGGCTTTTAATGCAGGCAGTGCCCAACAGCACAGATATTTCAACAACATCATCGAGAATGATAACCAAGCACAGGCTGTTCAATCTCTCCGGACGGACCCTGGGGCGGCACTGCCTGGAAAAGCAGTCCTCCCAGGCCACCAGCCAGGGTGACAAATGTGACCAGCTTTTTTAACTTCTCTGCTAGGGACAGAAGAGAAACTTCTGGGGCAAGGTGTGCTAGGCCAAGTTCCTGATATGTGAGCATGCACACCTTTTCAGTGCCTTTTCTAGCACTGCATATCCCGTCCCTCCCACCACACCAGAATTTCACAGCGTCCCATTCTAATTCCACTCCTGAGGCCAGCATTCCCAAATAACAGCTCCGGAGGACGTGTGAACCTGAGAAATCACCTTTATTTTCTTGGCAGGAATTTCTGAGACTGAAAGCCAAGCAGCTTCTGACCAGTGGATGCTCTGGAACATCAGCCTTTTCTGCTGAATGCGGCACCGCCCAGCTTACCCAGCAGAGCCCCATCTGCCTCCGAGCCTAATGAAGAGGGTGTCCTGGCTCAGGGGTGTGTTTTTCATAGCGGTCAAGGGCAGACCAGTTTCTTATTATAAAAGTAAAGTAGAGAAGTCTTCTTATCTGATGCACTCGGAGAGTAGTTGATGATGAAACACATTTGCAAAGGATTCACAGATCTAGAATATTTCACTTTATTGAAAAGATATGATTTGTTGGCTACTCTTTTAATTAATTAATTTATTTATTTGAGACAGAGAGAAAGAGAGAGAGAGCACAAGCAGGGATAGTGGCAGGCAGAGGGAGAGGGAGAAGCAGGGAGCCAGATGTGGGGCTTGATCCCAGGACCCTGGGATTATGACCTGAGCCGAAGGCAGACACTTAACTGACTGAGCCACCCAGGCGTCCCATGGCTTCTCTTTTAATGCGAGAACCAAGTTCTGTTTTCTGAGCGAGATCTGCTCATGAGCAAATCCAGGTTGAAGCTCAGCTGGGACCCAGTTATATCTATGTTTCTCTACTTTTCTTTTCTAAAAGATCATGAAGTCATTTTATAAACTTTGGAACTAAATTTTCTCATTGAAAAGTCTGTGATGCTAAGCTCCCATTGCATTAAATATTATATTTCCGTGTCACTTGAATGATGGCCTATGATCCTGACACATGGAAATCTAGAGATGAATTACCATTTTCTCTTTCATTCTTTTCCTTTTTCCCCCTTTTGCTATACAAAAGGCATTGCTATTATTCAACACTCTTCTGAAAGTTCTAGCCAATTTCATAAGTAAGATATAACTATTGGAAAGAAGCCAAATTTATCATTAATCATAGTTGTGATGCAATGGAAAAGCTGTTAGAACTAATAAGGGTAACGATTATGGTACGCGGAAGTTACACATAAAAGATAAATGTATATGTGTATATGTGTGCGTTTGTATTTATGTCTGTGTGTGTGCATACAGTTCTCCTATGTGTGAGAAAAGGACCACCTAAAACATAATGTGAAGAATACCATCTTTAAAAAAATTGTAACTACCTACAGTATGGCTGAAATCAGATCCTACTAGGTCATATAAGAAGGACATCAAACTTTGCTAAGGGACACAAAAAGAAGATGTGAGTAATGATATAAAGAATGCTATCATTTTATATTATACTTTATTTTGAGAGAGAGAGCACATATGCACATGCACTGGGCTGGGAAGGGGCGGGGGGGGATAGAGAGAATCTTAGGCAGCCTCCGCCTCCAGCAGCGGACCCCGACACAAGACTCAATCTCATGACCCTGAGATCATGACCTGAGCCGAAATCAAGAGCTGGACGCTTAACCGACTGAGCCACCCACGAGCCCCCTATTTTTCTTTAAAGATTTTATTTTTAAGCAGGTTCACAATCCCAGATCAAGAGTCTCTTGCTCCCCAGACTGAGCCAGCCAGGTGCCCCAAGAATGTTATCATTTCAATATGACCACATTCGCACTCTCCATGGAGTTCTTTTTAAGTTTTAAATAAGATATAAAAATTCTTGGGGAAGAGTCAATGGAAGAGGCTGACCAGGCAGACCCTTGTTCCTCCTACCGTGCGCCCCTTTCCCCAGATGCACTGAGGTCTAACTCACAAATGAAAGAGCATATATTGAAAGTGTAAAGTGGGCTGAGTGGGCATATGTATGCATAGTGAAATGCGTACCACAATTAGATTAATTAACACATCTGTCACCTCACATGGTTACCTGTTTTTTTTTTAATCCAAAAAAATTTTTTTTTTACTATTGAGTTCTTTATATATTTTAGGTGTTAACCCCTTATCAGAAATATGACTTGCAAATATCGTTCTCCCATTCCATAGTTTGTCTTTTCATTTTGTGGATGGTTTCCTTCACAGTGCAGTAACTTTTTAGTTTGACGTTGTCCCACTTGTTTATTTTTGCTTTTGCTGCTTTTGCTTTTGGTCTCAAATAAAAAAAAAAAAATCTAAAAAATTCCCAAGAGGGACGTCAAGGGGCTTATCCACTCTATTTTCTTCTAAGAGTTTTATGGTTTCAGGCCTTTTGTGGAAGTCTTTGATCCATTTCCAGCTGATTTTTGTGTGTGGCAAAAGATAGGGGTCCAGTTCCATTCTTTGGCACGTGGCTGTCCAGTTTTCCTTATCTTGAACGTATTCAGTCATGTGATACGAATTTCTATTTTGTCAGTTAGCATGGTCAAATACTGGCAGGTTCACATGGATTCACCCTTATGCAGTGTGATAGTTGATGGTTTGTAATATCATAGAAAGAAATTGACTTCAATCCTCTTCCTTGTGGGTTTTCAGTATAGGTTAAAAATTCTATAATAAACTGTATAATTTCATAATCAGATGAAGGAAAAAAAGAGACCAAAGCTGCCCCCTCAATCTGTTCTTAAAAGAAACAAAACTGCTTTAAAAAAAAATACCACTTTTTTTGTGCATTTTTCTTATATGGAGAAAAGTAGAGAAAATAATGTAATTGTCTCTTATAAATCCTGGTTTAACTATTGCTGACATTTTGATATTAAAAAAAATCTTTTATTTTTGCTGCAATATTTTAAAGTCAAACAATGTGGTATTTTTCAACCAAATGCTTTATCTTAAAAGATGCAAACATTTATCTTACCCTATAAAAATTAACAGTAATATTTGTACATTTAAAATCTCGAAAGATTTTTTTTTAAATATTTATTTATCTGAGAGAGACAGAGAGAGAACACAGCTAGGAGGGGTGGGGGAAAGGGAGAGAGAATCTTCAAGCAGACTTCCTGCTGAGTGGGGAGCCTGACACGGAGCTCGATCTCATGACCTGGAGATCACAACTTGAGCTGAAATCAAGAGTCCGATACCTAACTGACTGTACCACCCAGGCACCCCTCTCGAACAATTATTTTATCGCATTTCTGGTGTGTTTAACCATCACAACATGGTATCATTGAAGTTTCCTTTTTGCTTCTCTTTAATTTCACAGGCCTCTGAGGAAAGGGGATGGAAGATGGGAGGGAATTTGTTTCTGGCCTTGCTCGGGGCGAGCTGGCTCTTAAATCCCGTCTTAGCAGGATGCAGTTCACAAAACACTGAGCACGAAGGGCACATCTCTGTGGCGGGTCCCTGTTGGAACCCATGCACGCTGCTGCTGGGTCCCGGGCTGGCTCAACATCTGCCTACGAATAAATTCATCTCACATTTTGTGCTCAGACTGTGGGGAGCACGGACGAAGGTAGAAGCCATTTAGCACGCAGTCAGCAGAAGGGCTGAGATTTGGGGTCCCATGTGGACCCCTGGACAGTGGGGCACAGTTTCTTTCATGGAATAAATATGTCCAGTGTTTATTAGAAGCCGAAGTCAGTTAGTAGAGCCCAGGCCTTCTCACACAGCTTGACTGTGGCAGAGGGGACAGGGGCGGGATGGAGTTAGGTCAGGGTTCCCACTGAGCCATTCACTTAAGCTTCCTTCTTCTTTCTCCTTCTGCTGCCCCTCCCAACACTCTGGAAGGGTTAACCTTTCCAGTTTGGGAATCATCTGTCATGGAAAGATGTTTGGCTACTCTAGCTGGAACCACAGTGTGCACCCCCACCTGCCCCCTCCAAGGTCTCCAGAGAGATTATTTTATTTTATTTTATTTTATTTTACTTTATTTTAGAGAGAGTGAAAGAGAGCACGAGTGGGGGTGGACGGGGAGGGTGAGAGACAAGCGGACTCCCCGCTGAGCAGGGAGCCCAATGTGGGGCTGGATCCCAGGACCCCAAGATCATGACCTGAGCCAAAGGCAGATGCTTAACCGACTGAACCACCCAGGTGTCCCAGAGAGATTCTTGAAATATGAAGAACCGGACCCACTGGGCTTGCTGCTGGGGTAAGGGGGCAGCCTATAAGCCATCATAGACCGTCCTCGAGTTGGGCCCATTCGGCCTTTACTTAGGTTGGCATCCATCCTTTGATTTATTTTAAAATGACACTGACTTTCCATAGGCTGAGCCTTCCCTAAATAGACTAGTTCTGGCCTTTGGAGTGCTGATTTCTGGAATCAAGGTGGGGCACTTCCTCTATGAGACACGATAAATTTTGCTTGTGTTTGGGATTTAGAGGAAAGTAAGCCTGGCTCAGAGGATGGAGAGGGCAGCTCTCTCAGCCCCAGGAGAAAGAAAGCAGCATTTGTGGCCACACTGGGGAGAGAGAGAGCTGACCTGCCCCTCCCACCGCGCCATCAGAGGGGGTCTCATCAGGTGGTAAGGGGTTTAAGAGGTGGCTGGACACCATGCCAGGCACGCGGGAGTGTTTGGGATTCCCAGCTGGCCCCCAGCCAGGGTCACCGGAGTGGCCTCGTGGTGGGGAGACGGGTTAGCAAGAACCAAGCAGCGCCAGGCCTGGCTGTGGGGGTGGAGCGTCTCCTTGCCGTTGGAGGTTCAAAGGGGCTGGGGCACACCGCTGGGCGTGAGCGCCCATGGGACATGCCCGGGCAAGAGAAGGCTGCATGGAGCCCAGCTGGACCCCCAGACCACGCTGAACTTGACAGGCTAGAGGTGGCAGGGTCCTCCTCTGCTCTCTGTCCTGACTCCCATGAGAACAGCTCTTGGCTGTGGCTGAGCAGGACATTCCAGACACCTTGGCGGCAACAGCTGTGCCGGCCTGAGGCCCCTTTGCCTTAGAAACTATTGGAAACCCAAGGCTAGCTCCCCTCAGGGTGCTTGCTTCCCGCCCCCCCACCCCCCGCAAACTTGACAGCTCTGATCCCTGTCCTAAGACAGACATTGACCCCTTCAGGACAGTGACAACATTAAACACACAGTTCTCGAACTAGATTTCCCAAGTGAACATAATTTTTTTATGTTAAATGACAAAGGCTTTGATGCCATTTGCAATGTCAAAGTTGGCTCTGGCAAAGGGAGTTTGCAGTCCAAAGATTCACAATGTCTGAGAATTTTAGTGGTTTAAGGGAAGAGAAGCATAATATTTGAAATCCAACCATTCCCAAGAAATATGAGGTACATTGGCTTACCACTCATTTCTGGATTTTTCTTCGATCCCTTTGGCTGCTCCTTTTTGGAATCCATGGCCAAGTGGGTCTCATCTCATCCCTCATGTGTTATTTGCCTGGAGTTTTCTCTCTGTTCTTTCACTCAAGGCCTTATTTATCCCCCTTGAGATGCAGGGTGGCTCCAGCCAGGGAGAAGCCGCCCAGCTGACCCTCTGGGTCAGCCTCTGGTGGTCTGTGGCTGCCCTGCCCTCCCCCAGGCCGTGAGACCAGCCAGCTCTCTAATCACAGCTTGGCCTCTCCATCGAAGGTCTGGAGGGACCCATCCGCATCCTTGTTAGTCCCAACCTTGAGTATAATTAGTAGGCGCTTTTGTTGTGGAAAAGGGATAGAAACCCTGCTCTGTGTCCTCACTGCCGTAAGCAGGCGGGGGTATAATTTCCTCTGCGTCAGAGCTACCAGGACATTGGCATGTGCTTCAGGCACCAGGGTTCGACCAAAGCCACCAACCTGAGCCCTCCAGCCCAGCTCCAGCACGTGGTGTCTAACGCCACTTCCCCTGCAAAGTGTCTGCATCCCCTAAAATCTCACGGGTGCCACAGCAAACTTGGGGACGAGTCCAATGACCCCCTGACAGCAACATGCCGTATCCGTGCTCGAGGAGCTCATCACAACATAGCTGAGGCTTGATTGGAAAGGTGCGTTGGCCGAGTCGTTCTGGGAGCGCATCTGCTGGGACGGCCAGGGGAGAGGTGGGGGAAGGAGGTGAACCCAAAAACCGTGGAGATGGGTAAGAGGCCAGCAGGCTGGAGGGGGCACGGGTGCAGCGGTGGGTGGTGCCAGGGGGGTGGGGGCAGGGGTGCAGTGGTGGGTGGTGCCAGCTCTGAATGTGAGGCCTGTGTTCTCATGTCACCCAGCATGGGAAGCCCTGTTGTGGTTTGTACTGCAGATTAAATGACAGGCTGTGTATAAAGCCTTACTTGGCACAGAGCTGGAGCCCTGGAAGTTCCCAGGAATGCCAGCTGAGGTGCCTCCGGATTCCTGTTTGCCCATGGCCGGGCGGGCCAAGGATGCCATGCGGTTTCCAGCCTGAGGCCCATGTGTTCCACGCGGTCTCGGAATTACTGGTGTGCTGGTTTAAATGCAAGCTCTGGGCTCCACCCCAGACCCGCTCGGTTGGGATCTCTGCAGTAAGCCCCAGGGATCTGTATTCCTACAAGCCTCTCTAAGGGGCTCTGATCAGCACTAGCACGTGAGAGCCACAGTACAGACCACGTTCCTAGATCCAAACCGAAGATGGAAAAATGAAAACTCGTTTCGCGTCTGCCTGGCATAGAAAGGGTGCAGAGATGCCGGTCCCGGTGTCCTGGGGTCTCATCTGGGCAGAAGGGAGGGGCTGAGGTCGGAGAGGGAGGCCAGACGGGTCCCCTGTGAGAGTCGCACAGCCTGCCAGGCGTTGGCACCCCTACATAAGCGACTGTTAGCTGGCCCCCCCTTTCCCATGGTTGAAGCAAAATGTCTCCCTAAATCTACCTGCAGACGAGAGTCATAAAAATTTGAGTAATAAATTGAGTTGTTGAGTGTTTGCGAAGAGTTGGGCCACGAGTGCTGCCTCCTTTATCCCATTCAATCCTCCCAGCTTTCTTATCCTTATCCTGGGTTTGCAGATGAAGACCCTGACGTCCTCAGTGGCTCAAGGTCGCACTAAACAGCCTTCGATCAGTGAAAGGGGGCCGGGGACAACCCCCCAGCATTCTCCTCCCAAAGCAGCCTCTCTTCAAAGCCCTGCGGCTCCGTAGCTGGTTCCGAGCCAGCAGACACTGCTTAGGACAGCTAAGTGCCAGCTCATAAAAGGACAGCCGGCGAGCGTGTTTCCCGCGTTTCCTTCCTGTGTTGTCGCTTGTGCAGAAACAAGTGACTTCCTGATGTACGTGGAGTCCGTCTGTGAGCCGGGCCCAGGGCAGCGGCTGCTTTTGCCATCGTGCCCATTTTACAGATGAGGAGGCTGAGGCTCGGGGTCAGCAACACTCTCAGCACAGGGGTGTCCTAGCCCAGGGCCTCACACTCCTAGAGGGGAGTGGGCCGGGGGCCAGGAACGCAGGGGGTCCCCCCCCCACCCCCGAGCTGCTCTCAGGCTGTCTTGCTGCCTCCCTGGCTCTCTGGGCACAGGCCGTTTGAGGTGATCACACTGTCCCTTGTGAGGACTCAAGTCACAAAGTTGACAAAAGACACAGAGACATNCCCTCCACCCCCGAGCTGCTCTCAGGCTGTCTTGCTGCCTCCCTGGCTCTCTGGGCATGGGCCGTTTGAGGTGATCACACTGTCCCTTGTGAGGACTCAAGTCACAAAGTTGACAAAAGACACAGAGACATTCACAGTCCTCGGTTTCTCATTGGCCCTAAACAAACACAAATCCAACCAATAAAAATCCCTATAACAGCTCTTCCGGCCGCAGGTGGGTCTGAGCACCCCGAAAATCTAGAACCTGTTGGGAAAAGTGCATGTCCTCTCAACTCTGTCTTGGGTCTGGGAACTGGCCCCTGGATGGCTTGTTTCTGTCCCTGTCCTGTGTTTACATGGCCTCGGGGAACAGCAAGGAGTGAAGCCACATCCAGACCAGTTAGGTGGGGCTTACAGATGGCACACAGGGGAGAAAATTAGGGCCCCGGGTTCCCCAGCAGGCAATTCTGCCCAAGAGAAGGGACTCCTCAGGGCCGGCTCAGAGCTGTGAACGGATGGCTGTCTTGGAGAAGTCACTCTTCCTTTGGGAGGGAGTTACGAGACACAGAGTAAATAGGGGCTGGGTATCCAGGCTCTGAAGTCAGTTTAGCTGGGTTCAAATCCCGGGTCTTCTGTACAATAGCTGTGCGGCCTTAGGCTGGCTCTGACGCTCTTCCCCATCCTCTCCTCATCTGTACAATTGCCAGAGGGGTGAGGGGTGGTGCTTCCAACACCATCCATGGGGCACGGGGTGGCTCGGCCGGTTGAGCGACTGACTCTTTGTTTTGGCTCAGGTCACGATCTCAGGGCCATGGGATGGAGCCCTGAGTGAGTGTCCCTGCTCAGTGATGAGTCTGCTTGTCCCTCTCCCTCTGCCCTTCCCCCTGCTCGCGCTCTCTCTCTAAAAAATAGATTAAAAAAATCTTTAATAAATAAATAAATAAATACACTGTCAGTGATTGTTAAATGAGTTGATCACAGCCTAGCGCCCAGAGGGTTAGAAAGTGCTCTTGAGGGACGCCTGGGTGGCTCAGTTGTTAAGCATCTGCCTTTGGCTCAGGGCGTGATCCCAGAGTCCTGGAATCGAGCCCCGTATCAGGCTCCTCTGCTGGGAGCCTGCTTCTTCCTCTCCCACTCCCCCTGCTTGTGCTCCCTCTCTCACTGGCTGTCTCTATCTCTGTCAAATAAATAAATAAAATCTTAAAAAAAAATAGTGCTCTCGAGTCCTGCGTTTGTTTCCGGAGGCAGAGTTAGCAGGGGCCGGACACAGGAGACTGCATGACGTCATTTCCTGGGTGTTTGNAGTGCTCTCGAGTCCTGTGTTTGTTTCCGGAGGCAGAGTTAGCAGGGGCCGGACACAGGAGACTGCATGACGTCATTTCCTGGGTGTTTGTGAAGGACACCCTCTCAATGGAAGCTACAGATATCCACAGCACGACCTCAGCCAGGTCCTCAGGCTCTCCGCACTCTTAGAACAGAAGATCAACGTGGGCAGTCTGATAGCCGAGCCAAGATCGCCACTGTGTAAACGTGATTACAACCGCGGACGCTACGAGCCCGGGAGAGCATGGGAAATGGAGCCATCAGCAAGACTGTCATGAGAAGATCGGAAACTCAGTGACTTGCGATTTCCCTCCTTCGTTGTGATGGTTAATGAATGTCCATTTGGAAAGTATGTTAACATGTGGGTAGGCTTTGCATGCAGAACAATTGCAACCGGAAGGCACATGTGCGGGGGCCACCTTACTGCTCTGAAATACACCTTGGTGATTGGTTTCAGAATGACGGAATTGAACATTTATGGAGTTAAAATCAAGACAGCATATGGAGACTACATCAAGAATGGCCTCCGTTTCCTGCCAGGGTTAATTGTCCTCTCATCTTGTACCTAACGTTCATTGTTTCCTTCTAAGATTGGAAAGAACACATGGAAATCACCATTTAGCTTCCACCTGTGGAAACCAAATCCCATTGAATGCACTGGAATGTGTTGGGACACTAATACAGAAGTGGCTGTTTCTCCGCGTCACCAATAGGGCACAGGGTTAAAAATGCTCTTTTAAAAGAGTGATATGGAGAGCAGGTCGTAAAATCATCCCAGAGCGTCCACATGGACACTGCTCGAGTTAAATGTACACATAGCGAGAGGACCCGTGGTGCTGACTTCACCTCTTACTCCCTGAGCTAAAGGGCTCGGCAGGGAGAGCACCTGTCCCAAGTGCAGGGACGACACAGGCAGCCCGAGGGGCTTTCCTCCCCTCCCAGGAGGTCTTTCTATACTGTTACTCAGGGTAAGGTCCTGTTACTCCCCTGTGTCAATCAGCCAGTGACACTCCATGGAAATGAGAAATAATTGCATGATCTGGCCCCTGCCTCTGTCTCTCTGTCATCTGTCTCTCTGTTTCTTTCTCTGTGTCTCTCTGTCCTCTATCTCCCTGTCCTCTCTCTCTGTTTCTCTCTCTCCCTCTCTCCCTCTCTCTGTCTCTCTCTCTGTCTCTCTCTCTTTCTCCATCTCCTTCGTGTCCACAGTTCCGCTGGTCTTTCAGTCCCTAAACTTCGCCAAGCTTCTCCCAGGCTTAGTAACCTGTAATGGCTGATTTTACTTATTGATTCCACCGGCCTAAGAGCTGCTGGGAGAGCTGGGTGTACCTGAGGGTGTCCCCGGGGGGAAAAGATCAGCACTTGAAGCTTTAGGTCAAGGGAAGAAGATGCCTTTCATCAGCATGTGTGGGTGTCATCCAATCCCGGGAGGGCCCGACTGGCACAAAGAGGTGGAGGAAAGGGGGATGTGCTCTCAGCCCCAGCCCGGTGCCCATCTTCTCCTGCCCTTGGGTGTTGGCGTTCCGGGTTCTCGGGCCTTCGGACTTGGACTGAGTTGTACCCACCTGCTTTCCTGCTCTCTTCTGTCTGTCTATCCTCTTTCTCCTCCTGGTTCTGTTTGTCTGAGGAACTCTGACTAATACAGAAGCTTCACATCCTTTCTGCCCAAACCTCTATCTGCTTTTCCCATCTCCCGGGCTCTTGGCTGGGGTGTTGCCCGAGATCTTGGCAAGTCCCCAAATGTACAAATGCTGTCACAGCCTTCTGCCTGGGCTCCCGCGTGCGACAGGCAGAGGGAGAAGGGAAAGGCTGAGTTTCCTCAGAGGTGGAGTTGGTGGGCTCGGCTCCCTGAGGGGCACAGTTGGCCCTGGCAGTCCATCCTCGAGAAGCCCGCCCCCTGGGGCCATCAGCTGCTGTGCCCTCTCTTCATTCTAGCCTCTGAAGCCGTCCTACTCCCCAGTGATCCCAGGACCCTGTCTTATCCTATCCTTTGTCTCTCAGTGGCCCTCACTGTCTGAAGCCATCCACGTGGGGCTGTGCAGCTGGAGGGGTGGTGAGCTCACTGGCTCTGTGCACAGCCCAGCCTCCCCGCTCGCTCGCCATGTGGCTTTGGACAAGGAGCTTAACTGCCCTGTGCCTCAATTTCCCCACATGCAAAATGGAGATGAAAACAGAAACATCTAATTTGTGCGGTTATTATGAGTACTAAATGGAATTAAGATACTAGAAGCACTTGGATCCGGTCTTTCCAACTCGCTGGTGGGTGATGGAATATTTACTAAACCGCAAAGCTAAGACCTGATGACATCATGGTTGATCTTTGGCGGATACAGTGAAGGGGTTCTATCGGTTCACGTGCTTAAGACCCAGTAAAGCCTGCTCTAAGTGAAACCAGTGTAATATTGCATTTCTACAAAGTTCTTTAAAATGTTGAGCATTCCCACTTAATATCCCCGTAAACGTCTAGGTTCACTTTCACTGCTTTCCACAGCCGGCATGGTTCTGTATGGAATTTCACTGGGGTGCTTAAATTTGCATAATTACGAGTGACCACACTGTGTTGTTTACCACATTTTTTTCATTGAAACGGTCCTTTCTTTGAGGCTGTATTAGACAAGTGTCTGTGGACCTCACCATCCCTGTGACACAGTTTCAACTGAAAAAGAGCCCTCTGATTTCCAGAAAAACCAATTAGCAAATGAACCTTCTGAACGCTTGCCTGTGCAAGGAATTCAAATTAAATTTATTCTCTGAAGTCCTGTCCATCCTTTCCATCAAGATTGAGGCCTGGTTGAGGCGAACGTCCCGGAATGCTAGGGTAGATTCCAGAAGGGGCCATCAGGATGGCGATGCAGCTGGCAGCCAGGGAAGGCCCCTCAGCTGCACTTCTCTGTCCCTTAGCGGAACTTCTGAGGTTTCAGGCTTAGCGGCCCTGGGGGCCGGGAGCTCTCCTGATACACTCACAGGGTGGCTGAGCTGCAAGGGAGCTAAGGAAAAACGAAGGGCTTGCCCGGAAATAGGGGAATCCCTGCACAAAAGCAGGAAGTCTGGACACAATGAGAAATGAAATGGAGTTCCAAGGAGAGGAAGCAGGGAGCTGCACTGTGTGGACACAGAGCCCAGAAAAGTAGGTTCTCTGGATCTACCCCCACAGTAGGGGAAGTCTGTGCCGCCTGTAGCCGGCCGAGGGGGATCTGGGGACACGGCACCTGCGCGCCTCTAAGTGGGTCGGGCAGTGGAACCACCTGCAGGCAGGGTCGGTCCAGATAGTGCGTGTGCTCTGCTATCGTGCAAGGAGGGCTAAACAAGGAGGAGTAGGAACAGAGAGCTTCTGGACTGCGCTCCACGAACACCACCTTGGTGAAGGGAATGGGCGACTTGCATCCCGGCAGGCGCTGGTATGGAGCCAGACGGACAGCCTTCAGTCCTGGCTCGACCACTTCCCAGCTCCCTACCTGGACACGGAGCTTCCTTCTTCACTGGCAGGACAGGACGCCAGAAGCGCCGATTTCCCCGTGTAAGGACTGTGTCAGGCTTGGCGAGCGTCCCCACGGCTATGGTGAAGGCTGCTGATTACACACCCTTTCACTCAGTAATTTGGAGAGGGGGTGGGCAGGTTGGGGGACTGGCCACAGCTCAAGGACCTTACCACCCAGCAAAACCGCGGTCGCTTTCCTGGGTCACAACGGAGAGAGGGGTGTGCCACTTGCATGAGAACACCTAGAAGGGAGAGAATAAACATTTCCAGAAAGGGGTGGGAGGGGTGATGATTGAAGTTGGAAGATGATGAATGAGCAGGTTTCTGGGGGAGACAGCATACCATATGTGAACACAATTTACGAGAAAGATGGCAGTCTAGAGTCGTAAGAAAGAGGTAATCGTTGGCAATAAATTATTCCAGAACTATCGGATATTCGTAAAAGCAGCATATTAAGCAAAGACATAATTGCAGGCATAATCATGAGCTATCTGGATCAAAAGGGACTTTATGGTCACTCTAGGTACCTGTCTGCAATTTCACTTTTCGGCACATACCCCAAAGAAACGCGTGCACATATATTAGAAAGATGGGCACAGACACATGTCATATCAGCCTCGTTAATGATAGCCATCCGGTGAAAACAACACAGGGGTCCGCCACCCACACAGTGGACGAACAAGTTGGCCGCACGGTGGCGTGTCCATGCGGTGGGAGACTGGACGCGCTGTCCTCATTGCTGCATCGTTATGAGAACTCTCACTATCCGGGAACGACTCAGTTATTCTTGACCCTTCAATCTCCATACATATTTTAGAATCACCTTGTCGGTTTCCTAAAATCTAAGTGAAAGAACCCAGAAAAAAAACACCTTGTGTAGCTCAGTTTATATAACGGCCCCGAGACAGGATAGCACAAAGCCACGGAGCTCAGAGACAAATGTGTAGAGAAATAGCTATAAAGGGTAAGGGTGCATTGCCTTAAAAGTCAGAA
>NC_048219.1:193532020-193533969 GCF_002007445.2 Ailuropoda melanoleuca
CAGGGTGGCTGAGCTGCAAGGGAGCTAAGGAAAAACGAAGGGCTTGCCCGGAAATAGGGGAATCCCTGCACAAAAGCAGGAAGTCTGGACACAATGAGAAATGAAATGGAGTTCCAAGGAGAGGAAGCAGGGAGCTGCACTGTGTGGACACAGAGCCCAGAAAAGTAGGTTCTCTGGATCTACCCCCACAGTAGGGGAAGTCTGTGCCGCCTGTAGCCGGCCGAGGGGGATCTGGGGACACGGCACCTGCGCGCCTCTAAGTGGGTCGGGCAGTGGAACCACCTGCAGGCAGGGTCGGTCCAGATAGTGCGTGTGCTCTGCTATCGTGCAAGGAGGGCTAAACAAGGAGGAGTAGGAACAGAGAGCTTCTGGACTGCGCTCCACGAACACCACCTTGGTGAAGGGAATGGGCGACTTGCATCCCGGCAGGCGCTGGTATGGAGCCAGACGGACAGCCTTCAGTCCTGGCTCGACCACTTCCCAGCTCCCTACCTGGACACGGAGCTTCCTTCTTCACTGGCAGGACAGGACGCCAGAAGCGCCGATTTCCCCATGTAAGGACTGTGTCAGGCTTGGCGAGCGTCCCCACGGCTATGGTGAAGGCTGCTGATTACACACCCTTTCACTCAGTAATTTGGAGAGGGGGTGGGCAGGTTGGGGGACTGGCCACAGCTCAAGGACCTTACCACCCAGCAAAACCGCGGTCGCTTTCCTGGGTCACAACGGAGAGAGGGGTGTGCCACTTGCATGAGAACACCTAGAAGGGAGAGAATAAACATTTCCAGAAAGGGGTGGGAGGGGTGATGATTGAAGTTGGAAGATGATGAATGAGCAGGTTTCTGGGGGAGACAGCATACCATATGTGAACACAATTTACGAGAAAGATGGCAGTCTAGAGTCGTAAGAAAGAGGTAATCGTTGGCAATAAATTATTCCAGAACTATCGGATATTCGTAAAAGCAGCATATTAAGCAAAGACATAATTGCAGGCATAATCATGAGCTATCTGGATCAAAAGGGACTTTATGGTCACTCTAGGTACCTGTCTGCAATTTCACTTTTCGGCACATACCCCAAAGAAACGCGTGCACATATATTAGAAAGATGGGCACAGACACATGTCATATCAGCCTCGTTAATGATAGCCATCCGGTGAAAACAACACAGGGGTCCGCCACCCACACAGTGGACGAACAAGTTGGCCGCACGGTGGCGTGTCCATGCGGTGGGAGACTGGACGCGCTGTCCTCATTGCTGCATCGTTATGAGAACTCTCACTATCCGGGAACGACTCAGTTATTCTTGACCCTTCAATCTCCATACATATTTTAGAATCACCTTGTCGGTTTCCTAAAATCTAAGTGAAAGAACCCAGAAAAAAAACACNCTATCCGGGAACGACTCAGTTATTCTTGACCCTTCAATCTCCATACATATTTTAGAATCACCTTGTCGGTTTCCTAAAATCTAAGTGAAAGAACCCAGAAAAAAAACACCTTGTGTAGCTCAGTTTATATAACGGCCCCGAGACAGGATAGCACAAAGCCACGGAGCTCAGAGACAAATGTGTAGAGAAATAGCTATAAAGGGTAAGGGTGCATTGCCTTAAAAGTCAGAATAGCAGTTCCCTTCGGGGAACAACTGGTGGTCTTTCGCCCAATGTCCGTGGTGGCTCCAAGAGTGTGTCCTCCCTGCAGGAATTCATGGAGCCTTACACTTCTGTGTGTTTTCCTCTAAATGTGTTTCATTTAACAAGAAGCGTTTTTAATTTGCCCACGTAAAATGAAAATGTTCTGTCCCATGAGGGGAAGCATAATAAAATGATAAGATAAACTGTAAAGGAGGGGAAGATATTTGTGAAACATACAATTGTCACATGATTACTCTGCAGAATAAATAATGAACCATGAGTCTGTGAGCGATCCTTATGGATACATATGGGTTGTGGG
>NC_048219.1:193534069-193562939 GCF_002007445.2 Ailuropoda melanoleuca
AAGGAGAAAGCATAACTGGGGAATAAATACAGGGAACCATGACAATACTGCCGAGTGTCAAGGAAATACAGAGCGTGACCCACACGAGGTACATTTTACGGTCTCCAGATGGGTCTGATAGCAAAGGAAAGCCGAGATGCTTGCGGCAATGGCTGAGCCAGGGACGCGGCAGGTGAGCGAGTCTGGAACACCATGCCAAAGAGCAAGGAGTTATCAAAGGCCGGAGGTGAGTCTCTAGGGGAGGACCGGGGAGGCCCCCACCTGTCTGAGATGCAGCCTCCCCCGCCCACGCTGATGACAGCGACAGTCACAGATTAACTCTCACCAAATGTACCTCAAATCAATGGATTTTTAATGCTGCCCCCAAAGCAAATTGCTCCCTAGTGGATGTATTATTACATAATGATTGTGGAGTAAACCGATATTTTTACTGGAATTGATTGGATGGAGGAACCAAAAAAGGCAGAGAGTGCAAAGAGATGGGGCAGCATGCCCTTGGGGCTCTGAGAATAGGGGCTCAGAAAGGTGAAGGAGTTGGGCTCTGCAGGAGGGGGGGGGGAATTCCTCAGGAGGGTCGGAAGGAAGCGTGGGCTCTGGCCGAGTGTCAGAGTCAGGAAAGCACACAGAGGGACCCCGGGGGGAGCCCGACCGGAGTCTGGTTCTCTGGGACGCGCGGGGAATTTTAAGAGAAGCAGCAGAAACCGCAGCATAAAGAGCCCAGAATGGCAGTGTGAGGGGTCGTCAAAGGTCCCCTCTGCCCGGGGCCTGGGGTGACAGAGACGGGGCTGCAACGGCAGCTGCAGCTCTTCCCAGCGGGTCCCCAGCAGCGTGAGTGAAGGCGGCAGTGACTGCTGCGGGGTCCCATCCACCTGCCCTCAACAACCGTCTCCCCTGCCCCAGTTTACCTCCCGGGCCTGATTTATCCCCACAGGAGACACTTGGGGCAAATCCAGGCACCTTTCAGTCGTCTTTGGACTTCGAGATTAAACGTTTGACTCTTCTAGGCCATTTGAGTGGTGGTGTGAGGAAGTCAGATGGACCAGGCTGGGGCTCCTGCTCAGCCCCCAGATGAAGTCACCAGCCCCGGGGAGACACTTGCCCTTCCAAGTGTCCTCGTCCACTGTTGTGAAAGTCTGAGCAAATGCGTGCAAAGCACCCACAACCTGGGGGCTGAGGGAAGGCGCTGAGTAATGTGAGCCCGTGCACCCCCAGGGGGGCCAGCTGCCTTTGTTCCCTCTTAAGTCCCCTGATATCCATCACGTTTATCTTCTGCTTTCAAGGCTCTGCTTCCAGGGATGTCTCCTTCTGACCCACAGGTCGGGGCTAAGAGGTGAACACATTCCTCTCCGGCTTCCCTGCATAGCTGGCATTCCAGCTCTGAANCAAGGCTCTGCTTCCAGGGATGTCTCCTTCTGACCCACAGGTCGGGGCTAAGAGGTGAACACATTCCTCTCCCCGGCTTCCCTGCATAGCTGGCATTCCAGCTCTGAACGCCTATTCTAGAAAGGAATATAATCGCCACTGCTGGAGGAGTCTCAGTCTCATGAGAGTGCCCAGCAAAACTGCATTTAAAAAAAATTTGACCCTGTATCACTTTGTTGCTATGGCTGATGGAGAAATGCAAGAATTCAACCCACACATTGTCAGACGGGGGTTCTAGACATTAACTGTTTCCTTTCTGTCTTTGTCGTAGTTGCTTTAATTCTTGTATCTAGGTCTTGAAGCTCATGCTGACCCCAATAGAAGAGGGAAGAATCTAATTTAACAACAGAAGAAATCCACACATTGCAAATCACAGTTAAAATTGCTTTCTCAGAAATTCAAAATGCCTTCTAGAAATGACCGTCACCACAATAAACCTGTATGATACCCAACAGAATTGAAACAAAAGAGAGATCATACTTTCACATTGAAGTGACTTTCCAGGCAGCCTAAAACATTCAGCAGGTGTCCAGTGAGCTGACACTCTCGGCAGGATTATGTTTAGCAAGTCTTTTTTCTAAGACATGGTGTCGTGTTTCAAATAGACTTCACTGTCCAGTGCCCACCGCCAAATCAGGTTTTCAAACTGAAGCTCGGGGACCAAAGTAAAAATGCAAATAATTGTGTTGTGATTTCTTGGGGCAGCGAAGTAACTGATTTAAACATCTCATTTACTTCTCAGGGAAGCCCGGGAAGTCATCTCTGGATGGTGTGGTGGCATTTTCACAGTGTGAAAGGGTTGGCCTTTTCAAGAGTGGTTTCTAGAAAATTTAAGCCATGTGCATGCAAAGTTTCCCAGGATGTGACAGAAATGTTCCGGTCTTTCTTCAGTGAGGGTGCTGGACATACTGAATGCCTCTTTGCATGTTTTAGCAAAGTCATTTGCTTTGTGGTCTCGGGCCTCAGTTTCCCTTCAGAGACTTGAACGAGTTAATCCCTAAGGCAATTATATGTAGATCTAGGATGCAGAAATTCTCCGGTTTCCCCTCACTTGACTGATGATTGACACACCCTGGAAGCTTTCAGAAAAAGCTTTCTGGACCCGACGATAACCTACTGAATTTGGGTCTCTGGGTTTGCTTGGCGTTCCCAGGTGCCGTTGGTGTTCTGGGACTTTGGGAGGCAGGAGTTTGGGATACCATTCATTCTGCAGCAGACCACCTGACCACTAAACCCTGAACCCATTTTGATTGGAAATGGTTGGACGTTGGACGGACATAAACAAAGCCAAGGATAAATCTGTTACACTGAGACAATGTGCCGTTCTTTCTCTACATGGATGGAATGGGCTTTGTCTGGGGAGGTGCCTGCAGCCCTCTGTGGGTTCCTTTCATTGTGATAATCCCTGAACAAAGCTGATGAGAGATTTTTCAATTGTCACCTCCTTTTAGGGGGAGGGAAGGAGGGAATGGATTCAATGCCTAATATTTTCACAATAAGAAGGAAAGGCAGAGAAGAAACAATACTATATAAAAATACTAATTCTAAAAGCTTCTGTTCTCTAACGAAGGAGGTGGGTGGAGGTGGGACATGTTGCAAGAAACTGTAGGAAGAGATCTGGTTTATGAGAATCTGATGGAAGAGGTTCTTACCCTAGAGGGGAGGTATGCTCTGAACTCTAGGTACTGGCCCCGGAAGTCACTGCAAATGGATTCTGTCTAAATTGCCAGCTTCTTGTCATGTAGTTGGATGTTATGCCAACTCCAAGGCTGACCTCCTACACAGTCTCTCATCACGTGCAGGTGCGAACCGTCTGTAGACAGAAACGTGTGATGGAGCCACAGTGGGTAACAGTGAACTGTAGAGGGCTACCCCAATTTGTCCACAGGCCACCAGAGGTCTATCCAAAGCCACGGGTCAAAGAGTCTAGGTATGAAATTAGCTGGAGGGTGGTAGACACTAACCCTTTGGCAGGGTCTTCGGTCTCAAAGAAATAGTGCCAGCAAAAGAGACAGATGGGAAATGGTCAGCATCATCTATGGATTAATTAGTGCTGAACATTGGACCCCAGTCAAATGGAAGGCTGCCGAATTGCCACAACCATGTGTTGTAGCTAATGTGATAAATGATTTAAACGGCACACCAAGCGTGCTAACGTGGCCATGAACGGCCAGCTTGTTCTGTCCCCATCCACTTATCTCTGGAATGATTCATTTAGGGTCAGAATAAAGAAAAAAAAAATNTGTTGTAGCTAATGTGATAAATGATTTAAACGGCACACCAAGCGTGCTAACGTGGCCATGAACGGCCAGCTTATTCTGTCCCCATCCACTTATCTCTGGAATGATTAATTTAGGGTCAGAATAAAGAAAAAAAAAACTCAGTGAAAGCTCTGGGCTTTACAAGAATGATGAATTCAAAGTCACAAGATAAGTGGTTTTTGCAAACCAATTAAAAAATTGTACACGCAACCAAGCTGTCCTCTGTTGGTCGGACGGTGTCCGGTATGCAAGGATTAAGTAATGAACCTCTGATTAAGCTTCAAATGATCAAAGATGAGTCAAAATTGAAAAATATTGAAAATATTTTAAAAATACAAAATGAAAGATTGCAAAAGTATAGTTTAAAAAGACTGACAATGTACATGGATAGCAAATTAATACTTATAATTGTTTTATTTTGATAACAAATGTAATGGAAAAAGTCTTTGGCAAGGCTGCTTGTGGCCTGTACTATTAAAAAAGTAAAACTCAACATAAGCGAACAGGACAAAAGCGTTTTTAAAAAGCAGCCTAGACTCCCAGAGCACAATGATGGGGTAGACGTGTCACTTGAATTTCTTACATTCCATAAAGAACATTATAATTTTATTTAACGTGATTTAGCTAAGTGGAAATGTATCGGTTCAAGAACGGCTTTGAAAGATTTTGCTCCCTTCCAATGGAATTGACAAGTCATGTGGATTTTCTGCATCCCTCTAGAGCGTAATGTCAAAGAAAACCCAGTATATATAGTAAGTATATATAGAAGAGAAGAGGCTCTTAAAACCTAGAAGAACGGACCAAATGGTGGTGTACGGAAAGCACCCACTAACACCAAGTTCAATGAGAAGTGCTGTAATTATGAACGTTTCTAAGTCGGAGGAGATCTACACTTAAGAACCGCAGCTAGCACCCCGGGGCTGAGATGTCCCACTGGACCCCACATCCATCTCCTCCATGTTCGAACCCACGAGAAGCAACAACTATGGCTTCTCTTCTTGGTCTCACCCTGGATTCGTCTTCTAATGCGGGAGGGGGCAAGGGCTGAAGAGTGCAGCACCGTCGTGAACATTTCTGTAGCGGTGAAACCACATCCTGCATATCTTTATTTATTTCCCCATGACCGTTCGAGCATGGACTTCGGGTTCTAGAAAGACCCTGCTCCAGGTGAACTGCTGGCCCTAAGAGTGCCGGTAAATGAGCACCCAAGCAAACAGCAAAGGTACCAGGGAGGGAGGAGGGCTGTAAGAGAACCAAAATGGAGGGCGTAAAGGAGGTGAAGGGACGGTCTGAGCAGACAGCATGGGGCCGAACCCCAAGAACATTGGCAACTGAGGAGAGATGCTGGGAAGAACATTCCAGGCAGAGGGAGGACCTAACACAAAGGTCCCTCGGAGGGAGAGAGCGTGCCAGGGAGGAAGAGCCATGGAAGGCCAGAGAGACCAGAGCATGGAGCATGCCTGGAGGGGAAAATGAGGCAGGCACAGAGAGGGCAGAGTGGCCAGGTTGGGTCAGGGCTTTGAAGGCTGGGTGGGAGTTTGGATTTTGTGTGTTGTGTGGGCCCATCGGCAAGATGTAAGCAGAGGACTGTCACGCTCTAATTCCCATGTTTTTGTGTCTCACTCAAATGGGGAGACCACATTTTAGTGGGCTGTGGGAGGCAGGAACAGGATCAAGGAGGCCACTTGTGAACGGGTTGTGCCTTGGACCAGGATGGAGGACATGAAGGCAGAAGTGGTGAGTTCGGGTATGTTTTAAAGGCAAAGCTGGTAGGCCTTACTGACGAGAAAAGAGGGGAGGTCACATACAGAGCGGGAGAGCTTTGATGGGGTGGAGTCAGCAGCTGTATTTGGCTGTCCTGAGTTTGCGATCACAACTGGCCATCCGTGGGGGACGTGGCTCTGGGGTTGTGGAGGTGGTGTCAGAGCCAAAGATAAGACATTTGGAGGTCACTGCCAGTGGCTGCAGTGACTGGTTTCAGAGTCCTGGCCCGAGACAGGATGGCCCCAGACCAGCATGTACAGAGAGGAGAGGACGAAGTCCAGGACAGAATTCTAGATTGGGACCATTCAGAGGGAGTGGCCAGCACAGGAAGAGGGGACCCGGGCAGGGCGATGGGGAAGAAGCCAAGACAAGACAGTAGTGCAGTGATGTGTGTGGCGTGCAGCCGAGAAGCCCAGCCCGTGGTACAGGGACAGGTGTGGTGTCACGGCTCGTCTGATAAAACCAGATCGGTCACGCCCATTTTCTGTGCTCTCACCATAACCTGGGGTTGAGATTGTCTTTGTCTTCGAAAGAGCGTAGACTTGTTGCCTTTATTCATGTCACCTACCCTGTGTGCATTTGGTAAAACAGGAAATATTAGGAAAAATACTTCTTTTAAAAGTTCACTTTAAGAAGTTGGAAAGCGGGGCAACTGCGTGGCTTAGTGAGTTAAGCATCTGCCTTTGGCTCAGGTCATGATCCCAGGGTCCTAGGATCNTCTATGGATTAATTAGTGCTGAACATTGGACCCCAGTCAAATGGAAGGCTGCCGAATTGCCACAACCATGTGTTGTAGCTAATGTGATAAATGATTTAAACGGCACACCAAGCGTGCTAACGTGGCCATGAACGGCCAGCTTATTCTGTCCCCATCCACTTATCTCTGGAATGATTAATTTAGGGTCAGAATAAAGAAAAAAAAACTCAGTGAAAGCTCTGGGCTTTACAAGAATGATGAATTCAAAGTCACAAGATAAGTGGTTTTTGCAAACCAATTAAAAAATTGTACACGCAACCAAGCTGTCCTCTGTTGGTCGGACGGTGTCCGGTATGCAAGGATTAAGTAATGAACCTCTGATTAAGCTTCAAATGATCAAAGATGAGTCAAAATTGAAAAATATTGAAAATATTTTAAAAATACAAAATGAAAGATTGCAAAAGTATAGTTTAAAAAGACTGACAATGTACATGGATAGCAAATTAATACTTATAATTGTTTTATTTTGATAACAAATGTAATGGAAAAAGTCTTTGGCAAGGCTGCTTGTGGCCTGTACTATTAAAAAAGTAAAACTCAACATAAGCGAACAGGACAAAAGCGTTTTTAAAAAGCAGCCTAGACTCCCAGAGCACAATGATGGGGTAGACGTGTCACTTGAATTTCTTACATTCCATAAAGAACATTATAATTTTATTTAACGTGATTTAGCTAAGTGGAAATGTATCGGTTCAAGAACGGCTTTGAAAGATTTTGCTCCCTTCCAATGGAATTGACAAGTCATGTGGATTTTCTGCATCCCTCTAGAGCGTAATGTCAAAGAAAACCCAGTATATATAGTAAGTATATATAGAAGAGAAGAGGCTCTTAAAACCTAGAAGAACGGACCAAATGGTGGTGTACGGAAAGCACCCACTAACACCAAGTTCAATGAGAAGTGCTGTAATTATGAACGTTTCTAAGTCGGAGGAGATCTACACTTAAGAACCGCAGCTAGCACCCCGGGGCTGAGATGTCCCACTGGACCCCACATCCATCTCCTCCATGTTCGAACCCACGAGAAGCAACAACTATGGCTTCTCTTCTTGGTCTCACCCTGGATTCGTCTTCTAATGCGGGAGGGGGCAAGGGCTGAAGAGTGCAGCACCGTCGTGAACATTTCTGTAGCCGTGAAACCACATCCTGCATATCTTTATTTATTTCCCCATGACCGTTCGAGCATGGACTTCGGGTTCTAGAAAGACCCTGCTCCAGGTGAACTGCTGGCCCTAAGAGTGCCGGTAAATGAGCACCCAAGCAAACAGCAAAGGTACCAGGGAGGGAGGAGGGCTGTAAGAGAACCAAAATGGAGGGCGTAAAGGAGGTGAAGGGACGGTCTGAGCAGACAGCATGGGGCCGAACCCCAAGAACATTGGCAACTGAGGAGAGATGCTGGGAAGAACATTCCAGGCAGAGGGAGGACCTAACACAAAGGTCCCTCGGAGGGAGAGAGCGTGCCAGGGAGGAAGAGCCATGGAAGGCCAGAGAGACCAGAGCATGGAGCATGCCTGGAGGGGAAAATGAGGCAGGCACAGAGAGGGCAGAGTGGCCAGGTTGGGTCAGGGCTTTGAAGGCTGGGTGGGAGTTTGGATTTTGTGTGTTGTGTGGGCCCATCGGCAAGATGTAAGCAGAGGACTGTCACGCTCTAATTCCCATGTTTTTGTGTCTCACTCAAATGGGGAGACCACATTTTAGTGAGCTGTGGGAGGCAGGAACAGGATCAAGGAGGCCACTTGTGAACGGGTTGTGCCTTGGACCAGGATGGAGGACATGAAGGCAGAAGTGGTGAGTTCGGGTATGTTTTAAAGGCAAAGCTGGTAGGCCTTACTGACGAGAAAAGAGGGGAGGTCACATACAGAGCGGGAGAGCTTTGATGGGGTGGAGTCAGCAGCTGTATTTGGCTGTCCTGAGTTTGCGATCACAACTGGCCATCCGTGGGGGACGTGGCTCTGGGGTTGTGGAGGTGGTGTCAGAGCCAAAGGTAAGACATTTGGAGGTCACTGCCAGTGGCTGCAGTGACTGGTTTCAGAGTCCTGGCCCGAGATAGGATGGTCCCAGACCAGCATGTACAGAGAGGAGAGGACGAAGTCCAGGATAGAATTCTAGATTGGGACCATTCAGAGGGAGCGACCAGCACAGGAAGAGGGGACCCGGGCAGGGCAATGGGGAAGAAGCCAAGACAAGACAGTAGTGCAGTGATGTGTGTGGCGTGCAGCCGAGAAGCCCAGCCCGTGGTACAGGGACAGGTGTGGTGTCACGGCTCGTCTGATAAAACCAGATCGGTCACGCCCATTTTCTGTGCTCTCACCATAACCTGGGGTTGAGATTGTCTTTGTCTTCGAAAGAGCGTAGACTTGTTGCCTTTATTCATGTCACCTGCCCTGTGTGCATTTGGTAAAACAGGAAATATTAGGAAAAATACTTCTTTTAAAAGTTCACTTTAAGAAGTTGGAAAGCGGGGCAACTGCGTGGCTTAGTGAGTTAAGCATCTGCCTTTGGCTCAGGTCATGATCCCAGGGTCCTAGGATCAAGACCTGCGTCAGGCTTTCTACTCAGTGGGGAGTCTGTTTCTCCCTCTCCCTCTGCCCCTCCTTCCTCTCATGCTCTCTCTCTCTCAAATGGATAAATAAAATCTTTAAAAGTTGAAAAAGCCAAATTATACCCCCCCATTATTAACACACACGCATACTTAAAATAGATGTCATAATTACTCTTCTGTTTATAACGTACCTCATGTCTTGAGACCATCTACACGGCAGGATTTACAGACATGCAAATTTGGAACGGCTGTTACAAGAATACTGAGCAGACCCATAAGAACATGTTCCCGGGTCCCCTATGTGAACACCACCCACCCCTCGAGTAAAATGGCCAGTGGACAGCGGGGGCGACCACAGGAGTGCCCCCCACAGACCACCATGCCTCCACCGGCCACTTGGTGCCTCGAGGGGGGCCCACCGTGCCCGCACCGCTGATGGTCCTGTGGGGAGGTTTTTTCCTTACCAGTCTTACCTGCTCTAGCTTTTGCGCCACTGGCAAGCTCAGTGGGGGACTTCTCGGGTTTCCGAGCAAGCACAGCACCGTTCATGATCTTAATGCCAAATGGAGAATCACAGTAGCGCTGTTGACATCCCTCACGGGTTGACAGAGCCATTAACCTTTGTGTCCCTCCACCTGCCCTGTCTAGTCCCCACCCACCGTCATCTGGCCCACAGCGTCCACAGAAAAATGAATCACGTTGGGGGAATATTTGAGTTCATTTCTTGATGTTGGAGGTACCCAAATAACAAAATTGCTTCTTCATAAACCAAGTAATGAACTGAGCAGAGTCATGGCATCACAGAGAAGAAGGATAATAGAAGTGAAGACCAGTATAAGTAAACTTTGGGGTCCTTTCTTCTGTGGAGAACGGTAATGGCTTTGCAAGCATTAGAAACTGTATTTGCCATGGTTACTGCTTCCCACAAAGTAATCGTGCTCCTGGTCACGTATGAAAGGTGGACAGGAGCTTTGCCACGGATGTGTGTCCGTGGCCTTGTGAGGCGAGATCTGGGGCCTAAACCAGAAGCCATTCTGGTCGGTGGGGGCTCGTTAACGGCACATTTCACGACACATTGAAATACACGTTTCCGGAATTTTGTCAAGAGGAGCTAACGGGGAGCACAACACAGCTACTATAGATAGAACAGCTTTGCCCACAAGAAGGTCCATCGTAATGCCATCTGTAGTGGCAAAAAAACAAGAGAAAGCAAGAAAAACATGAGAATGGCTAGAGAAATTAGAGCACAGGTATGTATCGGAACATTAGGCAGACAGATGATTTTGTAGAGTATTTTAGGTTTTGGGGAAATCCCTCATTGTATAATAATATACACTTTTAAATTTTTTAAATTAATTAATTATTTTAGAGAGAAAGTGTTAAGTGGGGGAGGGGGGAGAGGGAGAGAGAGAATTCCAAGCAGCTCCATGCCCAGCACAGAGTGCCACTTGGGGCTCAATGTGGGGATGGATCTCACAACCCCAAGATCATGACCTGAGCTGAAATCAAGAGTCAGACGCTTGGGGCGCCTGGGTGGCATAGTCATTAAGCATCTGCCTTCAGCTCAGGGCATGATCCCAGGGTCCTGGGATCGAGCCCCGCATCAGGCTCCTCCGCTATGAGCCTGCTTCTTCCTCTCCCACTCCCCCTGCCTGTGTTCCCTCTCTCACTGGCTGTCTCTCTCTGTCAAATAAATAATAAAATCCTAAAAAAAAAAAAAAAAGAGTCAGACGCTTAACCGACTGAGCCACCCAGGCGCTCCTATATACACTTAAAAAAAAAAAGACCAAGAAAACAACAGAGTAAAAAGATGACAGGAAATATACCATCACTATAGTAACAAATAACAAATGTTATTTCAAAAGAAGGGACTACAGATGTTTCTTCTTTATCCTTTTCTGTATTTCACAAGGTAAATCGGATTATGTCACCCCGCGGTGGCTTCCTGGTGCAGGTGAAAAAACATTCCAAACTCAGAAAGGTCAAGTGCAAGCCTTCTCTTCATCTCTGACCACGTGCCCTTCCCCACCGGCACACAGGCCTCCGTTCCGTTTCCCCAAGAAGCCAGGTCTGTCCAGCAAAGAGGCCACATACATGCTGTTCCCTCTGCCTGGACTGCCATCCCTGCCCCTCCCCCCATGCCTCCCTCCAACACTTTTGGCTGTTCAGTGTCCTCTTATCCTTAAACTCCTTCCAGGAAACTTCTGGACCACCTACTGTAGAAGGTCACCTGTTCTTTGCCTTTAACCCCCCCTCACGTGTTTTCACGTGTTTACCCGTGCGCTCCCGTGTCCATTGTCTCCAGCCAGCTGTCATTGCCACCCCCTCCCCTGGGCAGATCCCTCGTTCCTCATGTTCCATCACTATAGTCAGCCTGTGACATCTTGTCTGGTAGATGGCCAGTGTTCAGGACACATTTTCTGAACATATCATATGTATGAAAAAATTTAAATAAAACATATATTTTAAAATATATTTTTTATTATTCAATGCATATTTTTAAATGAATTCATGTATGGAAACCAAACTGATAAATAGGTTATTTTTTGTGTGAGAGAGAGAGTGGGAAAGAGAGAGAGAGCAGGAGGAAGGGTAGAGGGAGAAGGAGAGAGAGAATCCCAAGCAGGTTCCAGGCTCAGCTTGGAGCCCAACACAGGGCTTGTCCCCAGGACCCTGAAATCATGACCTGAGCTGAAATCAAGAATGAGACGCTCAACCATCTGACTGAGCCACCCAGGCGGCCCAGCAATAAATGTATTTTTAAGATATGCTTTTTATTTTAAAATTGTTTTAGATTTACAGAAAAGTTGCAAAAAAGCAGAGACTTCCCATATAATCCACACCCCCTCCTTATTATGAACAGTTTGTTACTATGATTTATTTATCACAACAAATGAACGAATATTGATACACTATTATTAACTATAGACCATACTTTAACTCATATTTCCTTAGGTTTTAGGTAATGTCCTTTCTCCATCTCAGGATCCCGTCCAGGTCCCCACCCTGCATTCAGTTGTCATGTCTCCTTAGGCTCCTCTGGACTTGACAGTTTCTCAGACTTTCCTTGATGTGATGACCTTGGCAATTTTGAGTACTAGTCAAGCATTTTGTAGAATGTCCTTCAGCTGGGGCTTGTCTGATGTTATTCTCATGGTTAATGAGGGCTAAATATAATTTCAGAAGGAAAATGTCATTGGATAGTGCATTAGAATTCTCAAGAGAAACAATCAGTAGAGTGTGTGCATGTGTGTGTGTGGGGGGTGTGTGTAGTCAGATTTATTTTAAAGAATTGGCCCATGTGATTGTGAGGGCTGGCAAGTCTGAAATCTGCAGGCTGGGCTGGCAGGCTGGAGACTAAGGGGATAGTTAATGCTGCAGTCGGAGTCTGGAGGCAGAATCCCTTTTTCCTTGGGGCACCTCAGTCTTGGTCTCTTAAAGCCTTCAACTGATTGGATGAGGCCCACCCACAGAATGGAGAGTAATCTGCTTTAATCAAAGTCTGCTGATTTAAATGTTAACCTCATCTAAATAAATACCTTCACAGCCATATCTAGGCTAGTGTTTGACTGAACATCTGGACACAGTAGACTAGCCATGTTGACACATATAATTAACCAGCACAGATAGAAATGCTTGACCGCATCTGATGGGGTGGGCCCCAGAAGATTGGCTCCCAAACCAAAAAGCAGGAGTTGTGGGCTGGAAGGAAGGTCCAGCTACCTTGCTATTACCCTCTGAACTCCATGGCTACGGCCCTCGTGAAACTGCTCCTTACTAACTACAAACCAAACGTGACCACAGCCTGCCTGTGATAGAGAAGGTATGAGGAGGTGATTTCTAGAGAGGTCTTTTTTTTTCTCTCCTGGGAAAAGGTCAGGGTCTGTGTTGATGAAAATGGAACTTCAGAGTATCCCCTTTGGCTAGAGTCCCCTGCAAAGCGGAAGGCCTGAGACATCCTGGGACTATCGGGAAGTGGTATGCGAGTTCATAAAAACAACTGAAGCACTTCCTAATTCTGTAACGTGTAACTTGAGCATGGCACTGTCACCGAGTTTGAATTTACCATAGTGCCTAAAAATATTTTTAAGACTTGTAATTGTCTCTGTTTACCCATTTAAAGGATTTTATGCAAATGTGAATCCTTATCTGCTTATTCAAAATTCAAGTTCCAAGAAGTATAAAAATGGCTGAACGGTTGCAGGAATTTCAGAAACTGCAGGAACATTGAGACGCCACGGCAAAAAGCTCACAAATCGTGAGGGAAGAAAGCAAGCAGATTGCAGAGGTACAAATACATTTCTATTGGTGACGTTCGCAGAGGTTCCCAATGAGAGCCAAGAGCTATGGGACTGGGGAGAGGCGGGACGTGGTCATTGAAGAGGAGGCCTCGAAGCTTTGATCAGTGGTGACAAATGTCCAGACTGTACTGCACGGTAGAGCCTGGGACCCTGCAAAATGAGGAAGCAGAACCCACTCTTAACGTGGATGTGAGCAACCCGGGTTACCGAACATTCCGGAGGCCAGGGTGCCGAAGTGCTGAGAGCCGAGCTCCCTCCCCCTGCTCCCCGCCCCGGTCAGTGTGCAGGTGCCCTGGCATGATGGCCACAGGCCCTGCTGTAGCAGGAACAGGGCAATCCCTCTGGCAGGAGCATGGCTGGAGAAAGGAGCTCCGGGTCACGCTTGGCCCAAGTCTCCCCGTGGTGGATGGGGGGCAGGTCAGGCCCCAGGAGATTCCAGGTGAGAGCACAGGGATTCTGGAGGGAACAGCCTGTGGAGTGCAGCCCACAGAGGGTTTGCTGGGCAACTGGGTGTTGCAGGAACAGGAACTTCGAGGGGTGGGCCGTGGGGAGTTTGGGGCACTGGGACCTTGTCCCCCGCCTGGGGTGCAGTGTAGGGGAAGTGTGGTGGAGAGCTGATACACCGCCTCCCTGTAAATCAGGGGTCCCGGTTAGGGCCGAGGACCCTCCAGCCCTGGGCCATGACTCCCTGGGGGTGAGTTTCGAGAACGCTGCTCTTCTTCTGGAATCTTCCCAGGCTTTCCCCTGGCGTCCAGCATTTCCACCCCGTAGAAAGATGCAGCTTGGGTCACCTGCTTGTTGCCAGGGAAGGAGAGTCAGGTTCTTTGGATCTATTTGCATCAAGCAGGACAGCTGGCTTCGCAGAGAGTGTGTGTCTCACAAAGGGAAGATATCAGAGCGAGCACACGAGGTGGGACTGGGATGCCGCGGGTGGGGACAGACATTCGGTGTCCTCGCCTGGGTTTCTGTGCCCCCTCCTCTGTGTGTGGGAACAACCTACCTCTCACCTTTCTGGGACTTAGAAGTCCCAGCAGAACCCACTTCTTCGGGAGGTGCTCACGGGGAGCCTGGCTGCCCTCACTGATGGGTGTGGGGTGGGGACGGGAGCTGAGGGACCAAGGTGAGAGAGGGAGCAGGCACACATCCTCATCCCTGTGCAGCTTCGCTTAACCAGTCAGAAACCTGCTTTCCTCAGGTGGTCCTGACACAGCTGAAAGAAATGAAAATGGTAAAGGCTTCAAAGATGAAGTGATACATGATTAATACATCGCACATCTCTCTTGCCCCTAGGAGGGCCTCCTTGTTTATTAAAAAAAAAAAAAAAGTCACACAAGTAAGAGGGGAGAGGAAGCACTTTGTTTTTCTGTGCTATCAGAGCCCCGCTTCCCTTGGGACTGCTGAGTTATCTGTTCTGTCACGGCCGCTGCGACGGAGCTCAAGGCGGAATGTCACTGTGGAAATGGAAGATTCTCTTCTACCCCCTAAGAGATGGGGATACAGAATCTAAGAAAGGCCTCTGGACCCAGGAAATCACCTGCCCTTTGGGGACCTGGGGCCAGGGGAGCGTGATATCTCTGTTGGAAGCAGCTCTTCACCCTGCACACAGGCTTTTTCACCCTGTCCCTGGAATTCCCCAGAAGTTTCCAGAAGTGGTAAGAGATGGGGGAGGGCCGGCCTCTCTCACCCTCCAAACTTGGCAAGGATTCTCCTGCCATTTCTCTAGGAAGCAGTGGCCATGTGGTTGCCTGTGGCAGATTTCAAAAGAGAAGGCAGAGGAAAAGCCTCGGAGGCCAGAAAAGCCCCCTCCCCACCGCCCGGGGAAATGGAGCTCAGCGAAGGCCCCTCCCGGACAGCTGCAACACATCCCGCAGTGAACACTTGCCCCCTGCAGCAGGATGGGAATGAGTCCCGATTACGCCAAGCATCGACATTTAGCGGGTACCGCCGGAGCCAGAGTTATTATGAAGTACCTTTCAATCACTTAAGACTTAATGGTTTAAAATGTCTCAGTTGGTTCAACTTGGAGCCGATGCCAACCATCGACCCCACTCTCTGTAGGGCTGTCTGGCCTGTGCCAGGAGCCGCTGCAGACAGGGGCCAGGCTGTCTGGCCAACCCCCGCTCTGCCCTTGCAGGCTGCCCCTGGGCTGTCCTTTCCCCCCACCCAGGGGCGGCCAGACCACCAGCTCCCCTCCCTCAGCCAGGTGCCTCTTGACTCTGGCGAACACAAAGCACTCCACAAACCCTGTTAAGATGCAGGTTCTGATGCCTTAGAGGGTGGGGCTTACGTTTCTAACCCTTCTGGCTGCTGACCGTGGGACCACCCCGGCGATGCAGGGGCGAGGTTTCAGAGCCCAGGCTCACTGAGGCTCACTCCGGCTGGGTCATGCTCCTTTATCTCGAATCAGGATGGAGGCCACCCTCCCCCCATTTCTGAATGTTTCTTAAATATTTGCGGGAGGGGAAGCTTGCCTCCTCCTCCTCCGCCTCTCGCCCTCCCCTCCCTTCCCTGCCCTCCCCTCTCCTTACCTCCCTTCTCCTCCCCTCCCTTCCCCCCTCCCCTCACCTGGTCGGCTCTCTACTTTCCAGTTCCGGTTGCGTTCCCTGCCCTCCCCTCTCCTTACCTCCCTTCTCCTCCCCTCCCTTCTCCCCTCCCCTCACCTGGTCGGCTCTCTACTTTCCAGTTCCGGTTGCGTGTCCAGTATCTTTAGGAGTCCGCCTTCACCCATGTCACCTCTTCGCTTCCCTCCCAAGCCTTAATTAAGATGACCAATGGCTGCTAGTGGATCAGCTCAACATCATTTTCTCAACGCTTTGACAGGGAGAGAGAAATATGCTGCTCAGAGGAACCTGAGAAATGTAGAGTCATTGTCTAATCCACAGTTATTCCAGAACTTTCCTGGAGGCAGGAAGCTTCATCCACAGGAACTGGCAGTTTTTACTGTGCCACTGGGCAATGTCGCGCCATGATGTACCCTAAGAACACAGTACCCCCCCCACCAAGGCTCACCCCTCTGCAAAAGCACCTGTATATGACCTTCCAGCCTATTTTCTTGACCTATGTATTTCACAGACTTGAGGTCACACTGTAGTTCAAATGCTATTTCTGGATGTTTTTCCTTATTAAGTTTTTAACTCATTGAAAATTCCTGAAAAAAAACCCATTAATTTTTAAATAGCTGTTTCCTTTGTATGCAAAGGACATTTATTTAATAAATTCCCTATTGTTGGACATGTAGGATTCAACCTAGTGGTGGTTCTGTGGGACTTTAGAAAACAGAGATAGATATGCAGGACACCCCAAACTATGGTTCTTCATTTTCAACATCCTTTGTTGATGGCAGCCGATGGCGACCAGACCTTTACCAGGTAATGAAGACATGACAGATACTTGTTTGTTAAAAGATGAACTGAGATGTGTTAGAAATTTTAAGAGTCTTTTTTTTTTTAAAGATTTTATTTATTTATTTGACAGAGATAGAGACAGCCAGCGAGAGAGGGAACACAAGCAGGGGGAGTGGAAGAAGCAGGCTCATAGCGGAGAAGCCTGACGTGGGGCTCGATCCCACAGCGCTGGGATCACGCCCTGAGCCGAAGGCAGACGCTTAACCGCTGTGCCACCCAGGGGCCCCTAAGAGTTTCTTTGAGCAAAAATCAATTTAAATCAGGCAGCACCCAATCCAGCAGATAGAAAGGAGCTCCGTCCAAGTTGCCGTACAAGATGAGAGACTTTATACTGGCAAAAACATGGCTGGTTACCCAAGGTCACTTTCCCTTAGGAGATGGCAGGGGTCCGTGGCGGATGACCCGACCAGTGCTGATCCAGCGAGTCCTGACTGACTGGTATAAGATTCCATTTTGGGGAAAGCTGAAACTGTAATTAAGTCAAGTCTTGATTTGGTGATGTGGGGCTTCGCATAAGGGACTCCATTTGGGACCTGTTGTCTTACTGTGTTTTTTTTTTCCTAAGATTTTATTTATTTATTTATTTGAGAGAGAGCAGTGAGAGCGTGAGAGCATGAGCAGGGGGAGGGCAGAGGGAGAGAGAGAAGCAGACTCCCCGCTGAGCCGGGAACCCTACACGTGCTCCAACCCAGGACCCCGAGATCATGACCTGAGCCGAAGGCAGACACTTAACTGACTGAGCAACCCAAGCGTCCCTGTTGTTTGCTTTTTAATGCCTGAAACCATAACAAGGAGCTCAGAAGGAGGCATAATTTACAACAATAATATTAGTTAAATTTTTTTGAGCATTTAGAGCCAAGAACCGTGTTTTGTAGAGAGTTGGTGTTTTATAGAGATTGTCCTACCACTTTGTAATTGGAGTAAGTGTTCTGACTCTCCCCACTGCAGAGAAGGAAAATGAGATACAGAAGGGTAGAGAGAGTCATCCACGGTCCCAGACTTGTCCAGAGGCAAGCCCAGGGTCACCCGGAATGGTCCAGCTCCTGGAACTGTCTTTTTAACCACTTTGCATGGCTCAACCTGCCATCCTCTTCTCCGTGTCTTAGAAAATGCCCACAGATTTCATGGCAATCTCTTTTGCGACAGCTAAGGTGATGCTGTAAAAACAAATATTGGAAGAGGAATGTGACTAGTTGCCCCGAGGATGGCCATGAAGACCCACTCACAGGCTCATGCTGTTCATTTGCCCGCCCACTCACCCATGCAGCACATTTCACAGCTCACACCGCATGTGTCAGGTGTTCAGGAAAGCCACTCAACTGAACCAGCAAGTAAATTATTCCCCCAGCAAGTCTCTGATGTTTGTGAAGGCACGACATCTGGAGGGGAGACAGTCAAGAGGTTAAATATTAACCAGTGCACTTCAAGCTGTGCCATATACATCAGAGGCATGGGAGGTGAGAGCCAATTTTGTTATAAACTGCCCAGTCCAGAAACAAGAGCCTTCCACTCTGCAGCTGGGTTCCTGGAGCCACAGAGGACAACTCTGCCCTTGTTTCTTGTTTCCTTCTTACTCCCTGACACAGAAGGTCCCACACTCCTGATGGTAAGGACCAAGAAAGAGTGGGCCAGGGTCTGTTCAGAAATTACTCTCAGGAAGCTATGCCCTCAGAGGCCGAGCTGTTGGAAGTAGAGAGGACAGAAAAGGGGCCAGCAGAAATGTCATTCTTTCTTTTCTTTTATTATTTTTTTATTTAAAATTTTTTTTTAATTTTTAAAAAAGATTTTATGTGTTCATTTGAAAGAGAGAGAGAGAGAGCGCGGGAGCAGGGGGAGGGGCAGAGGGACAAGCTGACACCCCGCTGAGTGCAACCCTGATGTGGGGCTCGATCCCAGGACCTGAGCTGAAGTCAGACCCTTAACCAACTGAGCCACTCAGGCACACCCATTCCCCCTTTTGAACTCCCTGCATCCTGAGTCCTGAATATGCCCAAGTGCCCCCCCTAGACAAATCTATCTGGTTGACCTGCCTCAAGTGCAACAGAACAAAAATGCAACCCTATCCTCCCCCACATCATGGGACCTCCCATCTGTACCAGTAGTAGAGAAAGTTACCACTAAACAAGTCAGTTGGCTGCAGCCTCTAAATTACCCTTGCTTCCTCCCCTCCCTTTCTCCCCACATCAACAGGCTATACGTTCACACGGGCCTTGAATTCTGAAGAACAGAGGCTCTGTTCCCAAAGCCCACTAGACCTGGCTGCTTCCTGTTCCTTCACTCTGTTTCCCAGGGACCTCTACTGGTGGATGGAGGGCAGCCTAATTCATGACAGAGAAGACCTCGTTGGCCTTCGACCCTGGTGAGTTGTGCTGGTCCAGGTGTAAATGCAAAGCTTGGGTTCTCCTTTGGATGGCCTTTGCATATGCTGACTGCCATGGCCTCTGGGTCTAGGCAGGTTGTCATTCAGTCTTGGGTCTGCCACTTACACCTGTGGGACCATGGGGACCTGACTCAGCCTCTTTGAGCCTCAGGAATCTTCTCTTTAAACTAGAGGTAAGGAGGCCCACCTCCTGGAGTGGCTAAGTGGTAAGGTGAGTAAAGGGCTTAGTGTGATGTCCCGTAAGTTCTAGATACGTAATATTCATGTGATTAGTGTGATTATTCTTATCCCTCCACAGGCTCCCAAGAACCCCTGCCCTGGGTCCTCCCCTGTTTCCTCTCTGTCTTCTCTGTTTTATCCCACCGGCTACAAGAGAGAAGGTGGACTTGGTTCACTCAGGGCAGGCAGCGTGCTATGTCATGGCACCTCCTGCCCCATGTGGTCTTCAAATGCTCTCAGGGATGTTATAGGAAGAGCCTCTTATTGGCTCCACCAACCCACCCTCCACAGTCCTCCCAGGGGGGCTTTTTCTAAAGCACAGTTGTCTTTTTCTCACTGGAAAGTCCCCAGTGTCCCCTCCCCCTACTGCCTGTAGCATATGTCTGCGTTGTTCAACGTGGCAACACTCTAGGCCCTACCCAACGCCATTTCCAACCTCCCCAGTCAAGTTCACTTCCTCACTGAGTAGCCAGTTAGAGTTACCATGTTCTCCTAGACTGAACCACAGAACTTGGACAGTAGGATCATATAACCTGAACCCATTACTCGGGCGAGCATGGGCTGTGGTCAGGTTCTGCTGGCACACCTTACATGCACAGACATCTACACCACTCTCGATCACACTGCCCTGTTTTCCACACACTTGTGAATCTCCCTGAACCATCTATCTTTGGGGCCTGTGTGGTGATGGTCCTATGACAACTTTTCTAAAAATGGATTGGGGAAAGAAGATATAATTTCAGCTGTAGTGATGGATATAAGAAATCTATCATCCTGGGGCGCCTGGGTGGCACAGTCGGTCGAGCGTCTGACTCTTGGTTTCTGCTCAGGCTGTGGTCTCAGGGTCATGATCTCAGGGTAGGGAGATCGAGCCCCATGTCCGGCTCCACACTCAGCAGGGAGTCGGCTTAAGACTCTCTCTCACTCTCCCTCTGCACCTCCCTGCTCTTAAAATAAATACATAAATAAATCTTTAAAAAAAAAAAAAGAAAAGAAAAGAAAGAAAGAGAGGGATGCCTGGGTGGCTTGGTCAGTTAAGTGGCTGACTCTTAGTTTCAGCTCAGGTCGGGATCTCATGGGTGGTGAGATCAAGCCCTGTTGGGCTCCATGCTCAGCTAGAGTCTGCTTGAAGATTCTCTCCCTCTGCCCCTCCACCCACTCACTCCCTCTCTCTCTCAAAGAAATAAAACAAATCCTCGAGGGAAAAAAAAAAAGGAAATCTATCATCCTTATTATACTGATTATTTCCTACCTCGACTTGACTTTTCAATTGCTCTTTAATTTTGTTTTATTTTGCTTTATCTGTATACACCTATCCAGAGGGAAAAAGGGGCATCTTTTGTCATTGTTCCAGAAACTTCCTGGTTGTGACAGATGGCATTTTACAAAAACGGCCCTTGTGCCATTTCTGATCCCACATATGCCCTTTCAAACCCTAGTCCTCCCATCAAGAGGTCGAATCTATCTCCCCTCCCCTGGATCTTGGGGGACCTGTGACTGCTTCAAACAAGAGTACGGCAGGGGTGAAGCTGTGTGATTTCTGTGTCCAAGTCCAGCTTTCTGGGATGCTCTTCCCTGGAACACAGCCACATGCTGGGGGAAGCTCACACTGGTCCATGGGAGGGCCACAGAGAGAGACGGAGGCCCTCAGCCCACGGTCAGCATGGACCACCTCGAGGAAATCTGTGCTGGGAGATCCCACCCTGGAACTCTGGATTTCCACCTGAGACCCCGTATCACGGAATAGAGACAAACTTCCTGTTGTGACCTGTCCCAGTTGCCGACCCACAGATTTCAAAAGTGTATTAAATTGTTGCTTTTTATCACTGAGTTTTGGGGGTGATTTGTGTTGTGGACATAATAACTAGACCACTGGTCTTCCTCATTGTCAAGATCCAGATGCTCGACTGACTGTGCCACCCAGGCACCCCAGGATGATAGATTTCTTATATCCATCACTACAGCTGAAATTATACCTTCTTTCCCCAATCCATTTTTAGAAAAGTTGTCATAGGACCATCACCACACAGGCCCCAAAGATAGATGGTTCAGGGAGATTCACAAGTGTGTGGAAAACAGGGCAGTGTGATCGAGAGTGGTGTAGATGTCTGTGCATGTAAGGTGTACTGAATCTGAAATTTACAGTGTGCTTCCTAATTACAGCACTCCTGGCTCTCTCGGTCCCAACAAATAGTGTTTCTTGAGATGAAAATTAATTGCTTCCTCATGCAGCATTTCTCTCTTCTGCTTTCACAAAAGTGCTGCTCAAATCTCACTTTCACATTAGTTCATATTGAGATGAACGAACCCATAAATGAACAAAACCCCAAAGACAGCGATGGATAGCAAACTGTGACCCACACCCAAGCACCCGACACTCAGTTCGCCACAAACAGGCTATGCTCTCAGGCCGCCTTTGCTCCTAATTCATGGTTACTGCCTGCCTTTCTTTTGACAGAGGGCTCTGTAATTGCAAGCATTAGAAATGTTTAACTTGATTTTCTAAACAAACATGCAATTAATGAGTCAATCTTTGGCAAATCGAATCAGAAAAAGAAGGAAAAGCAAAGAAAATTAGAAATGAGAAAGATGTATAAAAACAAACATGTAGGATGTGGTATCGAGACTTTTTGACTTGTAATGAAATGAAAGATGTTTTTTGTAAAAATGTTAACAAAATTGCCAAGAAAAAGTAGAAAACTTCAAAAGGCCATAATCATGGAAGAAATGCAAAAGGTTAAAAAAGATTTCTCTCTCTCAAAAGCTTCAGGCCTAAAAACCTCTCTTGGTGAATGTCTTTATGCTTTCAAAGACATTCTCCAGCTACATAAACTCACCCAGAAGATGGAAATGGACTAAAAGTTAGTTTTAACTTATTGGATGTAACTTGTTTAATAGAAGATTCAAGCTTGATGAAGCTGGAATAAAACAAGGAAATTATAGATGTTTTCGCTTACAGCTTTAAAAAAAATGCCAGCAACTGTATAAATGTATTAAATAACATTTAAAAAAATTAATTTTAAAAGGTAACATTCTCATTAAATATATGTCAGAGGAGCAAGAATAATTTAATATCAGGAAACGGAAATATGTAGCATAGGAACTTTCATAGGAAAAACCAAAATCACATGCATGAATGAATGCTGGAGAAAGAATTGCGTAAAACTCAGCATCCCTTTAAAATCATCCTGGAAGCTCTCTAAGCACATAGAAAACAATAAATAATTACTGTTAGAATTAAAAATGCAAAATAGGGGCGCCTGGGCGGCTCAGTCTGTTGAGTGTCCAACACTTGATTTTGGCTCAGATTGTGATCTCAGGGTCCTGGGATTGAGGCCAGCATGTTGCTTACACTCCATGTGGAGAAGAATCTGCTTGAAATTCTCTTCTTCCTCTACCCCTAGCCCTCTGCACACACACACACACACACACTCTCTCTCTCTCTCTCAAATAAATAAATAAATCTCAAAAAAATTTTTAATGCAAAATAACCGTTGCTTATATATATATAATACTGTGCCCATGAAACTTCAGAGAATCAACCAAAAGTGTTTTAGACTTAATGAATTAATAAAGACGTCAGCAATATGAAATAAACATGGAAAACATGCTAGCTTTCCATCTTACTAGCAAAACTAACCGGAAGATAGAATGTGTGTGGAGGAGGAATACCATTCTCCTCTTCTCTTCTCTTCTCTTCTTTCTCTTCTCTTCTCTTCTTCTCTTCTCTTCTCTTCTCTTCTCTTCTCTTCTCTTCTCTTCTCTTCTCTTCTCTCTTCTCTTCTCTTCTCCTCTTCTCTTCTCTCTTCTCTTCTCTTCTTTCTCTTCTCTTCTCTTCCCTTCTCCTCTTTTCTTTCTTTCTTTGAGAGAGTATGGGGACAGAGGGAGAGAGAGAGAATTTTAAGCAAATACCACACCCAGCGTGGAGCCTGATGCAGGACTCAATCTCACAATCAACTGAGCCACCCAGGCGCCCCAGGAATGCCATTCTCAATAGGACTAATATATGTACTTTGAGATAAAATTAATAAGATACACACAGGGAAAAATAAAAAATTAAAAACTGTAATGAGATATAAAGAATAAAACTTAAATCAATGGACCAACATAGCACATGCCTGATGGAATGTCAAATAATATAAAGAAATAAATTCTTCTCAAGTGAATTTATGAGTTTAACACAACCCAAATAAAATCTCAAAGCAATACTTTTATCTTAACAAAACCATTACAAACAAGGAGAGAGGGAAACAAACCGTAAGAGCCTCTTCAGGATAGAGAACAAACTGAGGGTTGATGGAGGGAGGAGGGAGGGCAATGGGCTAGATGGGTGATGGGGATTAAGGAGGGCACTTGTGATGTGATGTTGTATGTAAGTGATGAAATCAATGAATTCTACTCCAAAAACCAATATTGTATTGTATATTAACTAACTAAAATTTAAATTAAAACAAAAACAAAAAAGCATTAGTTTATCTTGAAAAAAAATAAATGAGTACAAATATCTTTTTTTAAAACAAAGTAATAAATGCTACTAATTCTAAAACTTAGTAATAAAGAAAGAAAATCATAATGTTTCTCTCATGAGTAAAGTCAGATCAACAGAATTAAAAACATCACCTAGAAATAGGCAGAGTACATGTAAGAACCTGTTATACCATTTTTAAAAAATCATAACCAACCAATGGGAAAAGAATAGATTATCCCATAAACAGGATGTGATAATGGACTAGTTAGGGGCAAAATGAGATCCTCACCTCATACCACAGGAAAAAAATCCTAAATGCATTTTAACTTGGAAAACTAGAAAAAAATTTCTAGCTCAAATTAAAAAATCAACACATTTGATTATAAGTACAACAAAACATTTCTCTGTCTTAGGAAACAATAATAAGGAAACTCTGGTAACAAATGTGAAAAGACGAGAGGTTGATATCCCAAATTAATGAAGAATCAATATAGACTGGAAAGGAAGAGCAATACTATTAAGTCAGTGGGCAAAGGGCATCGGCAGCCATGTTGGCAAGGTGTCTCAGAATCAGAAGCTGCTGATGTGGGTATGAACTGGTGGGTTTTTCTGGAAAGGAGTCCAACCATCAGTAACCCTACCATTAGACAGGTTCATACCTTCTGACCCAATGATCCCACTCTGGAGACATATCCTAAGGTGAGGACAGAGAGTTATGCCCCCAAGTTGTTGATCTCCGGGTTATTTAGCATGAAGACACGTGGCAACCAAACCAAAGAGCCTTCAAAGGGAATGTTTAAGTGTGACACATCCACGAGAGGACATTTTTTTCTTTACCATTTTAATTTTTATATAGAGAATTTTTGTAAAATGGGAAAAATGCTTAGGATATAATTTTAAGTACAATAGGATACAAGACTATGTATGATGGGATTTCAAGTCTGAACAAATGCATGAAACAATGTGGAAATGCTGGGCTGTGCATGAGCGTCTCATGCCCATGGGTGCGGGGCCCCGAAACAGTGCTGGAGGTGGGCACATCTTTTCCTTCTCCTTCCTATTTCTACTTTCAAATTTTTCAAAAATAGTATATGCTTTTGGGATGATAGAAACAGGAACATGCTTTTGGGGGACGAGCAAGACTCTGCTAGGTAGGAAGAGGCTGAAAAATCAGTAGGATGGGAAGCGGTGGTGGAGGTAGGTCCTGTAGGACAGGAGAAACGGGATCGGAGGTCCCCGTGGAGGCAGGAGCCAAGCCACATGCAGGAGGAAGTGTGTTTCTTTCCCAGAGACTGATGACAAAGAGAGGAGAGGTGTGTGGGTGACCGTTCATGTCAAAGCACGAGCCTGTTTTCTCTCTTCGAGATTCTGGGTTACCTGCAAAGGTGGGGGTGAGGGTATGGGAGGGCTGGAAGACTTCAGGATGAAATATGGAATAAGGACTTTGATGATGGGAAAGGAGCTCATAGGGACAGGGGAGGTGGCCAGAGCTTGCTGTGGATCCTTGTGAAATGGGGACCATCGCTCATACTGGAAACCATTAGCATGGTGCTGTGTTTCCAGGGGACCCCACGTGGCATTGGGGGTGCACAGAGCACAACGTGGCTCTGTGTTACTGGACTACTCTGGGGTCCACACTTCCCTGCCCTGCCGTTGTGTTGTGGACTCAGGTTCTAGAAGGCTGAGAGTCTCGTCCATCTTTGCATCTCTCCCAGGCCCTGAGCCAGCAGAGCAAAAGGGGCATTCCCTAAAGGAGGAGCGGCCTGAAGTGAAGGCCTCCTTCTGGTTCAAGGTGATGAATTGGGCCTGTATGTTCAACTCCACCCACTGCCTTAAAATGTCATCCAAATAACCAAGGATATATTAGGGTGAAAAGAAAAAACCGTCCTGGCCAGGACTCCAATAGGCGTGTCAGCCTTGTGCCAGAAGGTGCGTGGTGATTCTGTACGTGACTCAGGAGCTCACGGGCACCATGTGTAATTTCCTCCCAAAATATTCAAGTGACGGTCGGGCTCCATTGGTGTTCTTTTCAGCATCAGGCCCAGGCATTTAGGGGAAAATCCCAAACTGTCCAATGAAATGAAATGTCTGATGAGCTGGAACCTTCCTGTTCTGATTCCCATCTGCTCTCACAGACCCTCCTGTCTGATTTCCATCTCTCCCCGGGCTCTCCCCTCCTTCCTCTCCCCTGACCCTATTTTTCCTCATAGCCCCTTGTACCGCCTGACTGATGACAGGTTTGTGGCTTTGTTTCCCCGACGCCCCAGCCCAGAGTGCAAACGCCAAGAGAAGAGGACATTGTTCTTGTCATTGCACCTGCTGTGAGATCTACAATAGCCCTGAATGTAAGAGGCACTCAAATATTTATTGAACAAAAATCATCTAGTTTTCTTTCTTTATTCCTCTCCTCTCTCTCACCTGTTGGATTTAAACAGGTGATTGCCAGCAAAGACCAGGAGAGATTGCTGGCAGAGAGGGTATAGGCCTGCAGCTGGCCAGGCAGGAGGCTAAGACCTCAGGATTTCCTATGCTAATTTTAAGGGGGGGTCTGTGGCTGCTTCCTGGGGGGAGCGCTGTGGGGAGGGGACTGTGCACTCCGGTTCTGCTTGTCTCTGCATGTCAATGGCCCAGGCAGCTGGAGGACCCTCTCCAGATTTCTGAGTTCCTCTCATTTCTATTCCCAGCCTGCCTACTTCCCCTTCCTGACCCATTCCGGGGCTCCCCGCCCATCTGATTCACACCCAGACTGCAAAAATCCACTTCTTCCCAACTATCGCTTTCCGGGGCTTCCAGGCTTCACTCCTTATTCATTAAAAAAATCCTTTTGGGTTACTGTAACTGTGCCTGTCTTTGGCGACATGTCATACAGATGGCTTTAATGTGCCTTGTGAAAACCCGTATCTAGTGTTTCCAGAACTTAAAAACATGACGAGATCCAGTGGAATTGCCTTTGCAGAAATCAGGCACTGCCGAGGGGCTATTTTTAAACTCTGTGTTCTGGTCGTTTGGTGAGCTGCCTGTCTCCTGTGATTTCCTGCTAAATGCTGGGGCTAGAGGACATTCGTGCGCCCAGATTTGGGGTCCGTGGAGCCACTGCCGAGAAGCCCCGGGGGCTTGCCCAGAAAGGAGACTGTGAGCAGGGACAGCTGGGGGTGGGACCCAGCTTGGTGCTGAGATGCTGCTGGGAGCGGTTGTTAGGGCTACAGGAGCACTGAGGGGTGTCAAGCTTGTAGGAGTGGCTCCCCAAAGGCAGGGAGGCTTGGACAGAGCAGATTTTCCTGAAACATCACCCCAGAACACGTCCTGCCACTCCTAACCAATCTGTCCTCCTCCTCCATTTGCAGAGGGGAGGCCTGAATGTCAGTCCAAGCTGCGACACTCACTTTGGGCTGCCCCAAAGCGGGGAGAGAGCCATGGAGTCCCTCTGAGTATCCTCGGGGAGTTAGCTGTCCTGGGCCAAGACCCACAGATGGACACTGAGTAAGACAGACCAGTTTCCCCGGTGTCCCTCTGTAGGGAGACGGCCCCATGACAGGTCTCTCCCTCCCTCCCCCCCTCCCTTGGCCAGTTTCATTTTTCTTCACAGTCCTTATCACTATCTGATATTCTAATGCTGGTGTGTTTGTTTCTTTGATGTTTGCCTGTCTCCCCACCTCAGAACATAAGCCCCATGTGGGCAAAGGCTTGTTTTGTTTATTACTATATTCCCAGTTCCCACAAACACCCCTGGCATATAGTAGATGCTCACTAAACATTTGTGGGCAAGGAAGGGAGGGAGGGAGCTGGCGTCTCCTTGAGTAACACCACCCTCTCCCAGAGAAGCTGGAAGACCTCCGCCACATCCCTCCGTGGTCACAGGGACCACGAACGTGTGGCCGTCTGCCTCTAGCTGCTCCATGGATGTTACCCTTGGTCGTGAGCCTCGGCCTGGCTCTGCTCCCATGGATGGTGCCCCGATCAAGGTCTCCTCTGAACAGCAGAGCTAAGAACGTTTCATCTAAGGGAGCAAGACCCAAGAGGGCTCAAGAAGCAGGAACCATGAGTGACCGTGGGAACCCTAGGGCTGCTTCAGAAGGAGAGAGGGGAGGGGAGAGTGAATGTTCCTCACGTGTCCTTGTGAACAGGCTAGGCAAAGGCCCAGGGACGTGCCACTGAGCCATGCATGGTGCCAGGCTCTTCTCCTTATTCTGCTTCAGACCCTTCTCTTCCAGGGCCATAAGCATCTCCACTCACTGTCTCCCACCAAGAGGACAGTGGTTTTCTGGCCCGTTTGCCTGGTCCCTTAGGACATTCCCCAGGGCTGCAGGCTCTGCTGGCCAGGCCTTTGCTCTCTGCACAGGGTTGGCGGACAGTCAACCGGTATGCAGTGGCTTTTCGTGTGTGGATGTAGCTAGGACCAAAAACCCCATTCCCACCAAGAAACCCTCTACTTGCTTTCTGACAATGGCCTTTCTTCCCTCAGAGTTTACCTTCCTTACGGAGGGCGATCGGGCCAAGTTTGATGCTCTATCCTTTCAGAACCAGGTGTCCAAATGACTGTGGCCCTTGGGGTTTCCTTTAGAACAAAGACCGTTTCTGCTGTTCCTCATTCCCTCCACCGTTGGTGAACCGAGGCTCCTTCTGAAGCCAGACTTCTGCACTCTGAATGGAAATCGCTCTATTAACGCACGTGCAAGTCCACATCATGCAGGGCACCTGCTTTTCTGGGACAACTGCCATCTGGAACCAGACGACTTCCTCATTGTGTGCCTATTTCTGGACAAAGGAGAGGAGAGTTGGATCAGAAGCAGGCATCCTCTCCCACATCCTCCAGCTGCCCGGCAGCCCCGATGAAGATGCCCGCACTTGCCCAGCTGGTCACCCGGCCACCAAGAGGAGGGCAGCACTCTGCCGATCGGCCGGTCCGACACGCGAGTGAGAGGTGGTCCTTGAATGCTGCCACATTCACTCGGGTTCACTTGGGGAAGACTTCTACTTATCACAACCCATTTTGTGTGTTTGTTTTTTGTTGTTTTTGTTTTTGTTTTTTTTTTTACCACGAGAAGGTAATGCCTTTAAAATGTCCTCATCAGCATCATCAGAGGAAAGGAGGTTCTAAATTGAGGTCTGACCAAGTCTTTCCATCTAGGGCTGGTTTAGGGACAGAAGGAGAACTGGCTGCTCTGCTGGGGGAGGAAATGGGGGTAGAAGAGGGGGATTTTCCCAGAGTGGGGGGCACCTGCTCAGAAGTGGGGTCCACATGGACAGAGCTCAGGCAGGTGCCGTTTGGCACTGAAACAGGCGGTGGGGAGAAAGCCCACGGCCAGCGCTGACGTGGGAAATGCGAGCTTTGTCTCCTGCACAGAGCACTGCACG
>NC_048219.1:193563039-193603029 GCF_002007445.2 Ailuropoda melanoleuca
ATTTTCACAGAAGAAACTGGTTTGGAGTGATTTGTGAAAAAATACATTAAGCTCTGTTAGGCTTTTATTTGTCTTTAGAAGCACTTGTAAAAAATGGTGCTATGTTTGAATAATTCAAGATCTAAATACAAAGAACATTTAATCAAACTAGAGAAAATCAGAGACTATGGGGAGGCCTTATTACCAGTGATAAGAAATCACTGGAGAGGGGCACCTGGGTGGCTCAGTCGTTTAGCGTCTGCCTTCGGCTCAGGGCGTGATCCGGGCGTCCTGGGATCGAGCCCCACATCAGGCTCCTCTGCTATGAGCCTGCTTCTTCCTCTCCCACTCCCCCTGCTGTGTTCCCTCTCTTGCTGGCTGTCTCTCTCCTCTGTCAAATAAGTAAATAAAATCTTTTTTAAAAAAAAGGAAGAAAGAAAGAAGGAAAGATCACTGGAGAGCCAAAGATGTATGTGCAAATATATATGTGTGTGTATGCAAATGTATATATATGTAAATACATGTGGATGTCTTTCATATATATAAAGATGCCATACACATAATCAAAAGACAGATGATAGACTGGGACATATTTTTATTTCCTATAGGCTAAAAGTCAATATGCCTATTACACAGAAAGATCCCACAAACTAATAAGAAAAAGACATAAGCAAATAGAACACTTGGTCAAGGGGAGAACACTTAGTTGTTTGACAAAAAGGCATCCCATCTCTATGAAGAGGTCCACTTCGTGGACACACTTCAGACCCTTATTGAATCGGGGCAGGGGGGGACAGTCCGGCTTGCTGCCCTGGGGAGGTCCCAGAAGGCATGGGGGTCCCTGAATGATGAGAAGGTTTTTGGAAGCAGAGATTGGGAGAAGGGCGCGGAGTTCCCTGCTCTGCCAGCCGGTGTGGCGTGAGAGGAAGATTCACTGCAATCAAGTCACCCACCAATCAGGCATCTATGGGAGGAGAACATGATTAAGCAGAAAGCAAGTGTACATTCTGGTGTATAATATAGGGAAACGGAAACCCATGTTCTCATTCTCTTGCCTACAGCAGTAACTATATCTTTCCCGTTTGCCTTCTTTTTGAAATCTCAGCTACTTTTGCTCTGTGCCCACTTTGAACTTACACAGTCTCTTTCAGACACAGTCCTCATCAGCAACCCCTCCATCACCAGCAGACACTGGGGGGATTTGTGTGGTGGTCCCCCTGAGCCAGAGAGTAAATGGCTGTGGGGTGTGTGTGATACCCATGAGACCAGCATGTGTTTCCTACGTGATTAGTTGGTTAGGGTGAACTGTGGCCATAGTCCCCAGGAAGCCTTGGTGACCATATCACACAGTGGGGCCTGTGGGACCACACGACGGAGTGGATGGTACCTGTTTTTACCAGTACTAACAGGCAACAATTGCTCAGTTGAATGAGCAATGCTCATTCAATGCCAATGCTGTTAAGCCCGAAGAAGCATTTGACTTCACTCCCCATGGAATTGGTTGAGACATTACCATCTCTACGATCATGATTTTCTCCCGTTCACTATCTCAGGCAACGGCATGCCATCCTTCCAGCTGCGTAAGCCAGAGACTCAGAATTTATTCTTGACACCACCACCCTTTCCCTCATGCCTCACAGGTAAGATAACCACATAGTTTGTGATCCAAACAAGGCCACTTTGGGAAGGAAAAGGAGGGACCATTCAAAATTATGTTGAACCAATAGGCATAAACCAAGACTGTCCCGACAGATCGAGATTTATGGCCACCAATTAGAGCGAGCCCATTCCCTGGTTCTGTGGGCTCTATCTCACGAATATCTTGCAGATCCATCCCTTCCCCCACAACTAGCACCCTGGCCCCATTAGTCTCCCCTTCCCCCGGCTGAGGTCTACCCACTCTCATACTTGTTTCCAGCCAAGGGATTCTTTCAAATGCAAATCGAATCATGACAGTTCCTACTTCTCTCCTTTTAAGATTGTTTTGAGACTCCAATTTGCTCTTAGGGTAAAATTAGAAAAATCCAAAAGTTCTTTTTTTTTTAAAGATTATATTTATTTATTTGAGAGAGAGAGAAAGACCTAGTGGGAGGAGTGGGGGGAGCAGAGGGACAGATGGAGAGGCAGACTCCCTGCCGAGCAGGGCTAGATTCCAGGACCCAGAGATCATGACCTGAACCAAAGGCAGTTGCTTAACCGACTGAGCCCCCCAGGCGCCCCCAAAGGTTCTTGGTGTGTTTCCTCCACAAGGATGCCTTCCAGCAAAGGCAGGAACCCTGTCTGCTCATCATTTTCCCTGTAACACCTGCCACATAAGGCTGCTCACAAAATATCAGCTAAATGAATGAATGAAGGAATCGATCCGATTTCTTGGGCCCACAGAACGTGCTCTGATGGAAAAGATTGTTTAACGACCTTGTGACTAAGAAGTCCCATTATTTATATAACCCCAGTCTGGCTTCCACCGATGACATGTACCACCCTGCACCTACAATGTTCTGGTTTCCCCCAGCTTCCAATACCAGTTTTGCTATTTGCGTGGTATCTTCTCCCTCCCCCTCCCCCCTCAAATATCAGGTTAGTCCCAAATTGGGGGGGGGGGTTATTCAAATGCAAACAAAACAAGAAACAATTTGTATTTTCTGTTTTTATTCTTTGAAAAATAAATTCTAGATTCCACTGAAACAATATACTTCTCTTCCAGATATCTAAGGGGGGAGCTAACAAGAGACAGGAGGACTTGCAAATTACCAACATCCTTCCATCTTTATTTAATAAATGTTTCACAGAAAGAGTAGGGTTGTAGCAGATAGAAACAAATGTTACTATTACTGAACAAAGGTTAACAGTAAAAGGTTTTATTACCAGAAATCTGCATAACATCTAAAAGAAATACAAACTATTTCATAACCCGAAACACACATTTGGATATTAGCAGCGTTGTACGGAGTCGGTTGAACCCACACTCTGTGGATCATGTTCTTGCATGTGTCTTAAATACCAAACACGTTCGCAGCATTTAGGGTGGGGGTGGGGACGGAATTGAGCAGAAATGTGCATTAAATAATGCATGGCTACGACTCCAAGGTAAAACAGGCTGCCGTCAAAACTGTCTAAGAATAACTTAAATGCTTTTGATAGGAAAGGTTTGGGGCAATATTTTTTCACATACTGTGCTCAATTTAGCTATGGAGAAAAACCACACATTCGCTGGGTGTTTCCCCTCGTGAGAACTGAAAGCTTTCCCCATCAAAAGCATAGCAGTTGCTCTGTATCTCCGGCTACCCCTTCAGTGAGGAAGAAACCCTTCAATAGCAAAACGTGGAGCAAAGCCAAGCACATGCCAATAACTCCAGGTTCCTGGCAATCTCTTGTGACTTGTCTCCTGTCCAGACGTCGTGGCCATTGGTCTATGCAGGTCTCACCAGAGTGATACAACGCACATCTTAAATTTCATCATCAAAAAACACGAAAAAGAGATAGAAAAAGTAAATGTCCTTGATGGCAGCTGATAATGTCTGAAGAATGGCCCCTGGAGCCGTAAATGCCTAATCCCCATCCCTTGGGAATGTGACTTTATTTGGAAAAAGGGTCTTTCCCAATGTGATTGAGTTAATGATCTTCAGATGGGGGATTATCGTGGATTATCCGGGTGGACCTTAGAGGCAATCACGGGGGCCTTACGAGAAAGAGGCAGAGGGAGATCTTACACACGATGTGGAGAAGGCCACGTGGCCACAGAGAAAGAGATGGGAGTGATGCAGCCACAGGCCCAGAAGTGCCAGCAGTCACCAGAAGCTGAAGGACGCCAGGAATCCACTCTCCCGTTGAGCTCCGCGAGGGCGCGTGGTCCTGCTGACACCTTGATGTTGACCCAGTGAAACGGATTTTGGACTTCTGGCCTTCAGAACGGGGAGAGAATAAATAAATCATTGTTTTGAGATTTCTTCCAACAGCCACAGCAAAGAAATAGAGCGACTGATTGTCTCAGACAGGGTTCTTGGGTCCCTCTGGCTGATAACGTTCGTAGGAAAGCAGCTGGGGGCTCCGGGCCTTGGAGAGTGCTACGAATCGACCGTGTTTAGAGGGGCAAGGCCGGCATCTGGGCAGAAGCTGCCACTGATGTGTTGTGTGCAGTCTATGCGGGCACGATAAAGCTCCCGCAACGTGCTCTCTCCTAAGGTATCAGGCATGATTTGTGTATCGGGCACTACGTGAGGACCTTTATGCACCTCTTAATCCTCCGAAAGCCTGGGACGGCCTGGCTAAGCCACGCATCTAAGGTGACGCAGTGACGGGCTGAAGAAATCCCAGGATTCCTACCGCATCAGACCTTTTTCCATTGCCTCAACCTGGCTCCTTTTGAGAAGTGCCAATAAGATCTGTTTCACACTGAGCTCTGAGACAAGGGGAACGAGAGCCAAGATTTAATGGAATTTCTAAAAGCCCAGTTCTCCATATTAAGATGTCCTCAGACCATGGAAGGAAACCTCATGCTTCAGGACCTTTAACATCGCGTGACTCATGCATTCGGGCCCCCTCCACGGGCCTGACGCCTTTCTGTGCACTCAGGGCTTCCGTACACACCCTTGCAAGGGTGACCGACGTGCGTCTCGATCCAGCCTGACCTGTAATCCAGGCCTTTGCGCGCGCGTGCCTCTCGGGTTCTCCACGTCCTCCTCCTGTTCGCAAACGGAACGTGCTCCGTGTTAGAGACGCCAGCCTCGCACTGAGGGGCTGGTACTGAGCGCCAACGTTGTGCCGTTATCAGCCCCAGACCTCTTTCAAATCGGTTAGAAGCTGACAGCGAGCTCCCCCCCGTGAAGCCCCTCCCCGAGCCCGTCAGCAGCCCGGGGTTTATGAATCACCCCGCCAATGGCTTATGCCGCCGCACCACAGCAAACTAAACAAATTCTTTCCACGTTAGCCGGAGGGTTAAAAAAAGAAGTCTGCTCGACAGGACATAGCATTTTGAACTGAGCCCTAGAAAGAGAATCAAAAGGAAGCAAGACCTCAGCGGACCACGTGCAGAAGGGCCCGACCCACTTCCTTGCTTTGGGACTTCCGATGTGGCCACCTCAAGGAGGGGCTGTCCACAGAAAGCTGGGGGTCCGGGCCAGAAGGTGGGGGCAGAGGCGCAGAGTTCTCCCAAATGTGGCCAAGGACAGAAATTCACTGCCAGGAAGCCTGCTGCTCTGAGGTCTGTACGAAAATGCCCCCTTGCAGGGAGTGGAGCTGGGAGACGGGCTCCCCACCGTCTTCCACCTCTCGCCCCTTCCTCCTCGTATTGGGTTACCGAGTCCTGAGCGCTTCCAGCGGGCTCCACGAAGCTTCGAAGCCCGAGCAAGGTGCACCGGTGGCCTGGGCCAGCACACATCCGACAGTCTTCAGACTGAAGTCGAGGGATGAGGGAACAGCTCGGCCTTCCCCGGGGGAAGGGGGAGGGACACTCTCGGTGGCTTGGAGTCTGTAGTCTGTCTTGACGGACTCCTCTCTGCTCTTGAACTTGTGCACCCTCAGCAAAACAGAAGCCCTACGTAGCAGAGCCGATCCTCCTTGGAAGGCCTTGTCCTAACCGTCGGTCTCATGCCCCTTCGGGGGGCTCCCCGGTGGTGTGATTGCAGTCCTGTCTCTGAGAAGCCTTCTGGTGTCTCCGTCCCCTCCTACCTCCCAGCACCTCTGAGCCCAGGCCCACCTGGCTCCTCACTNCTGGGGGAACGTGGAGGGACGCTCTCGGTGGCTTGGAGTCTGTAGTCTGTCTTGACGGACTCCTCTCTGCTCTTGAACTTGTGCACCCTCAGCAAAACAGAAGCCCTACGTAGCAGAGCCGATCCTCCTTGGAAGGCCTTGTCCTAACCGTCGGTCTCATGCCCCTTCGGGGGGCTCCCCGGTGGTGTGATTGCAGTCCTGTCTCTGAGAAGCCTTCTGGTGTCTCCGTCCCCTCCTACCTCCCAGCACCTCTGAGCCCAGGCCCACCTGGCTCCTCACTGCCCCAGCCCGCTCTCCTCCTCCTCTTCCTCCCTCAGAGAACGAGCAGAGGTTGGCTCTCTCTTCGCTCCTGGTCTCCGACGCCCTCGCTCGCTGCTGTACGGCAGACAGGGCACAGAACGGTTAGCTTGCCACTCACTCCCAAGTTCACCTCTGAGCCACGGGCAGTACCTTTTACACGCACGAGGTGTTTAGCAGAGACTTTTTCTTGTCAAACTGTTAATATTTGCAGTGATTAAAAAAAAAACAGCAATTCGAAGTTTAGGAAAATTCCATCTTGTAAGAGAATCGTGATGTACTGGACTGAATCNCACGAGGTGTTTAGCAGAGACTTTTTCTTGTCAAACTGTGAATATTTGCAGTGATTAAAAAAAAACAGCAATTCGAAGTTTAGGAAAATTCCATCTTGTAAGAGAATCGTGATGTACTGGACTGAATCGTGCTCTTTCCAAAATGCCTGTCTACTGGGGAACCTCAGAATGTGACCTTACTTGGAAATCGGGTCTTGGGGATGTAATTCGTTAAGGAAGGCCATCCTGGATTTAGGGTGGGCCCGAAACCCAATGCCTGGTGTCCTTATAAGAAGGCCATGTGAGGACGCCAGGTGACCACGCAGATGGGATTACAGTGATGGGTCTACAAGCCAAGGCGCGCCAAGGGTTGCTGGCGACCCCCAGAAGCTAGGAACAGCCTGGACTAGACGCTTCCTCGGAGCCTCCGGAAGGAACCATGCCTCCCCACACCTTGATTTGGGATTTCTGGCTTCCAGAACGGTGAGAGAATAATTTCTGTTGTTTGTGGTGATTTGTCATGGCGGCCCTGGGAAACTCACACACAGGGTCATCAGACGCACAGCCTGTGTCCCACAGCACGGTGGATTTCTTCTTGTACCCAGTATCTCAACAAAGCCCACAACCACGGAAAGGGACCAGCACAGTGACTCTCACCCCTGAGCGTCGGTAACGCAGGGCTGAAGGCAGCATCATCCACCCACATGGATGGCCTGAAGAATTTTCCAGTCTGTAAGAAACAACATTTTTTTTTAAAGATTTTATTTATTTATTCAACAGAGACAGACACAGCCAGCTAGAGAGGGAACACAAGCAGNGCATTTTTTTAAAAAGATTTTATTTATTTATTCGACAGAGACAGACACAGCCAGCTAGAGAGGGAACACAAGCAGGGGGAGTGGGAGAGGAAGAAGCAGGCTCCCAGCTGAGGAGCCTGACGTGGGGCTCGATCCCATAACGCCGGGATCACGCCCTGAGCCGTAGGCAGACGCCTAACCGCTGTGCCACCCAGGCGCCCCAAGAAACAGCATTTTTGTGACAAGGATTGTAGGGCAGTGGGGATCCTTTTCCCTTCATTCTAGTCATTTGGTGGCTGAAAAATCTTTGGCAGCAGAAAATTTAAGTGAGAGCTTGAATGTTTGATTTTTCCAAGGTTGGTGCCCCAGTCCCCACCTGCTGAGTTCGGGGTTACAGAAAACCCTACAGGAAAGAGCCATGGGCCCCAGTCACAGCTCGGGCGTTGCAAGGGAAAGAACAGGGTTGGACAAGGTGATTTTACCTACAACTAACTGAAGCTGTTGGCCAGCACACCCCCACCCCACCCCCTGGCCCCCCAAGCTCCGGCCCTTTTAACTTATCTCTTCGAAAATCCAGACCCGAGCAGTCAGATGTGTGTGTGTAATTTTTCCCATTTTATAGACGAGAGGGTGGGAATTCAATGGGGCTGAAATTCTTCCTTTCAAAAACCTCGTGAGTTTCTCTGGAATGCCAGCCTTCCGGAAGCTTCTCTGCTCAGTGCCTGTTAATCCTCTACTGAGAGCTGATAACGAGGTGAGGGTGTTTTTTCTTTAGGTGGATAAAAAGAGCATTACTTCTTTCTTTTTCTGGCCTGTAGTGTCTATGCAAGTTATTTTTTTGCCCATTAAAAAGTGTCATTGTTTAAACCATACTGGTTTTCACAAGATGATTAACAACTGAATTTCCTTTGTTAAAAATAAAGGGGGAGAGCTTCTCCCCTCAGACAATTGAGTGTGTCCTGCAGATAAGCCTGACTCGAAAGTTCCACACTCTTCTTTCTCTCCCGTGTTTGTTTTCCTTCTCAGCCCGAGTCTGTGAGGCCAACTTTGCACCTGCTGCTGAAATAATTTAGGTATTACTGTCCCAGCTAACGCAAACCAGAGCGCTTGCCTTTGGTTTAATGTGACCACCTCGGATGGACGGATGGGCTGAGAACGCTCCACAGAAGCTTTTTTTTTTTTTTTTTTTTTTTGCTTCCAAAATTCCTTTGAGGCAAGTAGAGGTAAACATTTTCGGCCTCAGCCAGCCAAGGACGTGTAGTAGGAGAGGATTAGCGGGGAAGGGGTGGGGGTGGGGGGCCAGAGCCTCCAGAATCCTTGTTGTGCTTCAATAAAAGGTCACAAAGCTCTCTGTGTTCTCTCCCTCCTGAGGGTCCAGACCAGAATGCCTTCTTATCTGTGTCATCTGGCCCCACCCCATCCACTGGCTGCAGGTGACCAGTGAGCATCTGAAATGTGGCTGCTGTGAGCCCAGGTGTTCTCTAAATATAAAGTTGATACCAGATGTCAGAGACTTAGTAAAAATATATCTAATAATATTTTTGCGGGGCGCCTGGGCAGCTTAGCAGGTTAAGCGTCTGCCTTAGGCTCAGGTCGTGATCCCAGGGTCCTGGATTCGAGTCCTGCATTGGGCTCCCTGCTCAGTGAGGAGCCTGCTTCTCCCTCTCCCCTTGCCTGCCACTCCCCCTGCGTGTGCTCTCTCTTTGTCAAATAAATACATAAAATCTTTTAAAAAAATACTATTTTTGAGTGGACTGCCACCTGACACACAACACATTTGGCTTAGCTTTTTGTGGATTATCTGACTTGGACATTCCCGGAAAGAGGCCTCCCAAAGCGCAGCAAAGGATGCAGATCTGACACCCACTGAAGGGGCCGGGGCCAAGAGTAGCTGGTAAGAGCCCCGGCAGAGTTCCACTGGGGATTTGAAAAGAGGCGAGCAGATACAAGGCTCCCGAGCGAAGTCTTGCAATGTAGGAACGTGTGTCATTCCGTCACTATGGCATTTCAGAAATGTGTGCCCTCAGGACTCCAAGCTCGTCCTTTTTAAACGTTGGCCTCACCTCAGTGATCGTGTCAAGCAATCAGCAGCAGGCCCAGCCAGGCTAGTGTGTAAGGACTTGAACAGCTGCACGGGACAAAGGAACACCATGGAAACGTGGGGCAAAGCCCAGGACTCATAGTCCAAAGCCCAGGACTCCGTTTGATTGATGGGTTACGGTAAGAGCATGCTGGGGCCTCCTGTCCGGGCCCCTTTGCTTCTTGCAAGCATGTCCTTGCCTGTGCAACCCAGTGGGAGCTCCTACACTTCCCTCTTAAAATCAATGCAAGGAGCATTGTAGCAATAAAGAATGAAGAGGAGGTTTACATTCGAAATCATTTTGCTGGCTCGACGTCTTTCTCAACCACAACCAGGAGGTCGGGTAAGTAGAGATGACCATCTCCCATCTCCATGTCACAGAATGAGTCTTCAGCCTGAACCTCTTGGGGCTTGCACGTCATGGGACCTTTTGAACCTTAAAAGCAGAGCTGGGGGTGGGGGTGGGGGTGGACAGGGTCACTGCTAAGGAGAACAGGTGGAAATTCAAGCCCAGGTTGGGAGGGGTGATTTATAAGCCTTGGGGAGGGTCCTCACCTTTTTTTTCCAGTGTTGGGGCCAAGAGGGAGGTATGCACTGCTGGGTTAAGAAATGGAAAAGCATTGTGTTGGAATTCTTTTTTCATATCCTGATGTTCCCTTGTATTTAGAAAAACAAACAAACAAAAAACAGTTTTATATTTGGCTTTATATTTCATAAGTGTAATTGTTAAAATAGGGAGGACAAAAATCATACTTCAGAGGATTTATACTTTTGCCTTTCTGATGCATATACAGCCATTTTTAAAAATTTTCTCTAGTTGACTTTTGCTTCCCAAAGATCTGAACAGAATTGAAAGATGAAAGACCACTATGCTGTCCGATCACCACGCATGATCCTCTCTGACAAGCATGGAGACATTTGGGCTCACAGTTCCTTCCCATCAGATTTATTACGCTCTTTGACTTTGGGGCAACATCCCATAAACTCATCTCTTAATTACATAGGCTCTTTTTGGGTTGTGAACAAAACAACGAATGTATTTTCTCCCCATATGGGTTGAAACAACCAGCGTGATGTCCAGCTATCCCACGATACTGCGGGCCGGCTGGTTTACCTCGTGGCACTGCCACCTGCCAAAATTGTTGGTGCCTCATATTGTCTAACCCCCGGGCACCTTATAGCCTTCCAGCTCACAGCCTCCCTTTCCTCAGCAAGTGTCTCCACATGGCAGTCCTGTGGGTGACCCAGCTGTCTCACGGGGCCTGAGCCCCGTGGCTCTAGCTTCCTTCCCCTTTGTGTCATTTCAGGACTCATATTCATGGCTAAATGGGGGATCTCGTGATGGGCTGAGCTGCACCAGCTCCAGGGTCTTGCTCACTTCCCATAGATGATGCCAGCCATGGGGTAGCTGCATCAGCTTTTATGAGGAGACAGTGGTACAGTCAACAGCAAGATGGAGGAATCCTAGCTGTCCTTGTGTTGGGTAAACCCGCTAAGAGCTTACAGGGAAGATGGGTTTGAAATCCTTGAATGAATTCATGCTATTTTCTTGAAATACACTGAGTTGTGGTGACTTCCTGGAGAGCAGAGTCCCTGCCTTATGCTGGTTTTTCTTGTGCCCCATTGAGCTCCTTGCATGGATTTGAGTATCTTGGGTGTTGAATTCATTGCCGGGACTTGGCTCAGAATCCAAGACCAGGAGCCCAGAAGAAAGGTTTTTGGATGCTTCTTGTTGAGTTCTGTTTCTGTTCCCTGGTACACAGACGTGAGGGTGGGGAAGGGGGACACTAAAGACTAAGCAGACTGTTCAATGGTGTCACTTTTGTACGGTTTTTCATCTGCCTGGGGACAGCGGTATCTGTTCCAAAGGGACAGAATGGGAAATTTAATTAATCTGTTTAAAATTCAAACCCAAAATACAAGGATGTGTAAGCCTTAAGAAAACTAGCTCTTCAAATCCAAATTCACAAGGAAATTATTTGTATCAGGATGAAATGAATTTATCTATCGAGCTTGATGGAATTTGCCTGAGGAAAGAACCAGCCCCCCTGCTAGATGTCAGTCTAACACTGAATTGCAGGTTGAAACTTGTTGGATGATTACAGAATCAAGGCATCATGGTCCTCACCCTTCCTAAGGGGCATTTTAATTCCCCTTTGCAATGGATCAATTGCCTTTATTCTCCTTGAGGGAGTTTTTACACCTACAACCTGGTCTGTTCCATCACCTGGATCAGAATGTTTCCACCCTTTGGCAAAGCTGGTTGCAAAGGCTTACAATTTTTTTTCCTTCAGATTCAATGTCAACTGCTGCTTATTCAATTTCTAAATAAGCAAATACATATGTGTGTGTTTGCATCACTTTATTGATCTATCATTTACATATCATATTTTTTATTTTGCGTATACGCAAGCACGCAATATAACTGCACTTAGATTGATGGAACTGTGCAGCCACCAGCATAATTCTGTAAATGTGCATAATCACACTTCCAGCCCTCAGAGAGCTTCCTTTTACCCCCTCCCAGTCAATTGCCACATTCACCCCTCCCCTGGGCAGCCACTGGTCTGCCTCTGTCCCTAGAGATTTGTCTTTTCCAGACATTTCTTTTTTTTTTTTTTTTTAAAGATTTTTATTTATTTATTTGACAGAGACAGAGACAGCCAGCGAGAGAGGGAACACAAGCAGGGGGAGTGGGAGAGGAAGAAGCAGGCTCATAGCAGAGGAGCCTGATGTGGGGCTTCGATCCCACAACGCCAGGATCACGCCCTGAGCCGAAGGCAGACGCTTAACCGCTGTGCCACCCAGGCGCCCCCAGACATTTCTTATAAGTGGAAAAATATAATCTGTAGTGTTGCTTTCTGTCTTTTTATTTCATTTAGCATTATGTTCTTGAGGTTGGTCAAGTTGTAGCATGCATCATTCCTTTTTATTGCTGAATGTATTCCATTGTGTGGACAGACTACATTTGGTTAAGAAAAGCATATTTTGAATAGAAAGTGACACCGGGATAGATAGGTTGGGAGTCCAGAGAAAATCTGAGACACGGCGCTTAAAGGTCCTTAACATTGCATTGGAGAGGCAAAATGAAGACATACAGAGCAATAAAAGAAATTTTGTAGCTAGGAGGGGTGACGATGTTAACTAGACTTGGAAATCATTTCACAATATGTACAAATACCAAAGTGTATGCCTGAAACTAATGCAGTGTTATATGTCATTTACACCTTGCTAAAAAAAAGGAAAAGACCTGGAAGAGAAAAAGTAACCTTAAAAAGTAGTGTTTAAGGGGTGTCTGGGTGGCTTAGTCAGTTAAGCGTCTGGCTTAGGCTCAGGTCATGAAACCCAGGGTTCTGGGATCGAGCCCCGCATCAGGCTTTCTGCTCTGTGGGGAGCCTGCTTCTCCCTCTCCCTCTGCTGCTGCTCCCTCTGCTTGTGTTCTTTGTCAAATAAATAAATAAAATCCTGGAGTGCAGAGGAGAAAGTTTGAGTCAGAGACATCAGTTGGATGATTCTAGAACAGAGTCTGATGACGACTTAGGAGAGGAATGGAGAGGGGCTGTCAGGCTCGGGCTGTGGCTACTCTCCCCCAGGCTCTTCCTCACCCCCACATACGTGGAGGGTGCTCACAGGCCTGAAGATGCACCAGCCCCCCCCCACTTGCTGCTGGAGCCCTGGCACAGCTCTCAACGCTCCTCCCCACTCCTCAAAGCATCCACCCTGCCATTCACTACCGCGTCTCCCTACTCATGTTCTTCCAGAGCACTTATCGTTTAGTGGCAACCATGATGATCTCACTTTCCTGCTGCTTTTCTGCCCCAAACTTCAGGCTTCTGCCTTCCTTATTCTTTACTTAATCCCCATGTCCAGTACAGCGCCTGGCTTAACTCAAAAACCATTTGTTGAATGTGTGCAACTTTCATGTGAGACATTGCCCAAGAAAAGTAGCAAGGCCTTGGACAATGAAGAGGTTGGATCAATCAAAGTGCTCAGCACGCATGGTGCTATCATCAAAGACAGGGCAGTAGGCGGGCTGGAGGGGGCTTCTGCGGCAATGTGGGGAACTCTGTGTAGACACATGGTGTCTCTGCTAATGTAGTGGGTGGTCACCAGAAAGAGCCCAGTAGGAGACGGAGGACAAGAATAGAGAGAAGACAGTCAAGATGGAGAAAAAGGGAGAGCAGGCATGTTTCCTATGACAGAAAAAATAGAAATCACCCAGAGGGTAGATGGACCCCCAAGAGAGCTGCAAAGGAAGGAGGCGAGGGCCAAGGCCAGACGGGGGACATAGCACTTCCACCACGGTGTGAGGAATAGGAGTAAGCCGAGCACTCTTGCTCCTCGGCAGCTTAAGCCCATCAGAGCCTCTGCATAATTTCCAAGTTGCATAGACCTTTACCCCCAACTTACCACTCCGAACCTTTGCAAATTACGTAAGAGCTAGCAGGAGCTTTTAAGGCATTTTGTCCAATGTCCTTATTTTGCAGACAAGAAACTTGGAGAGAGAGAGAGAGGAATGTTCACCCAGTTAGTGACAGATGTAGGGTCTGCAATCTGACGCCCCAGCTTCCAACACAGTCTCCTCTTCAATTCTCCATATTTTTTAGACTTTGATTTAAAACAACCAAATTCTGAATATCCCAAGCATCTGTCTAATGTCTGTGAGGTTCATTCCTCTCAGGTTTCCTGGCAATCCCTGGGGGGAAAAAACAGTGGACACAGAGTGACATGCAATTATTTCAATATTGGAACCACGTTTTGAAGAATCCAGTAAGCAAAGTGAAGAAACTAAGCTGGTCCATAAACTATGATTAAGCAGGACTTTTCTGCATGATTGACACCGAGTACAACTTTGACAGTGAGCTCACATCCAGGAGAGCTAGTCAGCTTGATTTTAATAAACCCCAGAGACTGGGCTTCCGGTATTGGCTACTTGACAGAGTCAACTAATGTGAAATGCCTCTAGCTACAAATATCGAAACATGTTAGATAAAATATGACAAGGTTTCTTTAAATTGTGTAATTGAATTAACAATCAAGAAAGAGAGACCCTCGGATGCTAGAAGCAAAGAGGGAACCAAAGCTCAATACAGCTTAATTCGCAGCAGTAGTCATGGGGGGGGGGGAAGGTAGGGAGTTGATCCACCCAGAAACACACCCTGCTTCCTGCCCAAGCCTTTGTTCACACCCGGGGAAGACAGGAGATGAGATGTGGGGTAGAAATTAGAACTCAGACCTTTGCATAAAGCTGAGATTCCTGAAACTCAGCCCCCTTCATGAAGAGGACGCAAAAAACTCCACCCACCGACGCAGCTCTGTCCAGGACTCTGAAAAGGAGCAAAGTAAGACCAAGTTGATATTATCTATGTGCAAAAGCAATCCCGAGGTTGATCTTATAACATATAAACTGATCCTGCATTGATAATACCTCCATAAGCGATTCAAGACCTTGAGATAATGGAATTATCTGGAAAGAAAAAAACAGGAAATTAGTATGTTCAAAGCTATGAAAGCACTTTTACAAAAGGGATGGAATATTCGGAAGGATAATGCATGCTGAAAACAACAAGCTGATTGGTAAAAGAAACGCTAGAAATGTGAAGGGTCGTCTGAGTGGAGGGTAGAACGAACAATGATTCAGTTAAGCTTCTGTCCCTAATCTGTGACTAAATGTTCCTTTCATCTTTTAGTTTCATTAAAACTCATTTAAAAAATTATCCAGGGGGCTCCTGGCTGGCTGTCAGTAGAGTGTGCGACTCTTGATCTCAGGGTCGTGAGTTCAAGCCCCACATTGGGTGCAAAGCCTAGTTAAAAAAAAAAACAAAAACAAAAACAGAAAAGAAAGAAAGAAATTAATACAAATAAATCAGAAATCATGGTAAGTGTGAACAAAGGTACCTCAATAGTTAAGAGTCACATTAGCCCGGATTAGAGAAAGTAAACTCTAGAGCAGGTTGTTTCTCCTTTCTATCACTCACAGGAACTCATACAGCCATCTGTGGGTGCACTGCACTGTTTTGAAGAGAGAGAACCCCGGCAGGAATCAGAGCTGACACAGTTGAGTCTGCTCCGGCCGCTCGGAAGCTCGGAGTCAAGGACAATCAACTGTGCGTGAAGTCAGCAACTGGCTCCAGCGTTTTCTGGTTTTGTAATCACGGGCAAGCACCTGAGTTCCTCCTTTGTAAAACTGAGGGGAATTCTTCCCTTCACCTGATCACTTAACACTGGGACCCCCATAAAAGGGCTAACATGGGAAGACCATAATCAAGTTCTGCACAAAAACCCAAGTTACGAGGTCTAGACTGCGATCTAACGGTTCGTTGCTAGAAGCAACAAGTAACTCTCGATATTTCTCAGTCTTGCTTTACCCGCCATTAAAAACCATTCTGGCCATATCAGGACATCTTAGAACCAGTTTTTTTTGTGTGTTTTGTTTTAGTTTCCGTTTTTGTTTTTGTTTTGTGTTTAGAGAGGGAGAGAAAGGAGAGGCAGGGGAGAGGGAGAGAGAATCTCAAGCAGATTCCCTGTTGAGCACAGAGCCCTACTTAGGGCTTGATCCCATGACCCTGAAATCATGACCTGAGCCAAAATCAGGAGCCGGACGCCCAACTGCCTGAGCCACCCAGGCACCCCAAGGATACATTAGAGCCAGTTTTAAGGGGTGCCTGGGTGGGTAAGTTGGTTAAGCGACTGCCTTCGGCTCAGGTCATGATCCTGGAGTCCCAGGATTGAGTCCCAGAACCCAGTCCCGCATCCGGCTCCCCACTCAACAGGGTGTCTGCTTCTCCCTCTAATCCTCTCCCCTCTCATGCTCTCTCTCACTCTCTCTCTCTCAAATAAATAAATAAAATCTTTAAAAAAAATAAAGAACCAGTTTTAAGTCACATGCCACTTTCCCCTCTTTGCGTTACAATCACAGGAATTTGCAGCGTAAGACTCTAATTTGCTAGCCTGAGTCATTCATTCATTCATCATTTACTAACGCACCCACAGAACACGCTGCTGAACCCACGCGGCAGGATGAGAAGGTCACCGCACACATAGACCCCTTCGCTGCCGAACCCACCTGCCACGGAGGGGCGGGCTGAGGTGGGGGGGGGGCCGTCTCCCTCCCAAACCTCTGTTCCTCCTGCCATGTCTAAGTATTCCAGGTTCTGCAAAAGATCATCAAAGACGGGAAACTCGATTAGCTTGTTCATCCACAGGTGGGAGCCTCAGTACATCCTGAATTCCCCTAGACGTTCTTCTTTCCTTTAATTGGCTCGGTTCCTCTGGGAGCGCATCCCGACCAGCCAGTTCCGCAGAGGCACACAGCCCGGAGCAGCCTGCACCTCGGCACGGACACTCCAGATTTTATGAGAAATAAATCAATCCCGCCTTCGGGACTGCATTGGTGAACCCCGTCCGCCACTGCCTGACCGTGCCGTACGACCCTGTCCATAGCGGGGTTGGCCTTTCCAGAAGAAACTGGCCGAGGGTGGGCGAATCTCAGAGAACACAGATACTGGTTAGGGCAGCTACCTCCAAGTTCAGATCCTACCTCATTCTTACTCAAGGCTTCTTGATCTGCAGAATTCGCTGGAACCACCAGCCATAAGCTCACAGAAGGGACTGATGATGGTCCAGGAAAACTCTGGTTAGAAAATATGAATAAAAAAAAAAAAAACCTTTACAATTTCAGTTTCAAGAAAGGTCACTCATGAAGTCAGGCTACATTCCTGCAGAGTGTTAAGTGAGTCATTAAAAACACATGACAAGTGCCAGCTCTGAGGGCTATGAACTTGCCACTTACAAATATTGCCCAGAACCACTGTATACATGAACCACCCCCCCCCAACACACGTACGAGCTTTCTTTCTCATTGCTTTTAATTAGGTTTGGAGCTTGTTTAGAAATCCCCAATTCTCATCAGATGTTAAAGGAAAATGCACCTTTAAGAAAACTTAAAATTTGAGCTTTTTATTTCTTTAAAAATAAATAGATTTAAAGGTGTTAGTTATGGGGCATAATCTTTAACCGTGATTTTCAATTTATAACAGAAATAGCAGAAATGTAAGCCCCTCTACTTTGTAGTATAGGGGTGTACGTGTTAGGGCTGAGTCCAGGGTGGAATTCCCCTACTGGGCTCCTCTAGAAATTGGAAACGAAATTTTCCTATTTTAGAGTTAAGTTTTAAAATCCATACTGAGGATGGGGCGCCTGGGTGGCTCAGTCATTGAGCGTCTGCTTTTGGCTCAGGTCATGATGCCGGCGTCCTGGGATCGAGCCCCACATCGGGCTCCCTGCTCAGTGGGAGGACGGTTTCTCCCTCTCCCACTCCCCCTGCTTGTGTTCCCTCTCTTGCTGTCCCTCTATCTGTCAGAGAAATACATAAAATCTTTAAAAAATAAAATAAAAAGTAAAATCCATACTGACGTACCAGAGCAGACACACGATCACATTGAGAGACCAGCCAGGAAGAAGGCACCGCCTTCAAAGAGGGACTAACATTTCCGAGGCATGTGGCTAGGAAAGCACCTTGTTCGATCGCTCACTCCCTAAACAACACACAAGGGAATTCACGGGTCAGGCTGAAGGGAGTTTCCAATTCACTTGACAGCTGTGGTTCTTCTTACAAACAAGTCCATTGGCATCCAGGTTTCGATCAGCTCTGGGTCCCTGAGAGACGGACTTCTGGAGCCAGGAAGGCGAAGGACCAGACCCTGGATTCCAGTTCATTCACTGCAGGGGGCCCGGTGCGGCGACCAGTCGGCTTCTCCAGGTAGCATGTGTGCATCGTGGAGCCTGGAGGGCGTGCAGACCAGCCCCGAGCTCCTGCAAGCCTCTTCGTAGGTGGGCCGTTGGCAGACAAGCCTTCGATCCCACCTCTTCTCCAGAGCTGGTTATTAGAACACGTGTGATTTCAGCCATTCGCCTCAGCCACTTTGCACTGCGGTGTGGACTGAATTATGCCCCCTCACCACCAAGTTCCTATGTGGAAGCCCTAACTCCCTGTGATGGTATATGGGGAGGGGGCCTTCGGGAGGCAATTAGGTCCAGACAGGGTCACGAGGGTGGAGCCTTCATGATGGGATCAGTGTCCTTGCAAGTAGAGACAGCACAAAGCTTGCAATCTCTCTCCCCATCAGGTGGGGGCACATGGAGAAGGTGATCATCTGCGAGACAGGAAGAGGGCCCTCCCCTCCTGCCCCAGCCTTGCTAGCACCTGATATAGGACTTCCGGCTTCCAGAACCGTGAGGAATGCATTTCTGTTGCTTCACCCCACCCCCCACCCCCGTCTGCAGTGTTTTGTGCTGGTGGAGCCGCTGACCGGGACAGACCATGATGCAGAACTAGTCAGATGGGTGTGACCTCACAGCAAGACCCTTGTCCTCAGGCCCGCGGCGGAATCCTCGCTTATGTCTGTGTCCTTCCCACAGGACTCAGAGCTTACTTCCGTCCACCCTTCCCCCAAGGCCAGGCTGCCCGGCCCGGCTTCCTTCCACCACTCCCCCTGCTCTGCCTTGTACCTCGGCATTGTTGCCGTTCCAATCGGTCCTTTCAGCATTTCCTTGAGACCGCCGCCCAGTTCTGCCCCATCGAGACCCTGCGTGGGCACCATCACCCTGGCAGCCTGAGAACCTTTATCGACAGACCACTGATAACCCTCCCCTCGCCCAGTGGCCCAGACAGAGTGAAAGGGCAGCAGACTTCCCTGTCAGGAAGGGACAGAGTGTGTCTTGCCACGGAGAGAACTGAAGCATGAAAAGAGATGGGAAGGCCAGCCACGTACAGGAAGGCTGGGCGGTTTCTCCTGGCCAGCAGCTCCAACAGCACCTCTTACGAGAAGCCTTCCAGGATACCTGAATCTAACAATCTTGTCCTCTGAGCTCCACCCACCCCTCTGTCCATTTCCAGAAGCTTCACATAGGACATCATCTTGTAATGTATTTGTTTTTCTGGCTGTAGCCTCCACCGGGCCATTAGGGCATGGGCGTCTGTGCCTGGTTCTTCCTTCTCTCTCAAATACCCAGTACAATGTCCCGACAACAGTGGATGCTCATTACAATTCTATTGGATTGAATGGAGTCCTTTTCTAGGCATCCCAGGCGGGTGAGAACCTTCCCTCCCTTCCTCTAGATTCTCTCCCACCCCATTCCCCACGTGACACTTTCCTCTAACAGGCTCTGACTTCCCCTGGTCCTGGGAGGAGCTCAGAGAGGGGTATTCAATTCATTATCCTTCTTCTCAGCTTCATAAAACCAATGGGCCTGGATACGGCACCCAGGTGTTTCCCTGCGCGGACTCTCCTGGGTTCACCTCTGTGCACCAGTTTCCAGCTTCCTTACGTGTCCCTGGGTAGGTAAGGTGTTCTCTGTTTGCACTGACTCTCTGAAGTTTATTGCTCAAAAGTGTCACTTTTCAGGTCCCCTGATGATTAGCCAAGCACGCGCTCCCATCAGCCACTGTCCTCCAGGAAAAATCCTTCTCAAGTATCATTAACAGTCCGTTCCTTGATGCGTAGTGTCTTGCTTTGTCTTTCTCCTTCTCATCAACGTGGACTGCACGCCGAACGTCTGCCAGAGGCGCAGGTGGGGGCCGTGCTGCCCACGGGAGGCGGATTATTTATTTACGTGCATCTTCACCGTGAGGTCGAGAGCTGATGGTATCGGGGCAGCGCTATCTCTGCGGTCTCTATGAGAGCGTGCAGAGCGGGCAGAAGGGAGACACAGAACTCATCAAACTGGATTCAGGCAGATTCAGCCCTTGGGTGATCACGTACAGCTCTCGGCAGCTGTCTGCAAAGCACACCACGAGGCCGGCTCAAAAATGCTGAACAGTGCAAGGTGTATGCGCTCAGAGCAACAGCAGGCCACCCAGTGCCGCAACATTTTTAAAGATGTTTTGCAGTAGAATTGATACAAAAGTCATGCTAATAAAAATAAATCCCAGCTTTACCCATAAAACACATTGGGCATGGGGTGCGGACTTCTGTAAGGGGTTGTATTCGTGTCCCATTGCTGCTGCAGCAAATTACTATAGGGACTTAAACAACACAAGTCTATTAACCTTATAGTCTGTAGGTCAGACGTCCTCCCTGGGCTGGAATTAAGGAGCTGGCAGGGCTGTGCTCCTTCCTGGAGGCTTCAGGAGGGAACCTGTTTTCTTGCCTTTTCCAGCTCTTAGGGACCACCTGCATTCTTTGGTTTATGACCCCTCCCTCCATCTTCAGGGCCAACAACGCTGCCTCTCTCTGCGCCTATCTTCCGGGCTCATATTGTCCTGATGTCCCTGTTCTGCCTCCCTCTTCCACTGGTAAGGTCCCATGTGAGTTCGCTGGGTCACTTGGATGAGCCAAGACCACTCCCTTCTTAGAACTGTTGATGAGTAACTTTAATTCCACCCTTTTCCATGTACCGTAACATATTCATAGGCTCCAGGGACTGTGGTGGGGACATTTTTGGGGGCCACCACTCTGCCAGCCAATAGGGACCTGGGGCCGTGTGGCAGGTGCTGGTCTGGCTGATGGTGAAGCAGGTGCTAGGATCCACATGCTGGCTTCCCCACTTGCTCATTATACGACCTCAGGCAAGTGACCGCTCCCTTCCCTCTGTATTAGTTTGGGTTCCCACGGATGTGGGTGCAAGTAGCTTGATTTAGAAGTGATCCTAGGAAGCGCCGTGAGGGGTGGGGACACTGGTCAGGGGGGAAGCTGGAAGGAGATGTGCTGTGAGCAGGTTGTCATTCTGAGAAGAAAGACTGGGTGGAAAACACTGCCCAGACCATCCCACTGACGGGCAAGGAAGCCTGTCATTCCTCAACGCTGACCCTCCAAGATGGGACCGCAGTGCTCGGCCCCGGGGGCGTGTGGGCTGAGCCTGCCCTCCTGGCCAGAGGACACCCTGAGGCGGGAGACACAGGGAGCTGTCCCCTATCGGCAAGTGGCTCCTGATGGGCCAGGAGGACTGGGGGTGGGCGTGGGGGGACACTGGCACCAACTGTCACACTCCCTGAACCTCAGTGTCCCCAGCTGTAAATGGAGGATGATCGTGACTGTACCTACATCTAGGTTGGTGTGAGGGGTAAGAGGGACAATATGTGGAAATTAGAACGGTGCCAACTACCCAGGCACGTCAGTCATGTTCATTCTTCTGCCTCCTGCCTGTGCGGCGCAAGAGAAGTCACTTTATCTTTTGCTCTGACTCAGTTTCCTCACCCGTGACCTGGGGGAGTTTGCTCATCCCTACCATGGGTACCGGCGGTCAAGAGGCTAAGGAGTAAAGCAGACTGTCTCTGGGCACGTGGTCTTTCCAAGCCTCCCCGGAGAGAGAGTGAACCCACAAGGGACAGGGAGCTACAGCTGAGGTGACTGTGAGCACCCCAGGCACGAGGGCACACGACGCTCGACTGGTCAGTTGGGTCAGGGGGACAAGGCTGCCAGAGGGAGGGGGGACCGATGGGGACTAAGGAAGGGAGGAGAGCCGTCTGGGCAGCAGCAAGTGTGCGCGCATTCCCTGAGCCTCGCTAGGGAGCGGAGGGGCCTGGCTGGAGGGCCAGCGGGGCGTCCTCGCATAGGATCCCATCGCGCTTGCTGTCTGCATCCCAGGGGCTTAGGAAACCCTACCTCTGCCTGCGGCCCCACCGGCCCCTCCATCCGGCCCTCCTGATGGGAAGTTTGCTTGCGTTCCTCCCCATCCCACCCCCCGTGCCTCCTCCTGCTGGATTTGCTCCACCACCAACACACTGTCCAGTAGCAATAGAAGATAAATGCGTGTTCTGGGCACCGAACACACCAGAGGAATGAGTTCCAATCCCTGACCTTTAGCGGCTCCAGGGGAGACAGGCACAGAAGCAACTGTGGCTCCATAACGGCCTGTGTTGTGGGTGCAGTGAAGCGGGGTCAAGGGCACGCAGGAGCTATTGATGCTGCTGGGAAAGGCATGGACTGGGGAGACCCGGGGGCTGACGCTGGACCACTGATGCCCTTGCGTGATTCTGAACTTCCTCTGAGTGCAATGAAGTGGAGTGAGTGCCTGCTCCTTGCCCAGCCATGAGCTGAGTACAGACGTTACAAGTACAAGAGAGATTCTGTCCACAAGGGGCCACAGGCTGGAGGGGGAGGAAGACACAGACAGAGGGAACCTCTACGAGGTGTGGCTAGGGCCCTAATGGAGCATGAACAGTACTCTGGGCACCGAGGGTCTATCTACATCCTCCCCGAAGAAGGGTTCCTTAAGGGAAGAACACTGTTCATCCACCATCACCAGGCCCAAGGTAGATGTTGAAGAAATTCGTATTAAATATGGCACTTACGGGGCGCCTGGGTGGCACAGCGGTTAAGCGTCTGCCTTAGGCTCAGGGCGTGATCTCAGAGTCCTGGGATCGAGCCTCACATCGGGCTCCTCCGCTATGAGCCTGCTGCTTCCTCTCCCACTCCCCCTGCTTGTGTTCCCTCGCTCGCTGGCTGTCTCTATCTCTGTCAAATAAATAAATAAAATCTTTTAAAAAAAATTTTAAATATGGCACTTACCTGAGACAGTTAAAAATGAACAATTAGTAAAGAATAGGTATCTTTTCATGTGAATTTTGATTCCTAGATTCTAAGTACCTTCAGACTTATCGGAATACAGATTCTGCAAGTTGTACTCAAAACAAATCAGCTTTAGATTTGAGCCATCTATGGTTGGCTGTAGTAAAGTAATGATAGAGAATAGTTAAAACAGGTTTGTCAGGTCATACATATTTTACTTGCTAGGCTCAGCAAGCTGCGGGTAGACACTTGCCCTAATAAGTAAGTATTGATTACATTCTAGCCTGGAATCAGGACACGTAATTGATGGTTTAAAGATTTGAGGAATCCCGTGCTACACACTAAGACAGAAATTACTCAGGTAACAACACTAGAGGGTACACTCATTTTATTTCAAAACTTGAATAAAACCCAGGTTACTGCATAAGTTAAAATCAAACGTGGTGTGTTGGCCAATTTGCGCAAGTTGGAGAGTTTGACGTAATGGAGCCTCACAGAGGCAAGGAATTGTAGTGTGGGAAGGATCCTTGGGCTAATCCACCCTGGTTTCACACTAATATGTGCATCATTCTCTAATACCCCAGTTATGACCATCCATTTGCGAACACTTCCATTCCTGGAATGTTTGCTTCTGTTTGGAGCAGCAGAAAGCAAACTCTGAGCACACAGGTGTCAGGATAGCATGGTTCGGTCTAAGGGTCTTGGCACATCTCCCTCTCCCTTCCCACAACCATCCCACGAGGGAAGTCTTTGCTGGGGGCACCACAGTGACCTAGCCTAAGGAAATCGTTACATGTGGGACGAGATGACAATATTGCTGTGGATTTCCAGGAGTGTAGTTTTGAGGTGGAAACTTGGTGTAGTCTACTCAATGCCATGATTGAGCTTTACCAAGCTGCCAGACTCATAGGTTGGGAGGAATCTCTCGGGATAGATGTGTTGACACACACAGGGAATTACACAGACCAAAGAAGATTGCCCTAAGTTTGGCCAGGTACCAGCGACCTGTGACCTCCTAGGTAATCTGGAGCCTAGGTCTCAGCCAGGTACTTATAGCATTTTTGTTCTCTTTACATTGGCGGGACCAGAAGCCATAAGGAAGCTTTCTCTTAAGGATGCTTGACCTCTCTGAAGGGCAGTGCAACTTCACCTCAGTGACCACAGGTGACTGAAATGGGGACAGGTATGGATGCCAATTTTGTAGTAACAGAGGCCACTGCTCATGGCGATTTTCTAAATAGAACTCAGGAAAAGCTGCCATATTCAGGAATCATGTTCAAACGAACAAGAGATCCGTCACTTTGAGATGAGATCATCCTGATTGGGGTAGACCCTAAATGCAATGACAAGTGTCCTTATAAGGGAAGAGATGGGTTGAAGACACACAGATGAGAAGGCCAGGCAACAACAGAGGCAGAGACTGGGGTGATGGATTTACAAGCCCAGGAATGCAAGGTTTGCTGGAAGCCACCAGAAGCTGAGAGACGAGTGGGACAGATCCTCCTTCAGACCTTCCAGAAGGAACGAACCTTGACAACACCTTGACTTCAGGGTTCCAACCTCTGTCGCTGTAGTGTGAAGCTCCCCATGTTGTTGTAATTTGTTACAGCCGCCAAAGAGAGCCAATACACCTCCCAAGACGTGTGTTTACGGCCCACTAACACCCAACATTCTCTTTAATCTTATGGTCATTTTGTGGCTGGGGTATAATTAGATAGACCTGCCAGGGAAACCTACTGTTTACCTAATGCTGACCTTTGAGAGGCATTGCCCTTGATGCCTAAAGATTAAGAGTACCTGGGAGGCTCCTCGGTGCCAACAGGCAGATGAACTCTGTTACAGAGAGTATGAAATCGGAGTGATTGAACACGATCCCTGAGAATGAACTCCTAAGAACCAGAGGGCATTTTCCATGTGCAGGTTCGTTGTCACCAAGTCTCCCGAAAACCAGCTGCTTGCTGCATGCTGTGGGTTCTTGTGGCGGTGACAGTGGGGGTATAATGCCAAGCTTGGCTATTCAGTAAATGAACTCCGAAATCTTAGCAGTGTAAGACCGCTTCATGTCGGGCTCACGTCGCAGGTGCTACTGGTGGGGCACTTGGACTCTTCTGGAAGAGGTGACTCAGCTCTCTGGGCTGGTCCCACCAGCACCTCAGTTATCTTGGACTCTTCATCTTCAATCCCGTAGAGGAACATGGGGACTGGGGAAGGGACATCCTCTTGAAACTGCCCTGTTTTCACTCAGGTTATATTGGCAGCATCAGTGCCATGGCCCCACCCCAATCCAAGTGTGCAGGGGGCATGGAGACTCTGCCTCGGTGGGACTGGAAGAAGCCAGGAGTCCAGTATGCAGTAGGGAGTAGGCACGAGCTGTCAGCTGCTCTTGAGATGTTGCAAGGTCCATGGCCACGTGGCCAGCAGCCATGCAAAGGCTGGTCCGTTAGCTTAAGTTTCTATAAATTATCCAGGACCTCTTGAACCCCAGGAAGTTCATGGCTACATATAGGTGTCCTAGAAATGTGACAGATTGAGCTTCAGGCCACACATCATGTCTTGTGAACACCTGGGCTGCACGAGCAACCAGCTGGCATCACTGTGCCCCCTCTGGCACTATGGCAGAGGCCACGGCAATACTCACTTCATGCAGACATGTGCATTTTTCAGGTTCTTTCCTGGCACGAACCTGCACTTTCCTCTGCTGCTCACCCTGTCTGCTGGATCCAGCAGCCACAAGTGGGAGAGCAGTATCTCATGTGTGACTTTCTACCTCCTTCAGCGTGGGGACCGTGGCTTTATTCCCTGCTGCTCAAAGTGTGTCCACAGACCAGCAGCAGCACTGGGGAGCTGGCTGAGACGCAGAAGTTTGGCTCCCCCCCGGACCTAACAAGTGGGATTTCCTTTTTAGCGAGCCCCCAGGCGAGTCCTGTGCACAGGAGAAGCAGTGATCTATAGAATTTGTTCATTCCAGAGCCAATTGACAAGAACGGTAGATTCATATCTAACTTGAATGGTGTGGATCAAATCTTACAGGGGTACCAGGCAGACAAGAGTTGACTTAAACTCTACAGGTTAAGGTCTTTAAGAAGATGGAGCTACAAAGGCCTATGTGCACAGCAGAGAAGGACAACTCAGAAACCAAGGGTCAGCATCTTTTTTACAGACATTGAGTCCTTGGCGGAATTATAACGTGAGTCCCTTCTAGGGGTACGAGAGGGTCCCATATTCACGCATGGGGCAGGTATTCAAACACTTTCATCGGGCCAAGACCCTGAAATTAGGACAAGAGCCCTGTGATACTAACTTGTTGCAAAGTAGTAAAGAGCAACATTGAGATGCTGACATGGAATCAATTCGTGTTCCAGGCGGTGTGTAAACCTAAGACCTAAGAAAGGAAGGAAGAGGTATTAGAAATCCTTGGTCAATAGATCTGACTGGTTCTTTTCTCCCAGACCTGCTCAACCCTCGAGTTTTACCAAAGGAAACCTCAGATATGATTGTAGCACTGGAGAGCCCAGCTGTGGCAATTAAGGCAGATAACAGAAGCTCTAACAGAGTCCCCATTAGTAGCTCAATTAAATATGCTGGGGACATCATTTTCCTTGACTGTTCAGATTTAGTGGTCGAAGAACAGCACTCTGCTGGGTACAAAAATATAAACTGATATAATTTATCATTTCATCAAGCTGAATAGAAATAAATGCGGTAATAAGGATCCTTGAGGAGGATTCCAGCTACTTGTTAGATAAGCTTTGCATTTGGAGTTGTTTTTCCATTAAAAAATTGAGATTTAAGTCTTATAATATAAAATTCATGGTTTTAAAGTGGGCAATCCGATGATTTTTTAGTACATTCATAGAGTTGTATGACTATCCCCACTGTCCAATTCCAGACTATTTCCATCATCCAAAAAGAAACCCCGAACCCATTGGCAGTCACTCCCCGTGCCCCACTCTCCACCCCCTGCCAACCATTAATCTACTGTCAGGGAGCTGATAAGTTACTGAAATGGAATGATACTGATATTCACTTATTGGGAATACCTATATTCACTAACGGGTATAGGCTCAAAGAAGTTAAGAAACAGAGCCTTCAGATCACACAGTATGTCTTAACTACACTTTGAATCTACATGTCTGATTCCAAAACTTCCCCCTGCTCTGAAATTACACCCTGCTGTCTCTTCTGGCATTTTCCTTTTTTTTTTTTTTTTAATTTATTTATTTGAGAGATAGAGAGAGCACGAGAGCATGTGTATGCACGCGGGCAGGGGAGGAGCCGAGAGAGAGGCACAAGCAGACTCCATGCTGAGCACAGAACCCATCATGGGCTCCATCTCACAACTCTGAGATCATGACCTGAGTGGAAATCAAGAGTAGGATGCTTAACCGACTGAGCCACCCAGACACCCCATCTTCTGGCATTTTCCTTAATTCACACCATATTTCTTGTTTTAAGGAAAAATCACCTACGATGTTGACGTGTAGATCTCCAAGTTTGGCCTAGCCGTGAGATGTGACTTGCTTCACTCCCAGGTTAGCAGGCTTATTTTCCTGCATCCAAACACATTTGCCAATACCAGGAGGGCATGGACCGAATGTCAGGATAGCGTTTCAGCCCTGCTTGTCACCTTAAGACTCAGCTGTAAAAGGCTGTGTAATACTGACAAGATGGGAGCTCCCTGTGAACACAGAAGGCTGAGTGCAGAGCGGGTGCAAGGCCAGATGAAGAATGTGGGGCACGGGCAGCTGCCACCAACACCACTGTTTCTTGGGGGAGTTCCCATAGTTCATGGTTTCCTTGGTGTCTCAAACTCATTTAAACTCAGGAATTCAGGTCCATGTTGCCTCAATTCTCTGAAACCGATCATTATGGGTTGACTTTATTTTTCCCCTAAGATTTTATCTTTAAGTAATCTGTGCCCCAGCGTGGGTCTCAAACCCACAACCCTGAGTTCGAGAGTCACATGCTCCTCCAACTGAGCCAGCAGGGTGCCCCTGTTATGGGTTCCCTTGTATCCCCCCCATGAATGTGACTTTATTTACAAACGGAGTCTTCTCAGATGATCGAGTTAAGATGGGGCCATTAGAGTGGACCTGGATCTACTGTGACTGTGTTTTTATAAAAAAGGGAAACTCGGATGCAGAGAGACACACACACAGAGAAAGCCACATGAAGATTGGTGTCACACTGCCGCAAACTGAAGGATGTTAAAGATGGCCACAAACCACCAGCAGCTAAGCCAGAGGCCTAGAACAGATGCTAGCCTCAGCCACAGGAGGAGCCAGCCCTGCCCAGGCCTTGAACGTGAACTTGTGCCTTCAGAACCATGAGAGTAAATTTCTATTGTTTAAGCCACTCTGTTTGTGGTCATTGTTATGGTAACCCCCTCAAAACCCACACACCAATGGACAACCCAAAATGGCAATGGATTAGGTTACAATTAGAGCTACACCTGCCCAGGAGAACTTGTGTTTCCTGTCCATGACAGTCATCAGCAGCCGCAATGGCTGTGGAATGTGCCAGGTACACGTGGCCACTGTCTTCTAGAAGGGCTCTGGTATGCAGGCTTCCGCGGCTGATCTGGCCCTTCAGATGGGCACCGTTCTTCCCCTTCATCGACTGCTTTGCCTAGACCCTGGCCCAGACACTATTCAGTCTCCTTAAGCTTACTTCTCATGTCCTGGTTTTCAGTCACAATAAATTGACTTTACAATCTGACTCTTACAGGTGAACCTAATTCCTTTATTTACATTTTTATGGGGGGGTGTCTTCTGTTGCTTCTAATTTTCTTATTACTTTTTTCTGAAAATCAAGGGTCATTCGTCCTTCAACTATTATTATTCCTAATACCAGGGACTATTCACAGCTCCAGGACTTAGAACTGAGACCCGTGAAAACGTTAACCCATATGGCAAATGGGATTTTGTGGGTGTGAGTAGAGGATCTTGAGATCGGGCAGACCCAAGGTCATTGCAAGGTCCTCACGAGCAAGGCAGGAGGGTCACAGCCAGGGGGAGATTTGAAGATGCTGTCCTACCAGCTTTGACAATGAAAGTGGCCATGAGTCCAGGAGTGTAGGTGCCCTTCAGAAGCTGAATGAAGCAAGGGATAGATTCTCCCCTAGACCCTCTGGAAGGAACACAGCCTTTGCTGACACTTGATTTTAGGACTTCTGATCTTAGAACCGTCAGATAATACATCTGTGTTGTTTTAAGCCACTAAGTTTGTGGTCATTTGTTACAGCAGAAACAGGAGGCTTATACTTAGGGGGAGATAGCCAGCCAAGAAGTAATTGAAGAAAAAATATATATATATACACATATTATATGTATATTATGTCAGTTGTGACAACCGAAGATGTCTCAGGACATTGCCATTGTTTTTTGGAAGCTGAAATTGTACCCAGTGGAGAGCCAGTGCCCTAGAAGGAACTGAGTGATGTGGCTCAGGCACGAGCCGGCTGGGGCTCTGGCACGATGCGAGCCAAGGTTGGGAGGCTCCTAAGGGATGCATGGCTCTGACGCTTGTGCTCAGGGAGCAGTGGCATGGCATCATCGGGAACTCACTAGAAAAGCAGACTCTCAGGACACCCCAGCCCCAGCAAATCAGGACCTGTGATGTAATGGGAGCCCCAGATGGGTGGTGACCACATCAGACGGGAGAGGCACTGGTTTGGAGCACTCTCCCGCCATCTTTCTGAGCTGCGGTGGTGGAGACGCTCCCCCAATTACAAGCTCATTGATTTCACGGATATTCTGGAACATTCTCCATGTGCCAGGTCCTGGTTCCGGGCTGTGAAGGGTTGCCTCGTGGTTCTGAAGTCAGACTGCCTGACTGTTTCCAAGTCTGTGAAAATGAGGGTAGTCATAAAATAGTCCCTATCCCCTAACCTTTGTTATGAGGCACATGTAGGATAGCTACCCAGCAGACTCGGCTCATGCTTGGCACTCCATACATGTTCAGTAATTGTTACCGTGTTTATCTATCTATCTATCTACCCATCTGTTTGTCTGTCTGTATTAAAGGCAGGCAATCGGTGTAGACCAGATGAACAGACCTACCTCCTGGCCCTCCAAGGAGGATTACATGAAGTGAGTCTGTAAAGTGCTTAATTCATAGTCTAGCATAAAACAAACACTCCAGGAATAGTTGCAATTAATATTATCTTAATCATTTCTTCTCAGAAAATGAGCACTGGTAAAGGGCTTCACAGTGAATGGTGTTCTCAGCTGCTTACTTGGACTTACACATGAGGTGGGCCTCCCCTCAAGCCAGAAGGACCTGAGCTCCCTGGCGGTAATTGTTCAACCAGGAGCTGAGCTGTCAGTCCTTCCTTTCCACCAGCCAGGGCCAATCGAGGCAGGTCTCAACCTGCCTGTGATCTGTTAGCACAGAGGTCATGGAGCAGTTTCTCTCACACAGCAACTCTTGTGGGGAGCCCTAAAGGTTCTGTACAATGAAGGGTTGGTGGTGGTATCTGAGGGAACTTACTAGTTGAGAACTTTTAGCTGCAAGTAGCTGAAATCCCAAGTAAAGGACACTTTATTTTGTCACATAACCACAAGTCCTGAGGTCAGGCTGTCCCAGGGTTGGTTATTCCAGCAGTTCAGTGATGTCATCTGAGAACCAGTTTCCTCTCCTATTTCCCTCCTGCCATCCTCAGTGTGTGAGATGGCTCTTGTCATGGCGTCAGAATGGCTGCAGCCACTCCAGGCATCACATCTTCATTCACCAAAATTCAGAGGCAGCAAAGGAGAGCTATATGATCCCTGTGTCCAATTTTTAAAAATAAGATTTTCCAAATCCCATCTACTTACTCCTCTTCAAGAAGCCTTTCCTTTCAGTCTCATGACCCTTCGTAAACAAATCACGATCAACAAGAATGGATTAATTTTATGGCTCAGACCCATCTCCCCGTAAACTGAGTATAGAGTCACTTTCCCTGAGCCCGTAGCCATGAGGCAGAGGATGGTCCCAAGAGAAACTGGGGTTCGGCCAGCAGGAAAGGTGACAGAGACATGGAAATTTGTGTGGGTTACCCACAGTGCCTCCTTCAGAGCATTTTACCCCCGTCAGACTCTTCAGCCCCTGATTCCCTCATCCCAGAGCCTTAATCAAGTAGAGGCCAGGGGCGCCTGGGTGGCACAGTGGTTAAGCGTCTGCCTTCGGCTCAGGGCGTGATCCCGGCGTTATGGGATCGAGCCACATTAGGCTCCTCCGCTATGAGCCTGCTTCTTCCTCTCCCACGCCCCCTGGCTTGTGTTCCCTCTCTCGCTGGCTGTCTCTATCTCTGTCGAATAAATAAATAAAATCTTTAAAAAAAAAATAGAGGCCAGAAGAGCAGAATTAAAGCACAAAGTGAATTTCCGGGGGAGGTGGTCACCTTCAAAACTTCTGCAAGCAATTCCTAGCTCTACCAGGGCAAACTGATTCCAAGACAGATTACACAACACTTTTGGGTTCATGGGGGTCCCCACCAGGAGAGAGAAGCAGTGTGAGGTAAGAAGGGGATTCTGAGACTGCACAGGATAGGCCTCTCCGAGAATCTCCAGCCCCGGATATCGGTGTGGGAGTAGACACTAAGCAGCCACGCCAGCCGTGTCACGAAATACCTGATGGGCATGGAGGATGGGGCGCCACACATGCAGTCAGCCGTCCTGGGGCCAGCAGCTGTGGCTGCCATGCTGAGCCCAGCTTCCGAAGGACACTTCCACCAGCGGTCAGGGCTGGAAAGGAGAACGCGGAGGAGTAGTGGCTGTTAGCACAGTGATATTAGCACATCCCTCCCAGAGAAATCTCAGAACATGCTGGAAAAGGAGTTCCAGGGAGGACCCGGGGGGAGGGAAGTTCAAATTGCTCGCACCAAGAGTGACATGTTTTACTCCAGGGCAAGCATGGCATGGAAAATGTGAACCTGGTTGAACTAAGGACTTTCTTTTTGGTGAAACTGAGGGATGTTTCGCACTGGAGTCAAGCGCCTCACTTGATAGTTGTTTTTTTTTTCTTAAAGATTTTATTTATTTATATGACAGAGCCAGCGAGAGAGGGAACACAGCAGGGGGAGTGGGAGAGGGAGAGGGAGAAGCAGGCTTCCCGCGGAGCAGGGAGCCCGATGCGGGGCTGGATCCCAGGATCCTGGGATCATGACATGAGCCGAAACCAGACGCTTAACGACTGAGGCACCCAGGCGCCCCTCTCACTTGATACTTTAACCTTGATTCACCACCTGGAATGTCAGCCACCTGAGGACAAGAACCGTGTTCCAAGGCTGCCTAGTATGTCTGCCTAATGGAGTACACCCAGTGAAACAGGAGTCACGATTATTTGCACATATGTGTGTGTGTGTGTGTATATATATATATATTTTTTTTTCCTTTTTAGGTAGGTTCCACACCCAACATGGGGCTTGAACTCACAACCCTGAGATTAAGAGTCTCAGGCTCTACTGACTGAGCCAGTCAGACGCCCCTCTTTGCAGATATTTTTTTAACAGCACTTTTTACATAATGAATATGACATCCCAACACCCTGCAAATTACATAGTCGTGCAAAAGTTCATCTGTGTAATAATGGACTCAAACATATATTTATGAAATCAACCGTTGCAGTTGTCATTACTTACCATGATGACTTTTAAATTATACATTGAAATCATTTTAGCTTTTATGAGACATGGGCAGTTGCAATTAATTGCACAGGGAGTTAGTGTTTAAGGAGTGATAAGAACCATGCGTGCCCATTAGAAGGAGAAGCCTGCAGGACAGCAATAAGGAGGTACATTTTCCTCCAGAGTCACTTAATGGACACTCGTGCTCAAGATTCTACACCCAGAAACTCACAAGGAGAGATGTTTTCCTCCAGGAAGTCTGCTTTGGTTTACTCTGGGGGTGGAAGTTTTCTCATCAGTGAAAATGAAGATGGAACATGGGGGCAGTTGAGCTTGTCCTTAACGACAGGAGGAACAGAATGTCCCTGGAAGCCAGAGCAGGCCCAGGAGAGAGGGGGCCACAGTCCAGGAATGTTGTGCCAACCTTGTGCGTGTCTGGATCTGCCATGTGCATGGTGTTTCCCACCTAGTATCTCATTTTATCTTTGGAAACACCCGAGGGAGGGGCAGGGCCAGCGTCCTCAGCCTCACTGAGGGACTCCAGTAGAGAGATGTCAAGACCGCATTCCAAAGCAAGATCACTGACACCCCTGTCCCCCGCCTCGGGGTGTGTAAATGCCCCTGTGTGAAGAGGGCAGGCATTGCCCCCCCACACACACACACAGTCTCTTGAAAGGAAATACTGGAAATAAAATTCTTCAAGGACGGAACGTGATACCAGAGGGCATGTGTTTTCCTGGACCCTAGACTGTGCTCTCAAGGGAGGGAAGGCAAGGCTCTGGGCTTTGGGTCAGGTATGTCAGTGGTGGTGGGCGTGAGTTCTGGGGCATTCAGCGTGGAAACAAGGCCCTCCCTGGCACGAGGGTGCAGGAGGCGGGTGACATGGGCAGGACACCAGCCTCCATCCTCTGCTCCTGGGAATCAGATTTCGGCTTCCTTCAATGGCTAGGCTTCCCACGCCAGGAGCAGCAGACTGGGGACCACCAGGAGTTCAACCTCTGGGTCTCAGGGACCTGGGGCTCCACCCAGGGCTCAGAGGGCCTTCTTGAATCTCTTCCCCTGTGTCTCCTCGTCTGTAAGTGCAGATACAATCAAGTGATTCATTTATTTGATTAATGAATTGATCTGTTGGGGCTCTTGGGAGAAAAAAAAAGATCAAGCAGATCAAGCCCTTAGCGCGGCAATGGAGCCGAGCACACAGTCAGCCCTCGGAGAAGGCTGGCCATGGCTGTTGTCACGATGATGATGCAGGACTAACGGGGAATAGAAATAGTGCTGGAGAGAAATACTTCACATGACTATGTTATTTTTATTATGTAACTATGTAATTTTAATTGATTAATACCAAAGAGATGCTTGTCCCCTCAAACCTATGTACAAATGCAACCTGAAAAATAATCTGGTTCGGTTCTGTCTTCCATGGCTTGCTGTCCCGCTCCAAGGAGAATGCACCTGCTGTCATGTTCTTATTAGGAGAAGTTAACACCCGCTGGCATCAGAGGTCAGACCATTCTAAGAAAGCCATTTCATGTTCTGAAACCAGAGCTGGGTTAAACCACATAGCTCTTTTATTCTCGCATCTTCTAATCTTGGCCAAGAAGCAACATGCCACATTCTCAGAAGCCCTCAGTCTGCCATCTCCTCTAAACGGAAGCGGCCCCATTCTCCATCAGAAGGTGTGCAGAACAAATGTATGAAGTGCCCCAATGTCTTGTGCAAATGCTATTCTTAGAAGGTCTCAACTAAGCCAGGAGAGCTGGCGGGAAAGGCTGTGGAAGGAGAAGCGAACATGGGCAAGGGGTATAAATTGGAGGAGACAACAGAAAAGCCCTCACATCAGCTGACACAGCTGAGCATGTTTCCTGGCGGGTGGATGCCGGAATCAGTTGAGCACTCAGAGGCAGAGGTGGGAACAGCGAGCCCAGACCAAGAGCTGGTAAGTTGGAAGGCGGGTCAAGTTCTGGGTGTGTTCTCACCTCCCTCTTTCACGCCATCACACTTTATATTTCTGCTCTTTGCACATCATTGGCTCTCCTCGCCGCTGCACGGATGGGACCGCGGAACAGTCTATGATGTTGGTAACAGAATTGTTCCAAGGGCTCAAGTCCCTGGAGACAAATGTCAAGGCACAAGACTGAAAGGCACGACGCCTGCCTTACAGTCTATCGTAAGAACTTACAAATCTAGAACTAAAACCTTGGGGGTGAAGACAGGTTGGGGAAAATACAGCAGTTGCTTAGGAGGAAAATTGGCCTCCTTGGTCATGAGAGGACAGAGTGATGGTGACTTTCCTGGAAAACATCAAATGAACCCCATCGTCCAGGTACCGAGTGCCAATCGGCTCCTCAGAAACGTGTTCATTTAGGTTGTATCATAAAATAAGGGCTCAGTCTCGGCTTCCTCGGAGTGCTAGTATCTTTAGTCCTCTGGACAGCACAGATCCCCAAATAGGTTTTCAAGAATTTTTCAGGTTTCAGGACCTAGAAATGGCACCTGTGCCCATTCTGATGCCATCTGGCTCCTAAACATTAGCTTCCACAGCCATGGGCATGATAAAACTCAAGTCTTGCTCATTTTTAAATAAAAACCACTAGGTTCATAAATGTTTTATTAGGTGTAAGAGTCTCACCGTCCTTCTCCAAAGTCACAGCAATGAGTCATCTCATGACATGATCTTGAAGAAGATATTACTATTTTGTCCATTTTCAACTTGTTTAAAACACTTCCCGAGATTTCATTGTTCATTTTGTAGAGCGCCCATTTTGAAATTTACCACTGAAACTAACTGACAAGAATTCAGTCGTTCGGCCCATAGTTACTGAGCGCCTATTATGCTCCGAGTGATTTGGGGCCACCGGCTATCCTTATGCCTTACACAGGGGGCCGCTCAGAGCCTGGAGGGGTGAGCGGAGTCATGTCTGAGCCATGGACTCCGTCGTCTGCGGGGCTCCATTGGGCCCCACACTCAGCTCCGCCCGGCTCGCGGGAGGGAAGACCACAGGCCCGGGATGGTGGGAGACCGTGCAGCTGCCAGCTTGACCCCGCTCTGGCCTGGGCCTGGGGTCTGCAGCCTAGGTTTCAGAGGGTAAGGACACCAAGAGGTGGGGTTAAAAGGGAGATTGCAGGGACCTCGAGTCAAGGCCTGTGGGAAGGTTGAATTAGGCCTCCCATTTTGCTGGCAGCCCATAGTCAAAGCTGAAGCCGCCAAGCCCGTGCTCCCTGCCAGGCCCTTCGAGAATGCCTCGCTGTACTATTGTGTGACAGATCTTCCCCGGCAACCGTGGCGATCCCGTGTTACGTATGGGGAAATCGAGGCTCAAGAGGCTAAGGGCTGTGGAGTAAAATCATGGGGCCCGAAGCACTGGAGTGGGAATGTGAAACTGGATCTCCTTGTCTCCAGGGCTGAGACCCGAGCAGCCCCTGGTTTCGTTGCTTACGACCTGCCGGGTGTCTCCAGGAGCACGTGTGAGTTGAACCTGTCCCCGATTTTGCCCCCCTCACTTTTCCTCCAGAAAGTGGGTCTTTTCCCAACAGCACGTACAAAGCAGGATGGTTTTACAGCACCACCTACGTCAGAGGACTGACGTCTTGTATTCCTGATGTGTATCCTGCTGGTTCGGCCCGGACGGGAGCGGAGGAAGCCCAGACTGTAAGCAGCTTTGTGACCACTGCTATCGTCATAGTAGCACATAGCTACTCTCAATTTTACACAATCTTATAATATTTTTGAAGTGATTAACAATCATGACCTTTTTTATTTTTTAAGGTAGGCTCCACGCCCGGTGTTGGGCTTGAACTCATGACCTGGAGAGCAAGAGTCTCGTGCTCTATGGACTGAGTCAGCCAGGCGCCCTGATGGGGACCTTTTTAATAACAGAGAGGTTGAGGCCAGGCGAGGCATCGAGGCCGTCTTCCTGAAGGATCTCTGAGGACCATGGACAGACCCCCCATCAGGGGGGCAGGCACCCAGCCCTGACCCTCCTCGGCTCAGGGCCGAGCTGGACACTTCAGCCAGAAAAGCAGAGACCAGTCCAGCCCCATTAGGGCCCCAGAGACCATCTCGTGAGCCATCCCTACACTCAGCAAAGAAGGTCTAAAAAGAGGGGCAACTCGAAAAAAACCACCCAGACAACTTCCCCACACATTTGATTGTATAAATAATTTATTTCTGTTCACAGCATCATATATGCATATAAAAAGGAACAGAAGAATGTTCAGGACAGAGAATTACAGCAGTAGAAACGGAAACCGAAACCAGGAGACACCGTCCCAACACCATGACAGAGAATCTGTGAAGAGAATCCGTTTGAAACCAAACCGGCCTCCCTGTGTCTATGAGAAACAATTTCAGAAGCTCACGTGGGGAGGCCAACTTCCTCTGTGCGAAACCCATTCATTCTCCAAAGGCCAGGAGATATAACATGTGGGAGGGGACTCCCCCCGCAAGACCACTCCAAGGTGATTCGCTGTGCGCTTCCTCTGTTTGGTCAGAGACAAATATGGGCTACTATTAGGTCAAATGTGACAGAAATCAACTGAGACTCTGAACTATTAGTGGACACACCACAGGACTTGACTTTACTGCACAATTACGAACAGCTGACTGCACCTTAAGTCTCGATAATGCAAAACCCAAAATCATGTCGCTTCGTTGGTAAAGCATGACAGGATTTGAACAGTGATCTCGAACCTAAGTATGGTTAGCACGAGATGGTGACAGTATTTGCCATCTGGAATGTCACAAAATAAATATATTATCCTCTCAATAGTGTGGAACTACCAAAATGTCAAAGTGCATAAGAAATTGTTGCATGTGAAGAAAATAAAGGAAGATGGATTTTTTTTTAATAACTCTATACAGAATCTTCAGATGATGGGACCAGCCCATTTAGAAATATGCCATCGATATGTAAACCGAAATCCTGCAGGCTTCCACGCTTCTTGAGGTCTCATTCCTCTACTGAGTTCCTACAAAAAGACCAGCGTTGGAGAGGTACCAAATTCACCGACAAAAGATAAAAGGAAGACGGGTTAAGTTTCCGCTTTTCAAAAATTTCATATAAGAATTGGGTTTCAAGCAGGAAGCCAGGACTTCAACCTCTGGTTCTTAAATTAACTTTCCGAGTGCCATGGACAATAGGCATGGATTTATAATTTGACTAAGTCACATGCTCAAGCATGATCATGCCCATTTTCTACAGGCCTCCTTCGTAAAGACATTTCTCACGGTGGGGGGAGGGGGCGATATACATAAGTCTACCTGTAAACATGAATTTTAAGAGGAAAAAAAATCGAACAGTTAAGTGTTAAGCTTCCCTTCTCGATACTGTGTTTCGGGGTAAATGACATCTTCTGCAAACCAAGACTCAGTCCTGATTATAAAGGATTTTTAAATTACATTATTAAAAATATGTATTTATTCCTCTTTTGCTTTATCTATTTTCCAAAGCCTCTTTCAAGTAAACTGTGAAGTGCCTGAGTGCAGGTGATCATGACATCACACGCTTTCTTTTATCTCAAGCACTCATTGTTTGCATTTGCTACGCAGGCCTGCAGGCCAGTTCCCACAAGAATGGATTAGGAAGGACCTCATCCTTGTGCTTTTCCTTCGCTCTTCAATCCATGCAACGAGGTCGGCTTTTGCAACAAGGTGGGGTTTTATTTTTTGGTGCATGACATCAAATACTCTAACGAGACATTTTTTAATGAAATACTTAAACCAGATAGGCCACAATGAACCAAATTAGAAATTTGAACATGTCGCCACTTGCAGCGTAAAGGGATCTAAAAGGGCAGAGCAGTCTTTTTTTCCCCCCCTAAGGTGAATATTTCGGAGGTGAGTAGTCATTTGTAGAATTTTTAAAAAACACGTCTGAAAACCAAAACCCATCATCAGGCGGTTAGTGTTACAAGAGGCATCCCTTGCAAAACCGTCCTGCATTTCAGCACACATCTGCAGCGGCTGTGCTTCCACAAACCCATCAGTAGGCTAAGAGATTTTAAGATTCCACACATATGGGTCTAGGTATTGATGCCGATTACACAGTAGAGAGGGAGGTCCCTGTTTCTACACACACACCCCAGCCAGCATTTACGCCCAGAGCCTTACCCTTTAAACACCTTTAACTATCCTGCAAACAGTAAATACATCATTTGCCGCCACCTCCAACAGTTTTGTTGTTTTTTTTTAAATTTTTATTGGTCTCTTTGTGTGATAATGACCTACACATGGACAGGGTCCAAACCATCTGGAAGATGTCTGATTCCAGGCTGAAAAGCAGTTCGCAACCGAACTGGTCTTCCGTAGCCACCATAAAGCACCAGGAAAAGGGCATCTTCGTGGCCATTCCCCAGTCCAGGCCAGCGCAGCGCCCCACGCTCTGGGGCTGCTGTATTGTTCCAGGCAGTCCTCTCAGGGCCCAAACCCCCACCTCGTTTGGGCGCAGAGCAGGACAAATGAAATTTCAACAGGGGCCTGCCCTGTGACATAAAATCATCCAGCTTCCAGAGCCCATGAATGCAAGGCGCAGCGGTCCCCCCAGCACCTCCCACTGCCAGCATGTCCCCAAACAGGTACTCCCAGCGTTCTGGGAACCGCATACCTCAGGCAACTCACAGGTGGGAGCCCCCAGTGAGGGCGGGGCAGCCTGAACTTCTGGCCCTGCTGGAGGAAGAAATCGCTTTTGTCTCTGACATCTGAGCCTTCCACCTGGGCCGGGAGGGAGGATAGCAGGCCAGGCACGTCCACTCCCCAGCGCCCCCAACCCATTAGTAGCTCTGGCATCCAGACAAAAGGTCCCCTGAGCTGGGGGTGGGGACGGATTGAGGGCAGGCTGGCAAGTCAGCGTACACACCCAGGTTAAGTCACTAGTCCTGCGTCTGGGTGCACGGATTCCGTTTTAAAATTCGAAGCATTGCTTTGGTTCTCTGTCTTTGTTCGCGGGCGCAGACTCTCCTTCATCCAACCATCCATCCATCCATCCATCCCCGACTCGCTCCCTAGCTCCCGGCTCGCTCCCCGCTCGCTCCCCACCGCAGCCGGGTGCATTACCGCTTCTTCTTCTGCTTGAGGGACTTCCTGCGTTTCAGGATCATCTCATAGAGCTTGTCCATGCCCTCGGTGAGGCCCTCGCCGATGATGGCGCACGCCGGCTGGACGTGGTAGGTGGTGGCCGGGATGAGCTCGTGCAACGCCAGCTGCTTCTCGATCTCGGCCACCGGCAGCGACTTGGGGAGGTCCTGCTTGTTGGCGATGACCAGCAGCGGCGTGCCCTGGTTCTCGGCGAACTTGGTCACCTTGTGCAGCTCCGTCTTGGCCTCCTCCAGCCGGTCCACGTCCACCGAGTCCACCACGTAGATGATGCCGTCCGTGCAGCGGCTGTAGGACTTCCACAGCGGCCGCAGCTTCTCCTGGCCGCCTACGTCCCAGAAGTGGCAGCTGATGCCCTTGGCCGTGCCATTGCTCAGCTTGATCTTCTCCGTGTTGAAGCCGATGGTGGGCACCGTGTTCACGAACTCGTTGAACTTGAGCCGGTAGAGCACCGTGGTCTTGCCGGCCGAGTCCAAGCCCAGCATGACGATGTGCAGGGACTGGAAGGCCGAGATGTTGGAGGAGATGTTGCCCATGGCTCCTCGCTGCGGCGCCGGCCACTGCGGCTGCGACCGGAGGGCGCCGCCCCCCGAGCAGTGACGGGCCCGACGCGGCCGGGCGCACCTGGGCTGCCCCTGTCGCACTCCG
>NC_048219.1:193603183-193622730 GCF_002007445.2 Ailuropoda melanoleuca
CCCCGCCCCCGGCCCGGCGAGCACCTCCCCGCCCGCGCGCGCCGCTTTCGCGCCTTCCGAGCGTTCGAAATCGTCCTCCGCGTCCCTTCCCGCGCCGCGCCCAGACAATGGGCCCGGACCCGGCTCTTCCTCCCCGGCCAACTGACGCATCTTATAAAAATAGCTCCAGGCGCCCGGAACCCCCAGCCTCGGAGCCCCGGCCGCGCAGCCTGCCTCGCGGAGTGGGTTCTGGGGGTTCCCGTTCAGCAGGCGCTGGCGAGGCCCGGAATCCGGAGTCAAGAGAGGGGCGGGCAAGGGCAGCTTCTGCTTGGGGGGCCGGGGAGCGCCCAGCGTGGGGAAGGCGGCCGTGGGGTCGGGTCCCCAGGAGAGGGGAAAGGAAGGCGCAGGCCACAGTGAGCCGCCAGTCTGCACCCCGCACCTGACCCAGCCCTGGCGCCTCGCACTCTGGCGTCCTTTGCGGTGCAGGGGGTCGGCCCCCCTGCCCTCCCCCCGTCATGCCCGGATAGGGTTTCCTGCCGGACCTCCAGGGCCACTGCCGCACTTGGAGGTCAGGCCTGTGCCCAGGGAGCGCTGGAGGAAGCCCAGCTTTTCTAGCCTGGTGGGGGCCACGGTGAAGAAGGGGTCGGGCATTTGCATCCTAGGCCACATGCCTTCCTTCCCCCAATAAGTTAGACAACTCACCTTTTCCAGACAGCCCCCTTGGCTGCTTAATTTTGTTTCCACCAGCAATGCTGACATCCCCAGCAAGCCCTATCAACGGCAAGCCCCGTCTGCCCCTCTGCTTGAGACCTGAGAACCACCTGCTCACAGGTGAACCACTCCTTCATGGGGGGCTCCAGATACACTTGGGAGCCGAAACAAAATGTGTCAGGAGCCTGGAGTAGGTGGCATCGTGGGTTACAAATACCGGTGCCCCTTCCCTGGTTTCTATTTCCCCTCACTCCAATTCAGTGGTTTTATTCTGGTTTGGAAACACATAACAAATGCATGTCCTCTGGGTGCAGGGGAAACGGAGAGTGCATTGTTGGGGACACACAGACCCAGGAAGAGCTTCTTGGCACAGGCCGAGAGCAGCTGAATGGCCCATAGCATCTTTCCCAGTCCAGCTTATTAGGCAGAAAAGACAGGAATGGGGCCAAGAGGGACAGAGTGAAAATGATCACATTTGTGAATAAAAACCAAAACTTTATTTTTTAAGATTTTATTTTTAAGGAATCTCTGCACCCAATGTGGTGCTTGAACTTACAACCCAGACATCAAGAGTCACATCCTCCACCAACTGAACCAGCCAGGCCCCCAAAACCAAAATTTTCTAGAACTGCTTTCCTTTACCACCTTCCTTTCACAAGCTATACTAAAATACGTGAGTTTGTTAGTACCAGAAGGTGTGAGAAGACCACATCGGAAGAAGGCAGGACAAGCTATCCCATCTTTGGGATTCCCGTGGTGACAGCAGCCATCGCAGTCATGGGCCATCCAGAATGGGTCCAGGGATTAGACATGGAATGTCAGGCTGGAAATGGCCTTGAGGGTCCAGATGAGGAAAGCAAGGCCTCGGCACCTGGAAATTTACCAAGGTGGAGCCTTGGATACCTGCTCCAGGCCCAGTGGTGTTCATGCCAAGGGCCAAGGGCCTGCCTGTTCTCCCTCACTCCACACTCCATCTACATGCTATTTTAATGGGGAATGAAATTATAAGCAACTTGAATTCAGTTGCAACGACAGAAATTCAACTCATATTGCGTTGGACACAATGGAAATACATTCGCTGACATAATTGAGAAGTTGATGATTAGGCTTGTCTTCAGGTATGGCTAGATCCAGGAGCTCAAAAGAAGTTTTAGACCAGGCCTCCCTCCATCTCTGCTCTGTTTTTCTCTGTATTGATTTTTTTTCCCTACTGGCACCCCTGGACTCACATCCTCGGTTTAGATCCTAGAAGAAAAAAAGTGTATCTCTTTCCCAGTAACTGCAATAAAAGCCTGGGGAACACATCCTGTTGGCCTGTTCAGCTCACTCAGGAGTCAAGACTGCTGTCCAGGATGTTGGTGCACACTGATAGATGTGGCCCAGGGGCTCGAAGTGGGGAAGGGTGGTTCCCAAAGAATAATCAGGCATCTGTTCCCAAAAGGGCAAATGGTGAGTAAGCAAAAGTAACAGACATCAGCATAGCTTATAATGATGTCATTTGGTTTTTGGGAACCCTGGGAAGACAGGTGTTTGTGTTTTCGGGAGTGATTTCCTTGGCTCTCTGCAAGGTCTGCCCTATAGATAGTCACCTTCTCATGAGAATGCTTCTTCTCTCTGAGACCAGTGCAAGACAGGCCTTTGATTAGTAGCCTGGGACCCAGGCATTTGGAAAGGGATGGACGAGACGGGAACCTCTGGATCCGGCTCCCACAACTGATATTAATGTAGGACCCTTTTCTGTCACTTGCATCTACCCCCAGTCAGGTCTTGCTTTGATTTTAATGGTAGCAGGAAGGAAATATTTCAGTAAAACATTTGATGTATCTGCTTGATGCTGTACTAATTACTGCCCATGGTGGGTTTGACTGCAGCCCCCGCCGCTCCCACCCCATGGTGGGCTTTAGCCATAAAGGGCTATCTTTTGTCCAGTAGAAAAAGCAGATTAATAGACACGAACAGAGCCTTCCAGAACAGAGCCATTAAACAGCAACCCACCGTCACCGAATAGCAGCCACTGTACATTCTAATTTCACTCACCAGGTGATAAGTTGATTTTACAGTTGATAATTTAACTTCTAACACGTAAAAATGTCATTCAACTGGATCAACTAGTAACTTTCTTTTAAATATGGATTTCAGTTGAAAAACACTGAAATTATGTAAAGGGAGGTAATGTTTACTACCGTGTCAGAAATGCAAGACCCACATTGAGTCTCCTTCTACGGGGACGTAGCATCACGGCGAGCAGCGTGGAGAGACTGGCCAGGTGCTCTGAATTTCCCTGCACATTCCAGCCACAGCCCAAGCCCTAGCTCCCTGTTCTCCAGCTCCTCGTCGCTACCCTGTGTCTCACATAATAACATATGCAATAAATAACATGTGCAATAAATACTTAAATAAGAAACAAAAAATAATACATGTAAAGGGTTTGGCACGGTGCCTGGCACGTAGTAAGTACTCAGTAAATGTCAGCTTTGCTAACTGTAAAGCCACTGGTTTTCTGGGGTATGTAGTCATTTGAATAGTGACAATGGCCCGAGGGGCAAGGATTCCACTGGGTGGAAAACACTAGCTGCAGTGTGCTGCTTTCTTCACCCTCATGATTCAGAATAAGACATTTCCGAAAAAGCAGAGTACACTTAGGTCTTGCCTGACGTTCCAGCTCCTCTCCCTTCCCTTCTGCATCAAGACGACTTTACACCCAGAAAAGGACGACTCAGTTAGTTCAAGTAAACAGAATACAGTAACTTAGCAGTCATTTTGAAATTGTATCTTAAAGTATTTTTTCCCTTAAGGGTTTAGAGATAAACTGTGCCACGGATTAAAATAACTTCTAAGTGGGTAGGGTGAATGGAGCAATGAATATAATGCGTCATTATTATATTTGCTTTAGTTAAGGGTGCTGGCGTCACAGGTAAAGGTGAGCGTCTTATCTATCGTTGAATATGTTTAAGGATAAATATGAGAACGTGGCCATGTGTGCCCGCATGACCGCATATAATACATGTCATTATTCGCGTTTCCCCGGTTGGACCCCTGGGTTCAGGTGCGCTGGCCCCCGTGCTCAGCTGCTATGGTACAGCAGTGCCCTCTACCGAGCTTCTCGTGTAATAGCCAACGCCCTCTCCAGAGGCAACTTTGCCTAGTGCCTAGTAACCATCCAACCCATATTTATTGAACCAGTGAATACATAAGTGACTCCCTAACCTGGTTCTCTATCTGGAGCTATGGGATTAGATCTCTTAAGGCCCCACTTCTTAAACTGAGAAAGTGCTTCTGCTTGGGGCTCAGAGCTTGAGCACGCCGATTTTCAGGTGTGGGCTTCGGTCTTGTCCGTGAGACCAGTGCAGAACAGGAGGGTGGTGGGCCAGGAGGCTGGACAGAGCAGAGCAGGAAGGGATATGGCCAGGAAAGCTGTTCAAAGAATCGTAAATTGATGGAAGAGAGAGGAAATCAGCAGCCAGGAAACCCAGCTGAGACTAGAGAGTGGAAAAAAATCAATTTTTACATCTAATTCAGTGAGCAGGTACGGGCAGCGGTAAATGGAGAGGGGGCCAGGAGTCAAACATAAAGGAGGTCAGTTGTACAGGGAAAGCAACAAGGCATGAATCAGCCAAAGCCAGGTGGTCCAGGACTGAAGTTCTTTTTCTGGTGGGGGGTCATTGTGAAGGTCTCCTACCCACTTTCCCAGAAGTCCTGAGGAGTGGCAGCCTGGGAAGATCTCATCCCTGGAGATGCTGGCCTCAGGTTACGCGTGGAAAGGACTACAGGTCATTGACTCCAAGGGGAGTTTTGTGGACCAGGCCGTAGATTTGTGTGCAGACAAGTGTGAATCTGGGATGCCCCAGTGTTTTGCCTCATTCAAGTGATCCAAAGCCTGGAAATGAGGAGTATCCGCTACTCTATTGTCCACTCAATTTCATGATTTTATGAAAACAAACAAAAAATAGTTCAGAATTCCTTATTTTTTTTTATTGCTGTGAAGCAACAAGACTGAAACAATTCGGGTTCTCATTTTTCCAACAACCACTACTATGAGCGTTTTAAAAAAATATTTATTTATTTGAGAATGAAATAATGTGGACAAGCAGGGGGAGGGGCAGAGGGAGAGGGAGAGGCAGGCTCCCCCTGAGCAGGGAGACTGATGCGGGGCTCGATCCCAGGACTCTGGGATCATGACAAGAGCTAAGGGCAGATGCTTAACCGACTGAGCCACCTAGGCACCCCTACTATAAGCATTTTCTTATTCTCTCTGTTTTGGCAAAAAATAGCTAAAAGAGGTTTTTTTTTCACATTTAACTCTTCGTTATCCATTGTCAATCTCTATTACATGCCTGAGATAAGTGTGAGAAATTAGAAGTCCTAATCTTTGCTATCAATATTATTTTCAGATAAGATTCTTATACAAGATTGTTTTAGGAGCGCCTGGTTGGTCCAGTCACTTAAATGGCCAACTCTTGATTTTGGCTCAGATCATAATCTCAGGGTTGTGAGATTGAGCCCCATGTAGGGCTCTGTGCTCAGCATGGAGTCTGCTTGAGATTCTCTCTCCCTCCCCTGCTGCCCCACCTTCTGCTTGCACATGGGCAAGCGCACTCTCTTTCTCTCTCAAATACATAAATTGAATCTTTAAAAGTAAAAAGATTGTTTTAAATCTTTCCTTAATATTTAAATGTTATATCTTTTTTTTTAAAAGTAGGCTTCACACCCAACATAGGGCTTGAATTCATGACCCTGAGATCAAGTGTTGCATGCCTACCTGACTGAGCCAGCCAGGTGCCCCTAAATTTCATATCCTTTTTTTTTTCAATAGAAATTTTTATTTTTAAGTAGTCTCTACATCCAATGTGGGGCTCAAACCCACAACCCCGAGATCAAGAGTCATACACTCCAGTGACTGAGCCAGCCAGGCACCCCCTAAATTTCGTATCTTAAGTGAACTTTTTTCAAGGACATTAAGACCCAACACTTGGTAAGTCAGGGCTCAGGGCTACTAGCAATGACAGAGAATCCTCATACCAGGCCAACATCCTTTCAGCTGAAGGGGAAGAAAATGCTTGGTATGCAAAAGTTATTTGTGATTCGTTTAATTATTCAATCACCGTAATTAAATTTCTACTCTAATAGCTACAGTGAAGGAGAAAAAATGGGTAACAATAAATACCAGGTGATCAGAGCACTGCACCATGAACCGAGAAGTATTTGATGGAAACTTGGATTACTTTTGTTCCCCCTTCACCGTTCTCCCCAGGTGAACTGGGATGCCTATTATTTTCATTTAATTAAAAGCTAGCTGGCTGGACCCAAGAGAGATGGAAACAATCATGCTTTTGTGCCTCAATCAAGGCCTGTTGGCATTCCAAACTGTGGTGAAGGAGGACGGGGTGTGTTGCCAGCTCTCTCTTTGTCTGCTATGTGGTCACTCAGGATGACTCGTCCCTTTAATGTAACAGTCGGCTTCTTCTGGAACTATCTTCTATGTGAATACAGCTGGAGCATCTGAATAGAGTTCTTCAGCTTGTTGCTGCTTTTGTTAGATGCATAGCCACCTACAAATACCATTTCTTCCTTATGAGTTATGCTGTACTTTATGTAATCCAATACTTTACCCCATTAGTCATAGAATATCCATTTTACTTTCTTGATTCTGCCCCCTCCAGTCTCCTAAGTCTGTTTTCCCAAGGGCATTCAGGACCAAAGGAAAAATCCACAAGACTTTTGTTTCCCTTTTACGTGGTCTTTCAACTGAACTTCTTGATCCTTCCACCTTTCTTAAAATTTTTCCCTAAGAAAACCAGCTGGCCTGGTTGACCAGCAGTACTTCCCTCACCCTCTATGGCCCCACATTGCTGCCCCCAAGATGCAAGACTGATTCATGCTGGTGACCATCTGGGATGGAGAGGCTCACAGGATCAGAGGTCCACCACCCACCCACCTCCCACCAACCACATCTGTGGCTGCAAAACCCCACTCCCTACCCCTCTCTGATCATGGCTGTGAGACTCTGTCCATTGGTCATTAATCCACAGAATGTTGGTGGCTCCCCATGTTCAGCCTTGAACATTCTCGCCCTCTCACGTCTCCGTAGTGAATCCCACCTACCTCTCAAGGTTTCTCAACCTCTGTCACTGCCCACAGCCAGAGGGGCTTAATATAAACCATCCAACTCAGAGCTCTCTCTCTGTGTATCTGCACCAGGCTCATGGAGCAAGTACAGGAAACCAGCACTAGGACAACAGGAAAACTCATCCTTCCCTTCCATCTGCTCATGCCTACATCCAGTCAACCAGAGTCCAGATCATTCTATTTCAGAAACAGTTCTTGGAATTAAAACTAGGAGCACTTTTAAATTACATTGGTTGGATTTCCTTCTGTTCAAGAGAGTTGCCTTTATTCGTGTCTTTCATGAGTGCTGTATTTACTTTTATTTTTGCACGTGGGAAGAGCAGACTTCACCCGGGCATGTACCCGGGTCCACTCTGCGTGCACCTTGGAGAGGAGGGTGGCTCATCTGATGGGCCCAAGCTTGACACTTCCCTGGGATCCACTTCACTAGTGATGATGAAGGAATATGCATCCAGGAGTAGATCTGTGGTCTGTCTCCTCTCCACCTGTCACAGGGAAGGGGAGATCTGTGGGACTGGTCTTCTTGCACTCAGGGGTAGTGAAGGGCAAGTCCTGCTTAGGTATTTCACCTGAGCTGCTTTCTTCAAGCTGGAGTTCCAGAAATAGGTGGAAGGTTGGTCATCGGTGTTTGCCCAGAGTAATAAAGCAATACTTGTGCTTGGTCCACAGAGGGGGATAATAAGTGAAGGGATTCTGACCTGAAAACCCAACTCTCAACCCCCTAACATGATGCAGACGGACATTCCAGTGAACTCTGGCATCTGAATCGAATGTGACAGGACACAATCTCTAAGCAGCAATAGAGAAAAATCTAAGGAGAGAAGAGACCCAATGAAAGGCACCGAGACAAGATGAAAGAACAGTGGGACCAAGGAATAAAGGCACAGGGAGGTGAGCTTAGATCCTCCTTCTTTTCCTCTTTCTCCTCTAGAAAAAGTTTGGTGTTTTCATTCTACTCGAAGACATCACAATCGTGATGGAAGATCCAGCCCTTTATTTCTTGTGGTTGAACCAGTTCTTCTCTCTTGACAAACTGATTTCAAGAGAACTAAGAGATGACTTAGCGTTTGTTAAAGATTTATTTATTCATTTTAGAGAAAGAGCATGAATGGAGGGAGGGCAGGGGGGAGAGAGAATCTCAAGTAGACTCTTCACTGAAGGTGGAGCCCAAACGCGGGGCTTGATCCCAGGACCCTGAGATCATGACTTGAGCTGAAATCAAGAGTCGGATGTTTGACCGACTGAGCCACCCAGGTGCCTCCCAGTTTTCAGTATTTTTGAATGAGGTGAACACACGGAGTAATGGTCAGAAGGTACAAAAGGACATTTGGTGAGAAGAAAGTGTCTGTCCCACCCTCCCTCATTCCGTCCTGCCTTCACAGCCTCTGTCCTGGGAGTGACAGCAGTGAGCAACAGCTTGTATCTCCTTCTAGATAGTGAATCCTACCTTCTCAGAGCTATGCCTTAGGGAAAATGTGTTATGCTTCTCGAAAATCCTAAGCAAAGGAAGCAAAAGGAAGAGCAGTGTCATAAATTAACCTGATAGCGAGGAATGCAGAAGAGCTAAAATACGGTGGTGAAACATCAAGGCCACGTACTCCGGAGGGAAACGACAAGATTTTTGAGGAAGGAATAAGCTATGAGATCTTTCCTATTGCAGTTACCGAAGACCTACAGCCCCACCTCACCCAGCCCCTGAACCCTGAGGACTTCTGTTCCCAAGGGCAGCCGGGTGCTGGGATCACTTGGAGGCGCTCCTAGGGCACCCCCGTGCCTTGGAGCTGGGTTCTGCCTGGGTGCCACTGGACACCGGCCATCCAGGAGACCAGGCCTCTGCTCCACCCACCTCGGCAGCTGTCCTGACAACAGGCCAGCCAGTCGGAAGCCCCTGACCCTGGCACCAGCTACTGGTGGAGTCCTGTTCGACCTGGATGCAGCCCTGGGTCGATTCATTGATTTATGATGGGCTGGCGCAGATGGGAGAAGCAAGGCTGACCTAAACAGTAACTCCAGCAGTTTCTCAGTCTGTGATGACTTGGGAGGAAAAGATAAAGACAAACAAAAGCAAAGAAATGAGAACAAATTTGATTTCTGTGATGGAAGAAGCTGACTGAATTGTAGCTTATTTCTCTAGGATCTCTTAACTTCATTTCCGGCCTGCTGCTCATGGACCATGTCTTTGTCATAATTTTATCTAGTGCTAAGTGGGCAAAATAAGAAAATAAAAACAATCGTAGGCTTTTCCTTGCCAAAGAAGTCATACATTCAAAGACGAAAGTTAGGTGGAGACTTCAGGGGCAGTGTGATGATTCAAGAAACCAGGGTCGAAGTCACCTGTAGCCATAGGGACAAGGCGCTGGCTTGTAGATGAGAACCTTCGCGGAAGAGTTATCCTAGCCAGAAACTGGAAAGCCTGTCTGTAGCAGAATTGTTAAATAATCGAAGATACTTTCATGTAGTCATAAACTTCAGAGCTATTGAAAAGAATGAGGCACACCCGGGTGGCTCAGTCGGTGAGCACCCGATTCTTGATTTCGGCTCAGGTCATGATCTCAGGGTCATGAGATCGAGCCCCTCGTTCAGTCTCCACGCTTAGCAGCGACTCTCCTTGAGATTCTCTCTCCCTCCCCCTCCACATCCCTGCCCATCCCCCCCCAGTAAAAAAATAATCTTAAAAAAATTAAAAAAGATGAGATGTATCTGTGTTCATTGATATAGTCAAGATCACCCAGATATTGTTAAGTAAAAAAGAGCATAGCTTACAATTGCCCCCACTTCCATGAAAAGGCTTGTGTATATACATACATCTATATAATAAATGTATGAATGTGTGTGTGTTAGCTAGATTGGTGCAGATGTATGATGTATGATATGCGTGGGGATTTTCCAAAAAGATAGACAACAACACGAGGAACTACTGGTAGTGGTCATCTCTGGGTGATGGAACTGACTATGTGGTTTGGAAAAGAAACTTATGTTTCATTGCATACCTACTCTACCTTTCAATTTGCTTTCCATGTGCATAAAAATATTATTTTCGTCATAACAAAGAAAGTCCAAAAAACCCATTTAGCTAATGAATGCATGCACAAAAGGAGAAAAATGCCTGCATACATATGCAGATTTTAAAAGCCTTAAATTCTGAACTGCATTCTAGAAAGAATTACAATAAATAGAACAAATGTCCAGAGAGTGAATTACCACATCAGCAAATGTCAAATACCCATAAATAAGTGATTCACGTTCAGCTGCATGAGATCCATAAAAGTATTCTCCCAGCTGGACTGAGCTATAGGTCTTGGGAAGGAGCCCTTCCAGGGAAAAATTTATGGAGGGCATCATGTTCCTCTGGAGCTGCTAGCCTGCTCCCTCAAGGTCAGACAGGCAAGGTTAAATGTAACATTAATGTTTAGAAGCGCTTTCCCACAGAGGTGCAAGTGCAGAAGGAATCCGGCTCTCCCCAAATCTTTAACCTTCCCAGGAAGGGGCCATACTGCCAACGTCCCAGATTCTTTGCAGGTTTTCTTTTTCTTTTCTTTTCTTTTCTTTTCTTTTCTTTTCTTTTCTTTTCTTTTCTTTTCTTTTCCTTTCTTTTCTTTTTTTTTTAAGATTTATTTTATTTATTTTAGAAAAAGAGAGAAAGCACGTGTGCACGAGTAGGGGGAAGAGGCAGAGGGAGAGAATCTTCACAGACTCCCCGCTGAGCACAGAGCCTGATGTGGGGCTTGATCTTATGACCCAAGAGATCCTGACCTGAGCCGAAACCAAGAGTCAGACACTTATCCCACTGAGCCACCCAGGTGCCCCTTTTTGTAGGTTTTCAAACGACTTTTTTCCGAGGCCAACTCTGAAGGTAAAACAGTGGGCTGAAACATGCCCAGGAGACTGGAGACATTTTGTGCTATGACTTAAAAATCAAAAATTCTCCTTTCTACTGTGTGTGCATGCAAATTATCTTTCATGATGACATTTAATCTACATATCATTAACACCTTACCCCATGAAAGTGGCGGAAAAGTAGCTCGTCAGCAGAGTTTCTGTGGGTGGTGCAGAATTGACTCCGCACGGGGGTCTTGCCCACTTCTGTATTCGGCTGGGCAGAGCGAAGCCCAGCACTGGGAGGCGAAAAGCAAGCAAGGAAGGTAGGTCTTCATGCTCTGTGTGTGGTCATGAATATCTAGACAGAGTTTCCTGTGTGAAAAAGGCCACCTGACATTTTTGGAAGATGCATGTATTTCTCTATCAGTCCTTACCACCCAAGGCACTGGTGTCTGCTGTTTTGCCAACCGTGTGTGGTAGCAAAGGACACTCTTCTCTCCTTCAAGCCCCAACGCCTCTTGTGGAAGTAACATTTTCCTGGAGAAATCACTCTTTCGGACCATTTTTAATTTTGACTTCCTAAAGAAATCGTACGAGGAACTGAAATGTGCTAGACTAAAATATTGTCATTCAGGAAACAATGGAGTCTGGCCACAGTCATCAACCATGTCATTACAAGTGGTATTGATCACGTGGGCTCATGTCAAATTGACCTTTGCTCTCTCCACCATAATTTCAGTAAACTCATTACTTTTTATTTTTTTTCAGAGCACTAGAAAGACCCCAAAAAAGAATTTAGTCAGCAAGTTTGATTTACCCTGGGTCTAAATGCAGAGTTCTTGGTCTACTTTCCCCATTCTAGAAACTTCTGTCATAGTCAACAATACATAGACCCAGAAATGATGTAACAAAGTCAGAGGCTTCTCCAAGCCACCGGCGCCTCATGTGTTCTTATAAATAAATTGGAGACATCATCACTTCTTCTGATTTTTGGAGTTTTTTCTTTTTCTTTTTTGTTGAAGCCATTCTCCTGATAAATATTCTCTGCAATAAAAAATTACCTTCGGGGGCACCTGTGGGCTCTGTCGGTAGAGCGTGCAACTCTTGATATCAGGGTTGTGAGTTTGAGTCCCATGTTGGGTGTAGAGATTACTTAAAAATAAAATCTTTTAAAAAAGTCAACTTTTTAAATCCTGTGTTCAGACAGCCTGCAATGGATCTGGGCTGTACATATAATCTCTGAGAAGTCAGCATTGAAGTGAGCACCTGTTGGGAGTAACGCTACAAGTAGCCAAAGGGTATGATTTCCATAGTGACTCCCTTTCAAATGCACCGTGCCTTTATATTTCTGCCTCTCACGTTACTTCTCGTGAAGAACGCTCCCTTACTTGTCACACGTAGGTGTGCGCAGAGCATAAAACACTTTCTTTATATTGGATGTGCATGGAGCTGGCTACACACATGGGTGGACCATCATTCATTGAACCACAAATACCTCTTATGATGCGAGGATGCCCAGACCATTTGAGCATTGAGCAGGGGTGATAATGGGGGGAAGATATTTACAGGATGTCCAAGACGTGATCCCTCTACACAGAACCTTGACTCTGGCTGGGGAGTTAGGTGATGACGTGTTTCTAGAAAATGCGTCTTCTCATGTCACCTCTTGTTGTTTTCCTACCTACGCATTAACCACTTATACCTCACCTTTTCTGTCTTCCAGATTTCCTGTTTCCCATCCTCTTTCTTTTACTTTCCTCTCCTCCGCTAGTATCCTAAGTTAACCAGAGGAAGTAATCTGGTGCCTCTAGTGGTATCTAGGGCCAAAGAATGGCTCACCTGTTGTCTGAGGCTGGGTAGCCCTGACTTTTCTGGAATCCATGTCCTCTTCCCACTGTTGCCCACACATGTGCCTTCTCTCATGTGTCCCAGAAGGTCTGCAATGGTCCTAGCCTTTTATGAGGCCTCCTCCCTTCTCCCTCACTGTGCCGTGGCCTGGGTCATGGGATACAGCTAAACATCTCACTCAATGTGCAACTCAACAGAGGAAAGGCAGGCTTTTCAGGCAAATAAATAAATGAGAACCCCACCTGATGGACAGCCCAGGCCCATAGCCATCGCACAGTCCTGCTGCCCTGTGAGTCTGTGACACCATCAAAGGACGTGTGTGCTCCGGTCTCCATATAATAGCCCATGTCTGCCATATAGGAGAGAGTTCAAGTGAAATGCAGGAAAGGAAGAGCTCATCGTTTCAAATACAAGCATACTCTTTGGGGAAATAACTCAGTATGCGTTCGTTTAGGACATAGTGTGTGAACATACATTCTGTGTCAGGTAATGGCATCATAAACCTAGTCCCGATTCTCAGGGAGTCCACAGACTAGTGATAAATGCAGACAAATCCTCCTGCAGGAATCGCAGTGCGAGGTGAGCCCAGAGCACAGGTCAGGTGGGGGCAGATGGGGCAGAGCGCGTGGGGGGGGTAGTGAGGTCAATATCTTCAGGGACAGCTTCCGGACAGGTGACATCTAAACAGGGCACTGGTTAGCAGACACCCAGGTAGCTATGGTGTGTTGTTAGCTCTCCGGTGTCTCTGAGTCTGTCTCCACATCCTTCTGAGTGCACTGGGGCCCCCCAGTGGTTTGGGGCAGCGTGGTCAGGAGCACTGGAAGAAGACAAAGGAGCCCACCTAAGAAGGGCTCAGCACCACGTTCGGGGACAGGCCCCTGGGTAACGGCACAGGGGATTTGCAAGCAGCTGAGGACAAAGCGCCTGAGAAGTCCAGGTGACAGACATTTCAGGAATTTCTTCTCGGAGCCCCAAGAGCCCCTGCGCCCACACTTTGGGTAAGGAATATAAAATTATACTTATTATCTTGAAAGCACCCACTTAAAGGGCAGAGCGCATCGGTGATCGAAGCACCAAGAAATATAGCTTCCATTGATGCAGCCAATAGTACGTCCTAGTTAACTGGTAGCACCTCTCAGTGACCCTGTGTTCTAGCCGCGAGGATTTAGCGCTTTATATTTCAAAGATTTATTTTGATAATACGATTTTAATGTTAAGTAGATTTGCAGTAAGAGGCAAGTCAGGAGAATTACTAGAAGAAGGGAAGTTGCTCCAGTTTAGCTGCTCACGAGAGGGGCTGCCTGGTAGAGGTGGCCGCGTGCACCGCAGGGCCCCCCTCAACCCACCCCCCCGGCCCCCCAGGCAGATGCGGGACAACACCCCAACCAGCCCTGGGCGCCTCCGCAGAGCGACCCCTGTTCTTCACCTTCCGTTCTGCAGTACAGAGTTTCCACTGGCCACAAGAACACCAAGAGTCACAAATCCTTTTCAAATAGAACCCCTGAGCAAGGCTCATTGGCCTCCAATTAACTCTCTCCTTCCACTTTCTGTCTCTCTCCATCTCTGTCTCTCCGCGTCTCCATCTCTCGCCCTGCAGCCTTGCTCCTCCCGCTCCTGGACGCTGTCTCTGCCTCTCCATCTCTGTCTCTCCGCGTCTCCATCTCTCGCCCTGCAGCCTTGCTCCTCCCGCTCCTGGACGCTGTCTCTGCCTCTCCCACCTCACAGCGCAGCCCTCCTTCTGTCACCTCTGCTGTGCCTGTCCCCTCTCTGGACGTGCCCTGGCAAAGGTCACTTCCTAAATGTAGCACAAGGTGGTTCTCTTTCAGTCCTTACTTCCTTGTCCCTGTGCCATCTAACACTCTCGACTGTGCTTCTTTTCCCCCCCATAAACCCTCTCCGCCTTGGCTTTCTTGTCTCTCATTACATCCTGGCTCTCAGCTTGTTGGACCTTCAAGATTCCCCCACGGAGTCCTGGTCTTCCACCTTCCCCTAAACTGTGCGTGTTTTCTGGGTCGTCTGCTGGTTCTCTTTGCCACCACACCGCATTCAAGAGACTCACTGCTCCGGCGAATTCATCTTTCCCCAGGTCTCAAACCTCACCACCACCTGGATGTCTACCTCTCCTGGGCTCCAACCCCTGCTGGATGTTTCCCCTGGTGGTCCCGCCCCTCCCCCCACCCCCCCCACGATCCCAGCCAACCTCATCATCATCCTCCTGTCTCCCTCTTCTTATTCCTTAACCCATCGCCTTGTCTCCCAGCTGGAAACTGGCAGAGTTGGACCCTGGTGACTCTGCCACACATTTTTGGATGAGCCATTTGGGGACAAGCTGCACTGCATCAGAAGAGTACACCTGCTTTCTCTCTTGTCTGATTGAGTGTGACCTTGATGGCGTCATCCTAGCCTGCAGGCGGTGGGAGCCCTGCTGCCTCCTGGGCCAAGGACCCTGCTTGGTAAGTGTCCATGGCCCTATCTGTGCAGCAGCACTGAGGATGACAGGCTGAGGTGCAGGTGGGGACCCAGGTGCGCCGGTCACCATCAGACCCTGCACGTTAAGCTGGCTGTGGTGCGGAGGGGCCCCACAGAGGCCCACCTCCAACCCACGTGTAACTCACAATGCCCTGTAATGACATCTCCAATTAAGGATTGTGACAGAATGGCTATTTTGAGTATTACTGGGTAAGTATGAAAATTATGATATTGGAAATTATTTGTTAACTAGAACATTACAGTTCAGAATGTTCATTTCGTAAAAGCAATTCTAAATTGCTTAACACAGTGGCCAAGAACTTTGCCAAAGTATAAGGCCCAGGTTATGGAGGACAGAACTCATGGAAAACAATCTGAAATGCTCTGTAAGAATCATCTGGGGCGGGTAGTGCCTGGGTGGCTCAGCCGGTTAAGTGTCCGATTCTTGATTTCAGCTCAGGGCATGATATCAGGGTTGTGGGTTCGAGCCTCGCATTGGGCTTGGTGCTGGGTGCAGAGCCTGCTCAAGATTCTCTCTCTCGTTCTCTTTCTGCCCTTCCCCTTCTCCCCCCAGTTGTGCACTTTCCCTCTAAAATAAATAAATAAATCTTAAAAAAAAACTAAAAAGAATTGTCTAGGGAGGCCTAGCGCATAGAGGACCTGGGTGGGGCAGCCGCTCTGAGTCACAGGAAGGACACGGCCCTCCCACCTGGCCGGCAGGTCCGAGGGCAGGAAACAGAGAGTAGCCTGGGGACCATCAGCCTCATTTACAAAACTGCAGGCGGTTCAGCGGGCGAGAATGAGGAGTATCGGGTCCCATGAAGAGTGACTTCCCAGGCCCCCTTCCTTGGGGGTCCCGATGGCACACCTCTCACCTGCCCAAGGATCACCAGGGATGCTCGGGGTGGTGCGGCCACCTGCAGGGCCATCCTCCCTGTGTCTCCCACAGCACCTAGGAAGCCAGAGCCAGGGTTGTGATGCTTCCTCATCCACTTTCTGCTGCTCTGGTTTCCCAGGAAGCACGGGCAGAGCCAGGACCAGGAGGAACCACAAACTCCATTGGGAAGAGATCTGGAGCCTTCCCTTGGTTCTTGGATTGTCTCTAAACAGCCTTGGGACAAAAGGGTCTGATACAATCGGGCAAATCTTAATGAGGGTCTTGAGACAGCTAAAAAGCTCGGTTGGGAACAGGAAGCCAGGAAGGAAGGGACTGACAGGTGATGGTCAGGTTTCTGGGCCCTATTACTCCCCAGGCCTGGCAGGTCTTCCAGAAGCCCCCGTTCAGGGCACCCAGACAGAAGCACAGTCCATGTGCAGGCAAGCAGATGGGCTTCATGGACGATGGCAGAGCTGGAAAGCTCAGGATGGTCCAGAGTCGGGGTCCCTGAGCCTGTGAGAACTACGTAACCGTGATGGGGAGACTGAGCGGACCGATGGCGAGCATCTCTGCTATGTCGACCTGTCGTTACAGTGCTGAGTCATGACTTAGCAAAGCTTCTCGAAAGCTTCTCCTGCTCAAAACTAGGTCCAGTTGGTATGCAAATAGAGACCCTCAAATGGACAATACCTGTGGTATTTTTGAATGACATTTCATCAACACAACAAAACAAACTCTGCTTCTGAAAATGCCAGTATTTGCCACAACTAAATGCCCTATTCATTTATTGGGAAGACATAGGAATAGGAAATATTTTAGGTGTATTTGATTGTGTCTCATGCTTTTCTGAAAGGGATGTTTGACTTTGTTTTTAATAGCATTGCTCTGGGAGTCAGTGAGATCTGGGCCCCAGGTCTGCCCAGTGAGACCATGTGGGATGAGGGCCAGACTCTACTTTCCTCCCTGTGCAATGGACATGATAATAGCACCTGTCTCTTAAGTCACAGGGAGAGTTACGGGAGCCTAAGCATTGAAGGACCCAGCGCTGTGCCTGGAGAATAGGAAACATTCATAGCGTCAGCTCCCGTGGTCTTACCTTCTGTCACATCATGTTATGTCACTCATCCCATCACTTAACCTGATTGTTTTGTGCTTTGCCCGCAAGTCACTAAAATATCACTTCACAGGCGGCTGGGTCAGTTTTCTGGTCTGTGATTAGTTGAGTAAATGATTACAGCAGATTTCGTCTGAGCACACGTTCCCCTAGTTTATAAGAGAATAAAGGTTATATTCTCCACTTTCGAGGGCAGAGTAAGCACCACGTATGTGTTCTGTCTACGCCATGCTCCACACAGGCGTGAAATGACCGCCTCGGGGATCTGCTTATTCAAAGTCCTTCTTCAGACTCCTGTTTTTGTCTAGTAAAATCTGCCAAAAATCATGACTACGTGACTATCAAGTGGTTTTGTTACAGCGCTTACCTTCCTGAACAGTTGAAAGTCGGGAATCCACAATGTTAAAATAATGTAATTTTGCTCTTAATTTTCCTGCCCATGTATGAAGTGGGGTATGTGTGGTGTGTGTGTGTGTGTGTGTGTGTGTGTGTGTGTGTGTGAGATGCGCATGGTGTGTGGATGTGTTTTTATCAGTGATGTGATGTGATGCGTGTGTGGCGTGTGTGAAGGGGGTGTGCTGTTGACTGAGGCGTGGCCGAAATCAGTGGGGGCTTCACTAAAGCCCTCATTTGAGGGAGTACAGGGCTCTTTCCCTCTCCCTCAGCAATGGCTCTGCCACGACGGGAGGGCCAAACGTGGCCTGCATAACCTTCCCTGGGGTCCTCCCAGGCCCAGACTCTTGACTGGGGGCCAAAGGAGTCATGACCACTGTGTAAGACAGCACTAATGCTGCCGTCTGACTGCTGTCCCTGGGAAAGCCTGCTTGGGAGGTGGCCTGTGGCCGGTGTCTGGGAGCTTTGGGGGCTTCCCAGCATCCCCAGGACTGACGACAGTGGCTCGCAGTGCCCACACTGGGTGCACACGGCACGGTTGAGGCTGAACACCTGCTCACCTCCCGGGAGGCTGGAATTCGGGTACGTGGCAGGCAGAGGGTGCCTGCGCGAGCAGCCCGCAGTGAAGTCCCCTGCGCTGAGTGTCTGACGAGCGTCCCTGGTAGACAGATTTCACACACGCTGTCACAGCCCGTTGCTGGAGGAATTCGGGGTGTTCCAGGACTCCTGGAAGCTTGCGTCTGGTTCTCCTTGGATGTCACCCCGTGCTTCTTCTCCCCTGGCTGACTGCTCTGCGTCTTTGTGCTGTAACAAACCACAGCCACAGTCCTGGCAGTCCTCCTAGCGAGCCGTTGACCCCGACTGTGATCTGGGGGACCCGCAGCACAACCTTCTTCTTTGGGGATGTGAGATGAAAGCCTTTGGTGAAATGAAAGCCTTGGAGATCTTGAGGAACTCAAAGGCCCTTGCAAACCCCTTCAGGAAAAGATCTCTTAATGCGAAGAACTCTGACCTAGGCCATCCCGGGGTTTGAGCAGATACGGTGGGAAGACAAGACACTCACCCTCCTTTCTAATTAGCCTTATAGCTAGTTCCAGTTGTTGCTGTCTTAGGAAAATTGGGTCGTTTTGTACACAGAAAGTCTTATTCTCTAAGCAGGAACATGGTGAGGGCAGAAGGGAGAGTCTGGAAGATGAGAGATGAGCTTCAGACAGGCCCAGGGCCATTAAAACCCCCAGGGTTCAGTTTTTCTAACATTTTAATATGTCACAGTGTTTCATCAGTTTTGCAATTTTTGAAAAAACCGGAAAGTTCATACAAGGATAATGTATTAGTTTTATAATTAAAACACAGAGATGTGTAAAAGCATAAGACCACTTCCGCAGAAAAACACATTTTTAAGCCTGACTGTTAGAACTTGTACTATTTTGAAATAGTATAAAACCTCCATCGACCTGCCCGAGAACCATAATCCCATCACAACACCAACCTGAACATTCGAGAAGAAACACGGGTTGGCTTTTTCCCCTGTCTTAATGGATTAAGCCTCTGCAGGTCGGCATTCCAGATCCACGATGGAATCACACATGAACGCTGTGATCAGCAAGCAGGGGGACGTGCACCCTGACATGTCCCTGGGGCATCCAGTACGGGTCACCGATTATCCATGGCCGGGAAGTGCGTTAGCTTGTAGCGTGCTTCTGTAATCACGAACGTGCAGGTGCACACGTGAGCGGGGGTGCACGCGCACACACCCAGTCCCAGGGCAGAGAACTCCAGAGCAGACCCCTGAGCTGGAATCCTGGATTTTCTTTCTACCTGTTGGCTCTGTGATGGTGGGGAGTTTTTCTAACTCCACTATGCCTTGTTTTTGTCACCTGCAAAAAGCGCACGATCATTCCTACATCCCGTAGGTGTTTTGAGGATTCAGTGAGTAAGGTATCTAGGAAGAAGTGTAGACACAGGACACAGGAGGAGGGAGGCTGCTGAGTGNAGTGAAGTCCCCTGCGCTGAGTGTCTGACGAGCGTCCCTGGTAGACAGATTTCACACACGCTGTCACAGCCCGTTGCTGGAGGAATTCGGGGTGTTCCAGGACTCCTGGAAGCTTGTGCCTGGTTCTCCTTGGACGTCACCCCGTGCTCCTTCTCCCCTGGCTGACTGCTCTGCGTCTTTGTGCTGTAACAAACCACAGCCACAGTCCTGGCAGTCCT
>NC_048219.1:193623190-193625826 GCF_002007445.2 Ailuropoda melanoleuca
TTTTTGTCACCTGCAAAAAGCGCACGATCATTCCTACATCCCGTAGGTGTTTTGAGGATTCAGTGAGTAAGGTATCTAGGAAGAAGTGTAGACACAGGACACAGGAGGAGGGAGGCTGCTGAGTGGCCTTGCAGGGGGTCCAGCCAGTGCTTCCCAGTGGACTGCTGCTTCACCCCTGCAGTGGAGGGGCTCTGTCTGCCCTGAGGCGGCATCAGCATAACCGTGACATCGACCTCACGTGGCCCTTGTGAGAAGCACGCAAAGGCACCCACGTGGCATGCCCAGAGAGGCGTGGCCCAGCCCGAGTACTCCATAAACACTCCCCTGCCGTTACTGGTACCCAAAATATCTCAGAGCTCGCTTCTCTAACATCTCGCTTTCTACGGTTCCTTGCACCCAATCTGTTTCTTTCATACCAAACAGATTGCAGATCTTTTGAAAAATAGAAATGAATTAAGAGAGTGTAGTAGTCTGGGAGAGCAGGAAGAGAAGAGCACTCCTGCTGCTCTCCGGAAAGTCTAGGGAGGTGAGGGGATGCAGGCAGGAGGGCTTGAGACCAGAAGTCGGGAGGGCAGAAGTGCCGAGAGCAAAGGGGTGGGGACAGTGGGGAGGAGTACCATTCCGAGAATGCTCACTGCAAGAAAAAGGAGAGGAAGTTTTTCTGTTATCGTCAGTATACCGCTGGTGTTCTAGAAGCATCTCACGTCACATTCGTTGTTCAAGTACACTCACCTGCTAGACTAGTTGCCTAGAAGGTAAGGCTCACGTATCATCTTCACCTAGAATCCCTCCTTCTGGGGAAAGCCTGCATATTGAGTGAGTGACTGAAAATTGTTTATTCCATAGTCAAAGAACTGACAGGTGAACGGTATCAGCTGCTTTCCTTCGTTTCCCCAAGCAGTGCCCACGACAGAAGACCTTGCAGGGATCCACCAAGCAATTTCCAGTTTTAATAGAAACATCGCTTGTGAACGGATCTTCAGTAGCCTTTCTGCATGTAGCATCAGCAGTGCCCTGGTGTATAAAAGAGGCCAACGCTGGTAGAAATTCATCACATCCATGAAGAACATAGCTTATCAGTGACAGCAATGTTAATAGAATCCATAACTGAGTAGCTCAAGCAATTATAACGTGAGAGGACAGAAGGTGGCGGCGGTCCGCGCTACAGCTGAAATAAAGAAGACTTGGAGACGGAAGCACCAACCCTTCGGTGAGCCGTGCCATTGTTAATGATACAGTCTAGGGGCTTGTAAAACAAAGCCTCTGAGTCACCTTGGGTTTGAGGATGAATGTCAGCCAGGGCCCAGATGGTCCGAAAGCGAATTGGCAATTCATTTATTTGTTTTGTTATCCACGAGAAAGTATTTGCTGCGTGCCGACAATGTGCCTGGCTCTATACTCAGAGGGAGCTGGGGCTACCGCGGAGTCCCTTCATCGCCAGGACCACGTGAATGACGGCTGCTCCTCGTGGCTTACTGTCCAGACCACGGTCTGGCCGGAAGTTAATATGTTGGTGAATAGGTAAGGAAGAGTATAGAGAAATTGTATTTTAAATGTTCATCAGTGTCATGGATTTCAGGTCAAATTTCTTAAACTGGCTTGTGAGCAATGTGCCTCGAGGTGTTTCAAGTCTGAATAAATACAGAGCGCCTTCATTTATTTTTATTATATTACATTATTATAGCACTTCCCTATTTATTTTACTTGAAAATATGAGGGGGAACCTGTGATTTTTGAATACAGAGAGGTTATATCGAGGAATGCAGAATTTGCCATGTGTTTTATGGTGAAACACAGAGCATGAGAGAAATTCCCCTCTTGTAGCAACACCTTCAGATCTCAGGTCTTTAGAGCGTGTGTTTACTCTGTTCCGCTACTGGAGTCGTCCCAGGCAAAAAAATCTGGAGTCCTGTTTCAGTGTGTTTTCTCTATTCCTAGATATTTCGGTTCAATTTCTCATATGAAATAATCTACAAATACCGCTCCTTGCAATACAATGATACGGTTTAGAAGGTAATAGCATTTGGTGTTAATGAAAACAAGGCTTAACTTTTAATGGAAGCAAGTCTTGGTAGCGCCACGATCTCACGTGAGAACTTAATTGTCATTTTTTACTGTTGGAGCTTGAATGTAAGAGCTCCAAGGAAAGCAGTCCAAATGACGTGTTCTTCTTTCATGAGCAAAGGCCTCACAAAGAAGAGCTGGCATTACAAACACTAAAGTAATTGATTTGGGGAATAATGAGGACAAAATATCGGATGATCTAAGTTCTCCACCTACAGCTAAGGTCAAGCTCAGAGGAGGTCACGAATGTATTGACCCTTAAGACGCGGCACTGGCCTGCAAGGGTCAGTTGGGAGTGAAATAATTTTAACAGTTGCAGAAATAATCAGATTAATTCAGGGATTGGGGTTAGGTGGGTCCCTAAGTGCTTCTCAAAGCTCTTGATGAATAGGGTTGGCCTCATTGTTGATGAAGCATGGGGATTCCCGGCATCCATCCCAAAGATTCCGATTCAGTAGGTCTTCAGTTGGTTTGGAGAACATGCTTGTCCTTACCAGCACCTCGCGGGGTTCTGATACGAGTTCTAATCTGACTATAGCTTGAGAAAATCTGGCCCTAAGTGGCCCATGGAC
>NC_048219.1:193625964-193722459 GCF_002007445.2 Ailuropoda melanoleuca
TTTTTGTCACCTGCAAAAAGCGCACGATCATTCCTACATCCCGTAGGTGTTTTGAGGATTCAGTGAGTAAGGTATCTAGGAAGAAGTGTAGACACAGGACACAGGAGGAGGGAGGCTGCTGAGTGGCCTTGCAGGGGGTCCAGCCAGTGCTTCCCAGTGGACTGCTGCTTCACCCCTGCAGTGGAGGGGCTCTGTCTGCCCTGAGGCGGCATCAGCATAACCGTGACATCGACCTCACGTGGCCCTTGTGAGAAGCACGCAAAGGCACCCACGTGGCATGCCCAGAGAGGCGTGGCCCAGCCCGAGTACTCCATAAACACTCCCCTGCCGTTACTGGNAAATGAAAGCCTTGGAGATCTTGAGGAACTCAAAGGCCCTTGCAAACCCCTTCAGGAAAAGATCTCTTAATGCGAAGAACTCTGACCTAGGCCATCCCGGGGTTTGAGCAGATACGGTGGGAAGACAAGACACTCACCCTCCTTTCTAATTAGCCTTATAGCTAGTTCCAGTTGTTNGTACCCAAAATATCTCAGAGCTCGCTTCTCTAACATCTCGCTTTCTACGGTTCCTTGCACCCAATCTGTTTCTTTCATACCAAACAGATTGCAGATCTTTTGAAAAATAGAAATGAATTAAGAGAGTGTAGTAGTCTGGGAGAGCAGGAAGAGAAGAGCACTCCTGCTGCTCTCCGGAAAGTCTAGGGAGGTGAGGGGATGCAGGCAGGAGGGCTTGAGACCAGAAGTCGGGAGGGCAGAAGTGTCGAGAGCAAAGGGGTGGGGACAGTGGGGAGGAGTACCATTCCGAGAATGCTCACTGCAAGAAAAAGGAGAGGAAGTTTTTCTGTTATCGTCAGTACACCGCTGGTGTTCTAGAAGCATCTCACGTCACATTCGTTGTTCAAGTACACTCACCTGCTAGACTAGTTGCCTAGAAGGTAAGGCTCACGTATCATCTTCACCTAGAATCCCTCCTTCTGGGGAAAGCCTGCATATTGAGTGAGTGACTGAAAATTGTTTATTCCATAGTCAAAGAACTGACAGGTGAACGGTATCAGCTGCTTTCCTTCGTTTCCCCAAGCAGTGCCCACGACAGAAGACCTTGCAGGGATCCACCAAGCAATTTCCAGTTTTAATAGAAACATCGCTTGTGAACGGATCTTCAGTAGCCTTTCTGCATGTAGCATCAGCAGTGCCCTGGTGTATAAAAGAGGCCAACGCTGGTAGAAATTCATCACATCCATGAAGAACATAGCTTATCAGTGACAGCAATGTTAATAGAATCCATAACTGAGTAGCTCAAGCAATTATAACGTGAGAGGACAGAAGGTGGCGGCGGTCCGCGCTACAGCTGAAATAAAGAAGACTTGGAGACGGAAGCACCAACCCTTCGGTGAGCCGTGCCATTGTTAATGATACAGTCTAGGGGCTTGTAAAACAAAGCCTCTGAGTCACCTTGGGTTTGAGGATGAATGTCAGCCAGGGCCCAGATGGTCCGAAAGCGAATTGGCAATTCATTTATTTGTTTTGTTATCCACGAGAAAGTATTTGCTGCGTGCCGACAATGTGCCTGGCTCTATACTCAGAGGGAGCTGGGGCTACCGCGGAGTCCCTTCATCGCCAGGACCACGTGAATGCTCCTCGTGGCTTACTGTCCAGACCACGGTCTGGCCGGAAGTTAATATGTTGGTGAATAGGTAAGGAAGAGTATAGAGAAATTGTATTTTAAATGTTCATCAGTGTCATGGATTTCAGGTCAAATTTCTTAAACTGGCTTGTGAGCAATGTGCCTCGAGGTGTTTCAAGTCTGAATAAATACAGAGCGCCTTCATTTATTTTTATTATATTACATTATTATAGCACTTCCCTATTTATTTTACTTGAAAATATGAGGGGGAACCTGTGATTTTTGAATACAGAGAGGTTATATCGAGGAATGCAGAATTTGCCATGTGTTTTATGGTGAAACACAGAGCATGAGAGAAATTCCCCTCTTGTAGCAACACCTTCAGATCTCAGGTCTTTAGAGCGTGTGTTTACTCTGTTCTGCTACTGGAGTCGTCCCAGGCAAAAAAATCTGGAGTCCTGTTTCAGTGTGTTTTCTCTATTCCTAGATATTTCGGTTCAATTTCTCATATGAAATAATCTACAAATACCGCTCCTTGCAATACAATGATACGGTTTAGAAGGTAATAGCATTTGGTGTTAATGAAAACAAGGCTTAACTTTTAATGGAAGCAAGTCTTGGTAGCGCCACGATCTCACGTGAGAACTTAATTGTCATTTTTTACTGTTGGAGCTTGAATGTAAGAGCTCCAAGGAAAGCAGTCCAAATGACGTGTTCTTCTTTCATGAGCAAAGGCCTCACAAAGAAGAGCTGGCATTACAAACACTAAAGTAATTGATTTGGGGAATAATGAGGACAAAATATCGGATGATCTAAGTTCTCCACCTACAGCTAAGGTCAAGCTCAGAGGAGGTCACGAATGTATTGACCCTTAAGACGCGGCACTGGCCTGCAAGGGTCAGTTGGGAGTGAAATAATTTTAACAGTTGCAGAAATAATCAGATTAATTCAGGGATTGGGGTTAGGTGGGTCCCTAAGTGCTTCTCAAAGCTCTTGATGAATAGGGTTGGCCTCATTGTTGATGAAGCATGGGGATTCCCGGCATCCATCCCAAAGATTCCGATTCAGTAGGTCTTCAGTTGGTTTGGAGAACATGCTTGTCCTTACCAGCACCTCGCGGGGTTCTGATACGAGTTCTAATCTGACTATAGCTTGAGAAAATCTGGCCCTAAGTGGCCCATGGACAGACTTCATTGTAGTCCTGTGAACCCCTGAGATGGAATAGCAATTCAGTTTTGTGTGTTCATGTTCCTAGAGAGAGGAGCCATATATTTCTTCAGATTCTCGAAGGGGTCCTGATGCAAGAGCCTGGGAGGCCAGGAAGGAAGCCCCAAAGCTAGACTCTGCAGTCAGCAAGATAAAGAAAGGAGATAGAAGAGAAGAGCTATATAAACCGGCATGGCCATGTAGTGCATGGACATAATGAAATAAGTTTGGACCTTCAAATAAATTAAAATATTAGATTTTAAGAAAAGGAGAGAAGATACTTTACAGATGTCTTTGGATGGGGGCAATCCGTATCTTAAGACCTTCCATCTATCTCCTTGTCAACAGATGCATTGTTCTCATGACAGTGGGGGGAGGAAATGTGTGGTGCCTGCTGGAACTGTTATAGGAAAGCAAAATGTGTTCTCAGATGTACAAATTACTTTTAACCTCCTTGAGGGACCGACCAAGAGGCCAGGAATGCTGGACTGATCATAATTATGGGAAAGAGATCCGGATTTCTGGGTTTCCGGTGTTTCTCCCACCCACTGGCTCCCCCAAGTGCTATCCAAACAGATGTCAAAGAAAGGTTGAAGGGTGGAAGGTGACAAAATTTAATCAGAACAGAAAAAGAAAAGAATCAAGAAATAAAAAGAGGAGGAAGGGAAGGGGAATGCATTTCCAGTCCTGAAAAACGGATTTCTCGTAAAAAGAAATGGTTTCATCTCCATGATCAGACACTGAATTGAGTCTCCTATTGATGTTGCCACGAGCCTGCTGTGCGCTCTGCAGGACCTGTGTCTTTATAGAGAAGGATCCGGGGAAGGACCACTGGGCGAGGAGTAGAGAGACGGGCTCCCACCCCTGCCAGGGATGTGAGTGTTTCCGTAGAGGGCCATCCTCCATACCCAAGCCCCAGTCCCAAGCCCTTCATTTGGGACCTTTTGTTTACTCTGCACTCTCTCCCTGTGGGCTTGATATTCTTGAGCGAGGCTGCCTGGCTTGATGGGTGAATTTGTTTTCTTGGTTCTTTGCCCTCGGAGAGGGTCCACTGTGTTCAATCCCACCCCCAGCCCCCGAATAAGGGCCCTGAACCCTAACTGACTTGAGATGATCTGATAAGAGGGCTTTAACTTCTCCTTGATGCACCTGCCTCTGCCCCAAGAGCCTGGGGAGAGGGGGGTCTCTGCTTGTGCCTGGCAGAAATAGCAAGCTTGGATTCCAGGGGTGCAGACGTGAAGTGCAAGAATTCTGACCCTCTCCTCCCCAAGGTCGGGTTGCCACATGATAACCAGCTGTAGTTTTGAGCATCCCGGGGTCCCTAAGAGGAAGTTAAAGGTAGCCGATGTGCCGACTGAGATCCAGCACAACGGGCAAAGGCCTCAGCCAGCAGAGGAGGGAGGGACGAAGGGACCACTACGGAAGCAGGCTGGAGGTAAGCAGGAGGGTGGGGAGCCCATGATGATGTGCAATTATAAAGGTTCTGGTTGGAGCTGCAGCCACGGGACAACCAGCTCCTGTTGACCCACGGCCAGGTAGGCAGAGCAGGGGGGCATCGACACTCCAGCCTCTCTGTTCTGCCCTCACAAGATCTTGGCCAGTGGCTCCCGTTGGCTGGATCCAATCAGAAGCCGGAGGACAAGGAAGCCTCAGTAAGGCGGCCCCTAGAAGTCAGCCTTCTGGGCGCAGAGCCGGGCAGAGAAGGGTGGATGGGTGATGTGCATGTGAGAAGTTGGAGTGTATGAGAATGGATGAAAACCAGCACAGATATAGAAAAAGAATGTAGATGAGAGGCTTGTGACCTGGTTGTGGCCACAATCTTGACCATGAATGAACCGCTTTCTGTCTGAAACTCCTAATACAAGAACTGGTGGGTGGGAGGCTCTCCACTCCTGTTAGGTTTTATGAAACAGGTCAAAGGATGGTGCTGTGGACTGAATTGTGTCCCCCACCCCAGCTCCTATATTGAAGCCCTAACCCGCCATGTGACAGCATTTGGAGACAGGGCCTTTAGGGAGGTAATTAAGGTTAAATGAGGTTGTAAGGGTGGGACTCAAATTGGATAGGGCTGGTGTCCATAGAAGACAGGGAAGAGACACCCGAGAGCTCTCTCTCTGTTCATGGGCACACAGAGGAAGGGCCATGTGAGGACACAGTGAGGAGGGAGCCATTTGGAAGCCAGGAAGAAAGGCCCTGCCACACACCAACCCCGCTGGTACCTTGATCTCCGGGTTCCCGCCGCCAGGGCTTGAGAAAGAAATCACAGTCATCACCTAGTGTAAGTCCCCTGGCCTGTGGTGTTCTGTTATGACCGCCTGAGAAGGCTAAGGCAGGTGGAAACTTTCCAGTGGAGAATCTGAAATTGGTGTGGGACACAGTTGTCTAACAGCAAACAGTAGAAAATGAAGGGCCTTTGTTGACACACGCTCTGCCTGATTCTCTTGGAGTTCCGAATCTTTTTCTTACGGCTTGAAAGGGGACAGGTGGATGATTTGGGGCTTGGCAAGGAAAAGGGAGTGTCTTCCACGACCTTGCCTGAGGGTTCCCCTAAAATAGACAGAAATCGGCAGTGAAGGAGGCCTTTGGAGCAGGAAGAGTCCAGACATCCTGTGGTGGGTGTAGAGCCCTAAAGCGGACACCTATAGGGAATATGTCAGGGGAGGGAGGTGGCTTCTTGGACTCACATGATGTCTACACCAGCCTCAGCCTAGGTGGCCCCAAACCTCACTGCAGCCCCACGGGGAGCGTGACCACCAGGGGACAGCAGAGGGCGCTCTCCCAGGACCTCATCTAGCAGGGCAAGGTCTTGGCTGTCAGGGTCCAGCTAAGGTCCCTAGGGCGGTGGGCAGAGACAGGAGGGAGATTTGTCTATCAGCAGAGCCCGATCGGGAGCAGTCCGGTGGGGGCCACCAGGGATGGATAAGAGCACTCAGGTGCCCAGAAAGAAGCAGCCCGATAGCAACCTAGTACCTGGAACTTGGAACCTCCTCTCGGACCTTCTGATTTGCAGCTTATATTTGAAACAGTGTTCATTGTAAAGGTGTCTTCATAAAATGTCAGATTTCTTCCAACCCACGGTCACTTGGACACCTTATTTTTACCTCGGTGTCAGTTCCTCTGGAGAAAATAACTATTTCCCCGAGTTGCCCACAGGTAAACTAGAGTAAACCATACATATGCCCCAGGACCAGAGCTTCCAATACATCTTCTAAATTTGGGGGGGCGGGGGGATGACAACTATTTTCACATGCCGCAACAAGAAAGGGATACTATTAACTTTATTCATAAAAATCCCCTCTGATAAAATTCCCATGATAAGCTCAAGTTGGTTTGGATATACACCACTTCCTTCTTCTCACTAGGATTTTATTTAGGACTTTTGTTTCTATATCTGTGAATGTGATGAATATAGAATTTCCTTTTTTTGCATCGTCTGAGTAAGCATTTGGTACTGGAGTTCTGCTAGCTTTATAAAATGTACTGACCCACATGGAAAAAACTATAAGGCTTTACTGAGAGTTACAAAAGATGGTTGAGAGGAGAAAAACCAGACTGAGATATCCCCTGGAGGCAAAGGGAACTTTAAAAAAGTTTACTTCTTCCCATAAAGTTTTAGTTTTAATACAGCTTTCACCATCACCTTTTAGAATTTGGTCAAATAAATGTAAAGCTAAGCTCATCTGGAAAGGAAAAAAAACAGGGAAGAGTAATTTTGCTGTTAGGGTTTTCAGCGCATTTTCTAAATAGCGTAGTATACGGATTTGATTTTTCTTAGCAGATGGTCTTTTTGTTTAACCATTGTTACTGATCTCACCCTGTACAAGGACATTCCCAGTGTGGTCAGGGAATGGGATTCTGGGATTTCTGCTCCCGGGAATTCCATGACGCTCTCTTTGTAGCTAGCATGTGGTCACTTCTTACACACGCTCCTCCGTGGAGTCTTTGTGGGTAAAGAGCCTGAGACGTAGTCACGCAGATAGTTTCCTTTTCACTGTAAAGCTGTGGGTCTACCGTACTCCCAGGTATGTTCTTTCTACTTGCTCTGCCGTAAAGCGAGCGCTGGGTGTGAAAAGCTTCCACTGCAAGCAAGCTTATGTCAAATTTTCCTTGTGTTTTTAAAATCTTTGCTCTACGAGTTATGATGTGTCGAGATGCAGAGATCCATGATTCGCTAACAGAGTGAAGATTCCAGAAGGAGGGTAAAACTCACATAGGAATTTGGCATGTGAGAAAATTGGCCCGGTAAGTCAGCAAAGGAGTGATAGGGACCGTTGCTCCTCTGTGCTTTACCTTACTCTTCACACCAAAATAAATTCCAGATGCATCGGAGATCTATGGGTAAACTACGAAACCCTACAATTATTGGAAGAAAGCACAGATCCTATTTTTTGGAAACTTGATGTGCGGAAGGCCTTTCTTTCTAAGCACCACACAAACTCAGGAGATATAATGGAATTGATTAGTGCATTTCACTTTTTTTTTTAAAGATTTTTTTAAAGGTTTTATTTATTTATTTTAGAGAGAGAGAGTGCGCGTGAGTGAGCAGGGGTAGGCTCAGAGGGAGAGAATCTCCACAGACTCCCCCGTGAGTGCAGAGCCCGATGCGGGGCTCGATCGCATGACCCTGAGATGATGACCTGAGCTGAAACCAAGAGTCCGATGCTTAACCGACTGAGCCACCCAGGGACCCCTTAACTTTACTTTTAAAAAAATCTGGCAAACTATTTCAAAGCCAAAAGTTGAATGACCAACTGAGGGTAGAATTGCAACACATATGCGAGAGACAAATAATGAATTGTCTGCAAGATCACAAAAGGGGAAAAAAGATCCATGACCATGAGCCTTATTTATGCTGAATCTTTCAGTAATGTAAAATTATACCTTTTGACTTATTTAATGCTTTTTCCTTGAATCCTCTTTCGCCTGCCTTTGAACATTTTTATTCCTGCTTCCTCTTCCTTCTCGTTTGCCAAATATATCTCTTTGCCTTATTTTTATTTTTAACTTTCTTGGGTCGTTTTATTTTTAGGTGCGTTTTATACGCAGAATATCTTTGGATTTAAAAAAATTAATCCGAGTTTGCCCTTTTGAGGAGAAGTTAATCCATGCGTGTTTATGCAATACGAAATAAATCTGTTCCACATAAGGCCTCTTTAATTTTTTTGCCCTTTTTAAAAAGATCGTGTTTGGTGTTTGTTTTTATCTTCTTTGCAATTAACGATGTCGGCCGACTTTAATATTCCACAGTAGTTCAAGGGTCAGCCTCCTCTCTGGGATCCCACCAGCCATGTGCTGGACCATTTAACACACACGTTTCAAACACCAATCCGGCACATTGCTAATGTCGGTACATAACTTCTTGTTCCGGCCTCTCCTGTTTCTACTTATTTTTTTCTCTTTCTTTTTCCTCCTTCACTTTTCAGTGTTTGCTTCCCAAGCCTTGGGTGGGAGTTCCCGGAGTCAGGCTCCAAATGCGAGGAAGCCGGCAGGGCCCAGGCAACTTCTGACCACGGAAGGAAGACTGGTTTTTGACGGGTTGCAGGCAAACCAGGCTTCTGTGGCTTCCCAGCTGGGGAGAAAGCACAGCAAAGTTCTGCCCGCTTGCTCTGCCCCGCCTAGAGATCCCTCGTCAGGAAAACACCAGCATGGCTGGGGCCACGGACCATCCAGTCCGGTCAGGTCCTCACTCGAGTAGTGAGAAATTCCTGCAAAATGAAATGTGAAACAAGGTGGTAAAACGTCTTCAGGCAAATCTATTAGAGGAGCTGCGAGACTGATGCGATCCGGGCATTGCATGCCACCAGGGGCCAGTGTGTGTCCTGGGTCGGGAATGTGCTGGCCCCCAAGGATAAAAGAGAGAGAGAGAGAGAATACACCCCCACCTCCTTCCCCACCTGAGAGCTTATGGCCTCACCAGAGGCAGCCAGGTGCCCCGACTGAACAAGGTGTGTGCCGCACCTGGGAGTTCCTGGGAGCGCCCCCCCCCGCCCCAGCACAAGTGAGACGAAGCTGAGAGCTGAGGAGGCAGTAGCCATGCTTGGGGGCAAGGGAGGAATAGCATTGCTTGCAGAGGGAACAGTGTGAGCAGAGGCCTCAGGTGAGAGGTAACTAGGAGATCCGGGTTTTGCCTGGTGGGTCCCCTGCCAGGGTTCTGGGGCACAAACCATAGAAAGTGACTCTGGCTGCCTTAGTCAAAAAAGGAGCTTATCTGGAAGTTACTAGAAGGTCTCAGAGAACAGAAGATGGCTGGACACTCAGGCTAAGTGAAGTCTGGGCAAGGTCCAAGGGGCCTGGGGCTCAGACCACAGCCACATTCACACCGTGGGAGAAGCCTGGGCAGAGAGATGCTATCATCCTGCTTGGATGGTGGATGCAGTTGCTGGGAACACCACCTTGGGACCCTGGAGGCTACCAGCTGCATAGGATCCTGTTGCTGCCTCCTGGGTTTTAATGCTTCTTGTTCCAGAACCGAATTCTGGGCCTGCACCCCATTTGCTGAGCCCCACACTGGGCGCAGAACTGCTCCGTCTAAAGGAAGGGGCGCTTTGCTAATCTGTACCCTGTGTGCACTGGAGGGAGGCTGGGGTGGGGCATCTGGTTGACCAAGCCCACGTCACATACCTGTGCCCGAACTGCCGGGGACTGGGGGGAGCAAGGGTCCCGACCTGTGGGGTCCTGCGGTGAGTGGTGGGAGCCAGCTCCCACCCAAGCTCATGCTGTGGGACTCCCCGAACAAAGGGAAAGAGTTCTGTAGTGAGCATACAAAAACTGACAAATGGGGGGGGCAGCGGGGTACGGTGTGGCGGGTGGGGCTGCGGGCAGGAGACAGAGCTTGATCAGAGAGCAGCTTGTCCCCTCCTCTTAAGGGGCAAAGCAATGGGCCCCTGGATCACCACAGGAGATGGTGATTTCCAGCTGGCCCGAGGCATAGCGTCCAGGGGATCCCCCCTTTCCTCAGGGTGGCAGGATGCGACAAGTGTCTGGGCCAGGAGGGTTGAACTGTCAGAGATTCTGCCAGCAGACTTGTTGTCACAGCTCCTCAGGGCCTGTGTTTGAGAACTGACCCACCACCTCTCCGGCCCTGGGAGGAGCCTGGGACCCGGCACTGGCCGCTGCGTGGGGGGCCTGCAGGCCTGGGCTCTGTCCCTTGTGTGTGGTTCTGCACAGAGAGAGGGCACGACGCAGTCTGGCCTTGGGGGGTAAGCCAACCACAGCCCGCATGCGATAGAACAAGGGACATCTCTGAAGGGCTGGCCCCTTCCACCTGGAGCCCTCCAGGCCCTCTGGGAGGGACCCTAACAGGGGTGCAGGCAGGCAGCTGGGCCTCTCCACCTCACCGGCATCGAGGACTTCCCCTTCAACGCTCATCCTTACGGCCGGAGACCACACGTCCAGCCGGGGGTACTTGCAGGTGCAGGATGGGGCCTGAGGGTGACGTCAGGCATCGTGGGGCCCCACACCTGCAGCCTGTCACTCGGTCATGCTGCCGGCGGAGCAGCCTGTCTCGTATCTTAAAATCAATTCTGTATTTACCACGTGAATAATTTAGTAGTATATTTGTGTGTTTAAAGCATTAATTTGTTCAATGTGAACTTTAAACACACACCACAAGTTTGGAGGCATTTCTCATCATTCTTCACTATCCGGGGGCTCACACGCTGGCTGCCACAGCCCATCCGGACCCTGGGGGGCCCCGGCTTGGGTGGGAGGCCCCTAGCCTCCCCACGACCTGCTGAGGCCACCCTGTCCCTGACACTCGACAACGCCACAGGCGTCGTCCAGAGCTTCCTTGGAATTCAGGGTACAAGCTTGGTGGGTTGCAGACGTCTGCTGCCATCCCGGGGTGCAAGCCTCTTGAGGTGCTGCGTGTATTTGAAGGGGTCTCTAAGGAGTAAGGTGAAGAGGGCATTTCTTCAACTGACTGGAATTCTTGGGGTTTGCAGACTAGACAAGCTGGAATGGGGGAAGGAAAGCCATTCTGAAAATTTGCAGCCTCGTTGGAGGGTCCCTGGGCCTCCCCACTTAGGATACAGGCCCCTCTGTCCTCCTAAGGCATCCATCCCATTCTTTCCCTGGTGGATTCCTGTGCTTTCCTAGGAGGATCGGGCTCAGCTTGACCCCTCATGGTTCCCAGCCTGGCACCCGTCGAGCGGGCCCCATTTTCAGCCCTTCTGGGCTTGACTCACACTCTCCAGGCTGTGTCGTTTGGGACCCCAGACACCCAGGGGCCGGGGGCTCAGAGGAGCTGCTGAGAAGTAGGTGTCCAGGGCTTACGTGAGCTGCCAGCTCTAATGTGCTAGGGACTATGGTTTCAGGGTTGTTCCAGAAAATAACCCGTCCCGAAGATGCCTGTATGGTTACGGAGGCCAGAAATGTACAGACATACGATGAATGTTAAACACTGATGTTGCTGTGTTTTGTGGGCTGGGGGCGGGGGGATGGGAAGCCAGTCTTTTTCTTCTGAAAGAAAAAAAGAAGAGAGAGAAAGAGGAAAAGAGAAGAGAGAAGGAAGGAAAGGAGGAAGGGCGGGAGGAGGGAAGGAAGGGAGGGAGATTAGAAGGGAGGGAGAGAGGAAACCACCAGAGCAGAAGACAAAGGCAGGCTCGGACTCAGTCCACAGGCGCAGAAATGTGTCAATAAAGCAGGAAAGTGCAGCCTACCAGATGATAAATTCGGATCCAGACCCGGGGGCACATTTGTGCTTGGACATTTAAGAAAGGGAGGTGTAAGCATCTCAGTGGCCCATCCACCTAACCTTTGGGGCGTTTTCATGGAGCGGAGCCGCTTACCCTGATTCCCAGCCCCGCGTTGCCAAGGCAACCGAGGCGGCACATTTGGAGGGCGAGGAGGGAAAGATGGCCAGTGATCCCACAGGCTGCTCAGGGGGTTCACAATAGGGCCGGTGCGGGGCCAGCGGGGAGCGGGCGGGAACAGGTGTGGGGCATGTCGGGGTTCACCCCACCTCCGGGAGTCCAGCAAGGCTAGCCAGTACATTCCTTCGTTCCTTTGAGTGTGTGCTCTCAGCGTAGGTTTTCAAAGGAAGTCTCCAGAAGGGGAACATGCTGCAGGTACCCTCTGTCTAAGGTTGGCAGGGGGGAGGTCTCCTGCGAGTCTGCTTTCTCAGCGAGCTGGGATGTCATATATTCCTTTCATGAACAGCTAGGCAACACATGTTTTTATTTTTTTCCTTTCAAGGTTTTATTTAAAGTCAAGTTAGTTAACATACAGTGTAGTGTTAGTTTCAGGGATAGAATTTAGTGATTCATCACTTGCATACAACACCCCGTGCTCATTACAACAAGTGCCCTCCTTAATGCCCATCACCCAGTTACCCCATCCCCGGGAGCAAACGTGTTTAAAGGGGATTTTTGTAAATACAAAGTGATGCACTATTGAATGCTAGCCGTAGAGAAGAATTTAAAGGGCTGTAATATGTAGAATGTGAACATACTAGCTTCCCTGGCTGCCCTTTGCCACAGGGCCCCCAGTCCTGCAGCAGACGACTCTGCCGTCCTTCTCCTGTGCCCACATGTGCCTCTAAATCACACGGGGCCAGGGCCCCAGGTCTGTCTCCCCACACCCACCTTCTGCACCCTGCACTGCAGACCTCATCTCGGCCCTGCCAGCCCCTCCACCGGAGCCTCTGTGCATCCGGGTACTAGCTGAGACTGGCAAGGGGGAAGAGGGACAAGCCTCACACTGTCCCGTCTACTTCCTGTGGCTGATGGTGTCCCTTTCCCCAGAGAAGGGTCCGCAGCCCAGTGTCTCATTCCTGGAAGCCTCCTCCGAGCACCTGAGGCCTGAGTGCAGCCTGGGGTGGGGGCTGCTCCTCTGAACTTCTGAGTTCTGATCACCCTACCTTGTTCCCTCTGCTCCCCCAACCTGAGGGGTGGTAGCTGCCTGCTCTGTGACCTCAGTTTCCCCTTTTGCCTTCTTAGTCCTCCAGTACCTCTTTGGTTAATTCCCTGTATTAAATTCTCTCTGTCCAGTGACAAGGTAGCTCGTGTTTTCCTGCCACTATATACTATTCTGTGATGCGTGTACCCCTGACCATTTAAGGGACATTGTCCCGTATCAAGAGCTGTAACTCTCCCTCGCTCATTTTGAGGTCCGCAGTCTCCTCCAGAGAAGGAGGCATAAACGTCCTCCCGTGCTGGGCATTTGGGAGGCCTCAGGTTTTCACTACAAACAGCACTACTGTGAGCAGCCTTGGGCCAGATGGTCATTTCCATGCATACGCATTTCTGCTGGAGAAAGTTCTAGAACTTCCTTATCTTTTCTCTGAATCCTCTTGCCATGCCTTAGAGAGGATGCCGCCCACCTGCTTTGTCAGCATGTCACCTGAGTCACAGTGACATTCATGTCTTCTGTCCCCTAGCCGGCTCCAGTGTCTCTACAACCTACTACTGTTTACAACTATTGGTCTGGGGGCCCCTGGGTGGTGCAGTCGGCTAAGCATCTGACCCTTGATTTTGGCTCAGGTCATGATCTCAGGGCTGTGGGATCGAGCCCCGCCCGAGCCGGTCTCCGAGCTCATTGCAGAGTCTGCTTCTCTCTCCCTCTGCCCCTCCCCTCCGTGTCCATGCACTCTCTCTCTCTCAAAATAAATAAATGTTAAAAAAACACTATTGTTCTGTACACAAAATTTTTATTGCCAACAAGGGGTCGTGAACTTGATTTCCTACAACCTTCAGCTATTTTAACATGTTCTTGCCTCTGTTTATGCTTATGGAGATGAAAATTATAAATTTATTAAATCCACGCAAATCTATGTTATTACTATGAATGCCACACCAGACTTAAATCATGAAAGATTCAGCCCGCTTTCTGTTTTCTGCTTGGGAATAAACTCACTTGTAAATGCCTTAGTAAATGTAGTGGAAATTTGCCTCAGGTAAAGAAGTGTTATGGCTTTTTTTTTAACCCAAGGGGAAAATTNGGGGCTGCGGGCAGGAGACAGAGCTGGATCAGAGAGCAGCTTGTCCCCTCCTCTTAAGGAGCAAAGAAATGGGCCCCTGGATCACCACAGGAGATGGTGATTTCCAGCTGGCCCGAGGCATAGCGTCCAGGGGATCCCCCCTTTCCTCAGGGTGGCAGGATGCGACAAGTGTCTGGGCCAGGAGGGTTGAACTGTCAGAGATTCTGCCAGCAGACTTGTTGTCACAGCTCCTCAGGGCCTGTGTTTGAGAACTGACCCACCACCTCTCCGGCCCTGGGAGGAGCCTGGGACCCGGCACTGGCCGCTGCGTGGGGGGCCTGCAGGCCTGGGCTCTGTCCCTTGTGTGTGGTTCTGCACAGAGAGAGGGCACAACGCAGTCCGGCCTTGGGGGGTAAGCCAACCACAGCCCGCATGCGATAGAACAAGGGACATCTCTGAAGGGCTGGCCCCTTCCACCTGGAGCCCTCCAGGCCCTCTGGGAGGGACCCTAACAGGGGTGCAGGCAGGCAGCTGGGCCTCTCCACCTCACCGGCATCGAGGACTTCCCCTTCAACGCTCATCCTTACGGCCGGAGACCACACGTCCAGCCGGGGGTACTTGCAGGTGCAGGATGGGGCCTGAGGGTGACGTCAGGCATCGTGGGGCCCCACACCTGCAGCCTGTCACTCGGTCATGCTGCCGGCGGAGCAGCCTGTCTCGTATCTTAAAATCAATTCTGTATTTACCACGTGAATAATTTAGTAGTATATTTGTGTGTTTAAAGCATTAATTTGTTCAATGTGAACTTTAAACACACACCACAAGTTTGGAGGCATTTCTCATCATTCTTCACTATCCGGGGGCTCACACGCTGGCTGCCACAGCCCATCCGGACCCTGGGGGGCCCCGGCTTGGGTGGGAGGCCCCTAGCCTCCCCACGACCTGCTGAGGCCACCCTGTCCCTGACACTCGACAACGCCACAGGCGTCGTCCAGAGCTTCCTTGGAATTCAGGGTACAAGCTTGGTGGGTTGCAGACGTCTGCTGCCATCCCGGGGTGCAAGCCTCTTGAGGTGCTGCGTGTATTTGAAGGGGTCTCTAAGGAGTAAGGTGAAGAGGGCATTTCTTCAACTGACTGGAATTCTTGGGGTTTGCAGACTAGACAAGCTGGAATGGGGGAAGGAAAGCCATTCTGAAAATTTGCAGCCTCGTTGGAGGGTCCCTGGGCCTCCCCACTTAGGATACAGGCCCCTCTGTCCTCCTAAGGCATCCATCCCATTCTTTCCCTGGTGGATTCCTGTGCTTTCCTAGGAGGATCGGGCTCAGCTTGACCCCTCATGGTTCCCAGCCTGGCACCCGTCGAGCGGGCCCCATTTTCAGCCCTTCTGGGCTTGACTCACACTCTCCAGGCTGTGTCGTTTGGGACCCCAGACACCCAGGGGCCGGGGGCTCAGAGGAGCTGCTGAGAAGTAGGTGTCCAGGGCTTACGTGAGCTGCCAGCTCTAATGTGCTAGGGACTATGGTTTCAGGGTTGTTCCAGAAAATAACCCGTCCCGAAGATGCCTGTATGGTTACGGAGGCCAGAAATGTACAGACATACGATGAATGTTAAACACTGATGTTGCTGTGTTTTGTGGGCTGGGGGCGGGGGGATGGGAAGCCAGTCTTTTTCTTCTGAAAGAAAAAAAGAAGAGAGAGAAAGAGGAAAAGAGAAGAGAGAAGGAAGGAAAGGAGGAAGGGCGGGAGGNGGGATGGGAAGCCAGTCTTTTTCTTCTGAAAGAAAAAAAGAAGAGAGAGAAAGAGGAAAAGAGAAGAGAGAAGGAAGGAAAGGAGGAAGGGCGGGAGGAGGGAAGGAAGGGAGGGAGATTAGAAGGGAGGGAGAGAGGAAACCACCAGAGCAGAAGACAAAGGCAGGCTCGGACTCAGTCCACAGGCGCAGAAATGTGTCAATAAAGCAGGAAAGTGCAGCCTACCAGATGATAAATTCGGATCCAGACCCGGGGGCACATTTGTGCTTGGACATTTAAGAAAGGGAGGTGTAAGCATCTCAGTGGCCCATCCACCTAACCTTTGGGGCGTTTTCATGGAGCCGCTTACCCTGATTCCCAGCCCCGCGTTGCCAAGGCAACCGAGGCGGCACATTTGGAGGGCGAGGAGGGAAAGATGGCCAGTGATCCCACAGGCTGCTCAGGGGGTTCACAATAGGGCCGGTGCGGGGCCAGCGGGGAGCGGGCGGGAACAGGTGTGGGGCATGTCGGGGTTCACCCCACCTCCGGGAGTCCAGCAAGGCTAGCCAGTACATTCCTTCGTTCCTTTGAGTGTGTGCTCTCAGCGTAGGTTTTCAAAGGAAGTCTCCAGAAGGGGAACATGCTGCAGGTACCCTCTGTCTAAGGTTGGCAGGGGGGAGGTCTCCTGCGAGTCTGCTTTCTCAGCGAGCTGGGATGTCATATATTCCTTTCATGAACAGCTAGGCAACACATGTTTTTATTTTTTTCCTTTCAAGGTTTTATTTAAAGTCAAGTTAGTTAACATACAGTGTAGTGTTAGTTTCAGGGATAGAATTTAGTGATTCATCACTTGCATACAACACCCCGTGCTCATTACAACAAGCGCCCTCCTTAATGCCCATCACCCAGTTACCCCATCCCCGGGAGCAAACGTGTTTAAAGGGGATTTTTGTAAATACAAAGTGATGCACTATTGAATGCTAGCCGTAGAGAAGAATTTAAAGGGCTGTAATATGTAGAATGTGAACATACTAGCTTCCCTGGCTGCCCTTTGCCACGGGGCCCCCAGTCCTGCAGCAGACGACTCTGCCGTCCTTCTCCTGTGCCCACATGTGCCTCTAAATCACACGGGGCCAGGGCCCCAGGTCTGTCTCCCCACACCCACCTTCTGCACCCTGCACTGCAGACCTCATCTCGGCCCTGCCAGCCCCTCCACCGGAGCCTCTGTGCATCCGGGTACTAGCTGAGACTGGCAAGGGGGAAGAGGGACAAGCCTCACACTGTCCCGTCTACTTCCTGTGGCTGATGGTGTCCCTTTCCCCAGAGAAGGGTCCGCAGCCCAGTGTCTCATTCCTGGAAGCCTCCTCCGAGCACCTGAGGCCTGAGTGCAGCCTGGGGTGGGGGCTGCTCCTCTGAACTTCTGAGTTCTAATCACCCTACCTTGTTCCCTCTGCTCCCCCAACCTGAGGGGTGGTAGCTGCCTGCTCTGTGACCTCAGTTTCCCCTTTTGCCTTCTTAGTCCTCCAGTACCTCTTTGGTTAATTCCCTGTATTAAATTCTCTCTGTCCAGTGACAAGGTAGCTCGTGTTTTCCTGCCACTATATACTATTCTGTGATGCGTGTACCCCTGACCATTTAAGGGACATTGTCCCGTATCAAGAGCTGTAACTCTCCCTCGCTCATTTTGAGGTCCGCAGTCTCCTCCAGAGAAGGAGGCATAAACGTCCTCCCGTGCTGGGCATTTGGGAGGCCTCAGGTTTTCACTACAAACAGCACTACTGTGAGCAGCCTTGGGCCAGATGGTCATTTCCATGCATACGCATTTCTGCTGGAGAAAGTTCTAGAACTTCCTTATCTTTTCTCTGAATCCTCTTGCCATGCCTTAGAGAGGATGCCGCCCACCTGCTTTGTCAGCATGTCACCTGAGTCACAGTGACATTCATGTCTTCTGTCCCCTAGCCGGCTCCAGTGTCTCTACAACCTACTACTGTTTACAACTATTGGTCTGGGGGCCCCTGGGTGGTGCAGTCGGCTAAGCATCTGACCCTTGATTTTGGCTCAGGTCGTGATCTCAGGGCTGTGGGATCGAGCCCCGCCCGAGCCGGTCTCCGAGCTCATTGCAGAGTCTGCTTCTCTCTCCCTCTGCCCCTCCCCTCCGTGTCCATGCACTCTCTCTCTCTCTCAAAATAAATAAATGTTAAAAAAACACTATTGTTCTGTACACAAAATTTTTATTGCCAACAAGGGGTCGTGAACTTGATTTCCTACAACCTTCAGCTATTTTAACATGTTCTTGCCTCTGTTTATGCTTATGGAGATGAAAATTATAAATTTATTAAATCCACGCAAATCTATGTTATTACTATGAATGCCACACCAGACTTAAATCATGAAAGATTCAGCCCGCTTTCTGTTTTCTGCTTGGGAATAAACTCACTTGTAAATGCCTTAGTAAATGTAGTGGAAATTTGCCTCAGGTAAAGAAGTGTTATGGCTTTTTTTTTAACCCAAGGGGAAAATTCCGATTAACTTCTATTGATTCTATCAATTAAATAAACACATGCGAATAAATCTTGTATTATCCTCACCTTACCTTGGGACTTTAAAGATTTTACTTATTTATTTGAGAGAGAGAATAAGCAGGGGGGAGAGGCAGGAGGTTTCCCACAGATCAAGGAGCCCAACGTGGGGCTTGATCCCTGGACCCTGGGATCAGGGCCTGAGCCAAAGGCAGACACTTAACGGACTGAGCCACCCAGGCATCCCTTTACCTCAGGCCTTTAAAGCAAGGATAAGCTGTAAACTGGTAAGCACGTGCAATATAAAAGCACACAGAGGCCATTCCCAATCTACATTGTATCCCTTAAATATTTATAGAATCTATGAAGTTCTGTGGGCCATTTTCGGTTGAGTTCTGAATGTTTTAATTTCAGTATAATTTTGAGGATAAGGCAGGTCCAGCTAGCTGCTTTTCGAGAACTTGCTCTATGCCAGGCACATGCCAAGAGCTGGAGATGTATTTACTCATTAGTCCTGACCACAATTTATGGTCACTTTCCAGTTGAAGAAACTCATGTTTAGTAATTAATTCACTTGCCAAAGCCCACAGTCCCTAAGTGGCAGTGTGGGCTGTGGCACCCTTTCACCCTAATCCCCAAGGCTGTGAGCCCGTCACCGACAGAGCGCACGGGTGTCAGCTCCCTGCAGGGAAGAGATGGCCTCACCCACCCCATCCCGCCCTGCCCACAACGGCCTGCAAGAACAGCGCTGTTCTAAGTGTCCGCGCCCAGAGGGACATCTCTCCCACTGGCTCTGTCCACCCCGCACAACTGTGCTTTGCGGAACTTGGAGCTTCAGGACCTGCTGTCTCCGGAGAAGTCCCCACCCACAGCCCTGTCTCCTCTCTCACCGCCACCCCCCTCCACCCCTCAGCTCTTAGCTCAGATGCTGACTCCCCGCTCCTAGGCATTTCTTGGGCGCTCGTCATTGCTCATTTCCTGACTTACCATTATCTGTTTAATGAATGTCTTCCCCTCTAGTGTGTGTGCTCCGTAAGGAAAGAACGGGGGCCATTTTACCACCTCTGTGTCTTCAGGGCCCGGGCCAAGGCTTGCGCATTGCAGGTATTAACTGATGCCTGGAATGGGGGGTCAGAGGGGCAGTGGGGAGCCAGGGCCAGAGATGTTCCGGGACGCTGGGGCACACAGAGGACGTGGCGAACAAACCCGTGAACCTCCTTGGTTCTTCTTTGGCTTCCAGAAGGTGACCACAGAGTGAGAATTCAGACGAGATGGACCTGGCCGCCTTCCCCTAAAGCTCCTGTCCTCCATCAGCCACCATGCAGTTTGACACCTAAGCCAGAAACCATGAAAGCATTCTCGGGGTGTCCGTTTGCCTGGTTCTCCACATCCAATCACCCCAGAGCTCTGCTGTGTGTGCCTTTACATGTTTCTGGACTTGGTGCATTTGTCTCTACTCCCATCACCACCCTCTGGTTCGTGTCTTTGCTTCTTCCTGGGACAACTGCAGCAGCCTCCTGCCTAGCCTTGTCCCAGTCCCTGTCTCCTTGTCCCTGTCCTTGACTCAGTCTTCATGCTGCCCGAGATCCCCCCTAGAGCGTCCGTCTGACTCTCCCATGGACTTGTGCAAGCCTGCCCTGGGAGGACTGAGCCAATTTCTCAGGGTGAGCTGGGCAAATCTGGAGCAGTCTTCTCTGCCCCAGGGCACGGCCACCTGGCGTTGGGAGCAAAGCCTGCACCTGTACCTCACTTCCCAGCCTTCACTCTGCAGCCCCTGTCTGGGTCCCTCTGGCACTTGTTACCAGAGTGGAGTGGGACCTGGCCTCCCATTATCATTCTCTGGCTCAGTCAGAACCACACTGACTTTGGTTGGCCAAAGCTGGCGAGGATCCCCCCCACCACGGCAGCCACTTACGTATTTTCTTTCCATGATGGTAACAGACCACCTGCAAGTTTGGCTCGGACAGGCTGCCAAGGCCGGATGCTGTAGGAGTTTCCAGGAGTTCTCCTGCATCTTCTTGCCACGCACAAGTCTCATGCTGGCACTCACGTCACCTCTGGGCTGTGTGTCCCCAAAGCCCTCGAAATTTCCCTAACTTCTAGGAACCAGAAAACCAGGGTTTGGTGTGATTCACTCTGCCTCTGGGGCAGCTGCATGTGACCGGTCAGGCTCGCATATCACTGTCATCAATTTCTTTATCTGACCAAGCGATTGACATTGATATCGTGCTTTCCAGTTCAGATAGGGAATTGAGTTTTATCCCCATAACGAGTCCGTGAAGCTTGCAAAGGGGGCTTTGCTTTTCGGTTTTGTAGCAAAGTGAACACAGCAGGTAAGGTGAGTCACCTGACACCAGGCTGCCAGTGGGAAGGAGAAGCAGCCATGAAATCCGTTCATCCACCTTCAAATGCCTGGGATCCCCAGCCGCGTCACCCGCCTTGGCACAGGCCCCCAGCAGGGGAGCGGAAAGCTGCACTTAGCATCTCCTCCTTACAGGACTCGCTGCCTGGCAGCCTCATCTTCCTGGAATGCAGCGAAAACCAAGAGGCAGAAGACGGTCCACCGAAGGGGCCGCCTGTGGGCATCTGCTGGGGTCTCTGGGGACTGACCTGGTCTGACTCCGCTGGCGGCCGAGGACCCGGGTTGGCCTTCAGGTCAGGGAGGACAGGGAAGATGGAAGTTCAATGGGGACCAGCTGGAGGCAGAGGCCAAGCGGTGAACCAACCACAGGACCCGTCGGAAGGAGGAAGGGCAAGAAGGGAGGTAGGGAGGTCTGCTGCAGGTTGGAACTGAGTAGAAACAGAGCCAGAAGCACACCCCCAGATGATGTGCTGGAGAGACGGAGGTTCGTGCCCAAGGGGGTCTCTGGTGTTTACGGGCTCAGGGCACCCGGCTGACAGCGCCTGCAGAGCTTGAGCAGAAAGACAAAAAGGCTGGTGAGGCAGGAGGCCTCGGCTCCGGGAGCAGGAGGCAGAACACTGGGTAAGAGCAGAAGTAGAAAGTCAGCTGAGGAACTGGGAGAAGGTAGTGGGGGGTTGAGGGAAGTCACTCGTGTCCGCAGGACTCATGTCTGACTCCAAGCAGACTTTCTACAGTGAAGACTGATTAGCCTCTGGGTTCTGAGTCTGCAGCCCGGAGGCCTGCTTCAGCCAGGACCAGATGTGGGAGCTGAGCTGGCGGCAGCCAAGACTCTGGAAGGTTCCATCCTGCACCATCCCCACCCGCCCCTGCCTCATCCTGCAGCTATCTTCCCCTGTTTGAGCAATTCTTACAGAACCCCCTTTCCCAACTTTTGTTTCCCCGTCATAAGCCTTCATCCAAGAACAAGCCCCTCTCCTTGGCTCTGCAAATCTGAGCAGAGACACTGTAGATAATAACATGAATCCCTGGTCCCTGGTGGGCCCGGGGTAATTCAGAAGAGGGATCCCGCAGTGGCCTACGGTCAGGTTTACTGAGGGATGGTGCCTGGCTGGCTGGCAGCAGCTGGGGTGCAGATGCTCTGGGGTGACCTTGTTCTGAAGGTGCACGTTCTGACGGTGCCTACGGAAGACCCTTCTCTCCCCTGGGGGAATATCTACAGCACTCCCCCGCTGCCCACCGCCTCCCCTCTTCCAGACAGCACAGGTGCCATCGGGGAGGATTCAGTCTGGGCCCTGCCCTCCCTCTGCAGTCGGGGCACGTGTGTCGCCCACACTCTCGGGATTTTGAACCCCTGAACACAGCAGCACAGCAGGGCCCTGTTTACCGGATGTCTTGGCACCAGGGGTCTCTCTGGGGCCTTCCTGAGTCCAGTATCAGTAGAAGAAAGAAATACTCAAATTATGCGGGTTCTGCTGAGTAGCTGAGGGGAAGTGAAGGCTCAGCATCCAAAGAGAGGGAGGATTTCAGAGGAGCTCTGAGCGGTTCAACTGAACAGATGAGAAAATAAGAGGTGACAGCCTGTGAGTCCTGTAACACAGCGTGGCAGACGCCTGGGACATCGCCTACTGCCGACAGAGCCGCCCAGAAGGACTGTCTCTGCTTGGATGAAAGCCAACTGCAGTAAGACGCCTTACCAATTCTGTTTTACACCCAAGAAGCCTCATGACCTTCAGATTAGACTCACTCAGATGTCCATCGATCATGTCTACCCCCAAATAGTGTCAGGCCTCCTAGCATGTGACCTCACATGTGACAGCCAGAATCTTTTCAGGGCCATGAGTTAGGGCCATCAATAATTGCCAAGAAATGCAAATTAGGCGCCAATTCCTAGCATTTAGAAAATTTCCATTTAAATTGCTAATCAAGCTGAATCCACTTGCAAATGTAGAAATCAACATGTACATAAATTATTCGGGGAAACTGCAGAGCTCCTAGAAGACAAGGCATCTACTAATCTGTGTGGAAGAACAGAGAAGCAGCTGTGTCTTGATCCAGATAAGGCCCCCAAATCATGCAGCCGTGTTATTGTCAAGCTTTTTAGGAAGCCTGTGGGCCGGCTCTTGTAAAATGTGTTTCTCAGACCAAAAATGTTCCGTGAGATGGTTATTAATAAGTGCTTGACACACACACACAAATTGAAATATGCCCTCTGAAAAATCAAAATACATGTTGGTACCTTCCAGATTCTGAGAAGTCCTGGGAACAGGCACCCGCTTCCTTCGGTTGGTTTAATGCAGCATTTCCAGGCGGCAGATCGGAGAAGACTGTTTCTGGTGATACACCTCTTCATATCTCGGGACGTACACCTTCGGAAGAGCTGCGCTAGCCAACTGTGAGTCTTGCCGCTGACAACTTAATCACTTATGCTTTTGTGGGGAGACAACTCCCACACCAGTAAGTAGGGAAACAACTCACAGCTGCCCCCTTTAAGCCAACACCCCATTCCAAATAAGCAAGTGTTTTGCCAGCTTCCCATCTGTTCTGTGTGTTTATGTCTAAATGAACCCCCATCAGACTGAGAAACAGATGATCGGTGCTAAACCCCTCTAATAATTGCACTGAGTTGATAGCAAGCATCATCTTTCTCCTGCTCTGCGATCCACGATGGCTCCCTATTGCCTCCCAGACTACCTCATCGTTCTGGACCTCAAAGCCTCTGCACCCTGAGCCCGTTGTGCCTGTCCTGCCTTGTCTCTCATACCACCTCAGCCCCTGTCTGTCCCTCAGTCTGATTGCACCGCTCATTGCTTCCCTCAATACTGTGTCCTTCTTCCCTGCTCCTAGAGCATGCTTCACCTCCACTTACCTAGGGCAGAGGGCAGAGGGCAGCAGACTTTTCCCAGAAAGGCCAGACAGTAAATAATTTAGGCTTGGAGGACCGTACGGTCATTGTTGCACTTATTCAACTCAACCACTGTGGCATGAAAGCAGCCAGTAACAGCATGTAAATAGATGAACATGGCTGAGTTCCAATAAAATTTTATTTATAAAAACAAACAGTGGGACAGATTCAGTCCATGCTCTGTAGTTTGCTAACCCTGGTCTGTATGATTGTCCGTTTTCAAAGAGTGATTTCTGGTCTTAGTCTGTGAATCTTATACCCATCATTTCAGCACACATCCTTCATTTTACTTCCTCACTGGTCATAAAGAAGGATCAGAGATTTAACACGAAGCACCAACTTATGTTCTGGGTTTTACATACAATGCGTGGTGAATTTCAACAATTCAACAAATATTCCTGCTTCACAGATGGGCAGCCCGGGGCTCAGAATACCATGCCTACAGAGAAACAGTTGGTGGGAGAGACTAGTTCAGTCCACTTCTCCAAGATTCTACCATGGCCATCTTCAATGTACGGCGCTGTGCTGGGCTCCCTGCAAGTGCTTTCACAAACACCATCTTGTCCAAAACTTGCAACACCCCAGGGATGTAGCGATCACCCTTACCCTGGTTTGCAGATGTGTAGACTGAGGCTCTGACATAATCAGCAGTGTGTTCAGGTCACAAGGCTGGTCACCTGTGAAGATTCCAACTCATATCTGCAGCTGCCAAAGGCATTTCTCTACGTTGCGCTGTTTTCAGTGAGTAAATGAGGTCCTTTGTGGTGAAACTCAGAGGTCAGCAAAGCTTACTGAAGCTTGTCAAGAAGTTCTGGGCAAGTCAATTTGCAGCCTGACTCCAGATGCGAGGAGAGGTTAGGGGCACTCAGACGAGGCTTGCTTACATCTTGACCCCTGATTTAGGAAGACCAAAAAGATAATTTTTGAAAAAATTCGATCTGGGCTTTTGTTCTTCAGGAAACTATTGGAGAATGCTAATTAATTAACACATCTCCTTCTTTCCAGTTTCTATATTGATCGAGGACAGACAAAGGAATCAGAATATTGCATCGATATTACTGGTAAAGCTGCATCAGAGAACTCTAGCATTGCTAGCTCAATCTAGAATTTGAGACCTCATTATGCAAACCAATTCTTCAAGCACAGGCAGAGAAGCTGGAACAAAAATGAACAGAGATCTGATTAAGCCTGACAGAAGCAGGCCCAGTTTGGTCTGTTTACCACATAGAAATCAAAGCCCATGATACCCTTGGTGGCATGGGGTGGCTCTGTCCCATGGCTGACATTCCTGAGGGATGTCCAGCTTTCCCCAGGTTCATCACTCAGACTAAACAATGAGCCTTCCTGGAGAAATAGAAAGATGGGGTGTGTGTGTATGTGTGTGTGTGTGTGTGTGTGTGTGTGGCAAAGAGAGAGAGAGATAGTGTGTGTGCTCCCTCTGACCTAGTAGAAAGAACGTTTTCTCAAAAAAATAGAAAGCTAGGGGAATAAGTTTTCCCTTTTATTCCTTAGCTGTCACTAATTATGCTGTGTAACAAACCACCCCTCACATTGTCCGACTTATAACCACAAAGATTTCTTTCTCATTTAGTTACATGTTGGTTGACCACAGGGCTATGGCTCGACCACACATGTCTTCCTCATCCTGAAATGTCTAAGGAGGCAGCTTCATGTTGATTTCTTGGCAGAAGGGGAAAAAAAAAATCAGGAGATCTGTCGAGAAGTATGCATATGTCATGTCCCACATGCCATTGATCAAGTCACATGGCCAAGCCCAACACCCCTGGATGGGGATATATAGTCTTCCCACAGGAACTTAAACACCTGGAAATAGTCCAATCTACCCAACTGTCTCCTAGGTACAAAGCCATAACAAAGCAGAACAAAATAATACCTTTCCTCTAAGAAAGGCAAATTGTGTTGTTCAACTTCACTTAATCAGGTCAATGGATCAGTGACCAATCCCTGATATGTCAAGAACAGATGATAGATGCTATGCATATTATAAATTTAAAGTGACTTCTAAAATGTGCTTAAATCTGTCTACTTCCATTTATTTTATTTAATTAATTTTTTAAAATTTTCACCATCACTTTTATTTAAATTCAATTAATTAACATATAGTGTATTGTTAGTTTCAGAGATAGAGTTCAGTGATTCATCAGTTGCCTATAACACCCAGTGCTCATTTCATCACATGCCCTCCTTAATGCCCATCACCCGGTTACCCCATTCCTCCACCCCCCTCCCCTCTAGCAACCCTTAGTTTGTTTCCTACAGTTAAGAGTCTTTTATGGTTTGTCTCCCTCTCTGATTTTGTCTCATTTTATATTTTCCTCCCTTCCCCTATGATCCTCTATTTTGTTTCTTAAATTCCACGTATGAATGAAATCATATGATAATTGTCTTTCTCTGATTGACTTATTTCATTTAGCATAATACCCTCTTGTTCCATCCATGTCTTTGCAAATGGTAAGATTTCATATATATATTTTTTTTGATGTCTGAGTAATACTTCCATTTATTTTAATGTCCCCATCTTGGTCCATATCATCATAACCTCTCCCTGGTCCCCTACCTTTAAGTCGGCTCCTCCAACCTATTCTCAATACTGCAGCCAGAGTGAGCTTTCTAGAGAACAATCTAATTTTGTCATTCTCTGTGTAAAATACTTTTGTGCCTGCAACTTATACTGAAAAAGCATAGATAACTTTTTGGCTCGCTATGCTCCAGACATGTTTCTGAGATAATAAATGTTATTTTATTTAGTCTTCTCAGAAACACTATTAAATACTGATATTAGTACATTTCTTAATGGACGAAGGCCAGAGAACTAGAAAGATCAAGTAACTTTCCTCTGTTGAGACAGGGTTTTGAATCCTACAAGAGTGACCGTACGGAAGCCAATCTCCAAGATGGCCTCCAATCATCCCTGCTGTGTAACATCCACATTGTTGTGTAGACCTCTCCCACACTCTGTCAGGATTGGTCTGTGTCAACCAATCGAACATGGCAGAAGAGATGGTATGTGACTTGAAAGGCTGGGTCATAAAAGGCATTGTAGCTTCTGCCTTGGTGTGTCTCTGGGATCACTCTCTGTGGAGACAGGCAGCTGCCATGTGAGGAGGAAACAAGCAGTTCTACAGAGAGGACTGTGTGATGAGGAACTGAGGTTTCTCACCAGTGGCCAACAAGAACTGAGGCCAGCCAAGCTGTATGAGCAAACCATTTTAGAATCAAATCCTCGAGATGGCCACAGACCTGGCCAACTCCTTGACTGAAGCCTCAGCAGAGACTCTGAGCCCAGAACCGTCTAGCTAAGTGGCCTCCAAAGTCTTGCTTGAGCCATGGGGAACTGTGATGTAATAAACATATATTGATTTAAGCTACAAAGTTTCGGGGTAATTTATTCCACAGCACTAGATAAATAACACACTCAGCAAACCTCCCGCTAAACCCAGCTCACAAAACCACTAGGCAGCACTGCATGGTCTCCCACTACCATGGAATATGGCAGATATTGAAACTTTCTGTGGGAAAAATTCAAGCAAGGAGAGACAAGATGATAAAATGTTGTAATTTTAAATAGAATTGTCAGTCAAGAAAAGACTCACAGAAAAGCTGACATTTGAGGAAAGACTTGCAGGTGGTGAGGAAGTGAGCCCACAGGCAATCTAGGAGAAGCACATTCCAGAAAGAAGGAACAGCAAGTGCAAAGGCCCTGGGGTGAGTGCACACCTGACATGTCCAAGGACACTAGGGAGGCCATGTGGCTGGTGGAGGTGAGTGCATAGTAGGAAGTGAGATCTGGCAGGCCCCAGATCAGGCAGCAGACTTATGGGTGACCTCCAGGACTCTGGCTTTTAGTTTGAGTGAGATGGAAAGCCATTGGAGGGCTTTGATCAGGCAAGTGACACCGTTCAACTCATATTTAGTGCCTTCCTGCATCCTGACAGTAATTGTTAAACAGAATTAATTAACAGTAGCTAATATTAGTTCACTGACGGCTACATGCCAGACATTGTATAGCATGCTTTAATGGAATTTAAAGTGTTCACAGACATCTATGAGTGTTCCCATTTTACAGGTGGGAAAACTGAATCGTAGGGAGGTACAGTGGCCCACAGCGTTCACAGCTTCTGAACGCGGGAGCTGGGGTCTGAACTCAGGAAGTCTGGATTTTCTGATTAAGCAGATATTGTTAATGCAAGTAAAAGTCAAATGTGGCTGGTGATCGATGAGACTGAAATACTCCTCTTCAAAATAATACTCAGTCTCCTGAGACCAACGCCTGCCAGGAGTCCCTTGACCAACCCTGCTGTTGGCTTTTTGCACATCATCCCAGGAGGTGGGGGTCGCACAGGCCCGTGGAGACAGCACAAGCCTGGGCTGCGCGGACTTCACAGTTAACCCCAGCTTCCGTGTTCCCTCCCGGCCCCCAGCCAGAGGGCTCTGTCCTCAGTTTCCACGACAGTGAGGCCTGTTGTATGAATGCTGTGGCACAAGATAAATAGTAAATTCGTCGGAAGAGCAAGGAGTTTCTTTTAATCATTATTCTGGGAGGGGGTGCAGAAATTCTAAACTCTGAACCTATATGTACTGCCTTTTAGATGATTTATCCAGTATTCCACAAGGTGAAATATATTTTCTAAGTGTCCTACAGTTTCTAAGAGAAACTAGGTTTCTATTTTCTTCTAATAACATCTCAAACACTGCTGGCTTTGTCCCTGGCCACGTGACGGCTCAGAACAATACCAACCATCAGAGCAGCTTTTTATAAAGACAGATCCTTTCTGTCACAGCCATTAACATTTCATGTACTCACCCCTCAGTGGCCAGAGAGAAATGTAATAACAGAGATTTTAAAAAGTGCTTTTGTCACAAAGCAGATCGGTGACATTCACCTAATGGGGCTCTGTCTTTTTCAGTGGACTTACTGGTCACACGTGAGCGTCAGTGATGAATGCAGTCCCATCTGCACTGACCCAGCTTCCCGGATGGTGCCAGGCCCACCGAGCCTGTGCGCCACTCCTTCCCAATCAGTCAGTGGTTTCCCAGATCCTACTATGGAGCTTTCAAGTGATGAGATTCATGAAGCCAAGATATGTAAGGATTCCCAGGCAGGAAATACATGACGGAGGGAAACAGATGTCAGGGACTATTTAAGGACTCGGTCATAGCATAATATTTTGCAGCTTTTTTCTTAGAGAGAATGAAAGATGTCTCTTTGTTACCTCCTAGCGGAGAAGAGTTTCTCATAGAAGCCCAGCTCAAGGACAGCCTTTGAAGGTCAACCTTATAAATAAAACATGAACACTTGGGTCCTCATGGTGCAGACCTGCAGAGTCTCAGCACCCCCCACTCCTCCCCCCCTACCCCTGCTGACAGCTCCATCCTAGCAAGTAAGTAGAGTTAGAGGGGCAGGTGGCTGCTTCCCCAGTCTAGGTCTTTCTTCCTGACTCTGTGCACTCTTCATGGTGGTCTGGGAGCCGTTGCTCTGGGCATGATGTCTACCACTGAAGGATAAGTGTAAAGAAAGGAGATTCGGGCAACAAGGCTGAGGACGGAAGCTGCGGGTGGTGTGGGGCTAGTCAGGAGAAACCAGGGCAGGCATATCCATTCCTGCTGTGAAAGTGGGACCATGCACCCTCTCAAGTCAAGTCAAGGAGGAAACAGTAGATGGGCAAGCTCGGCAAGATGCCAACACAGTCCGTCGGCAGGCCTCTCACGTAGGGCCAGAGAGCTCTGGAAGCTGTGTCCACACTCTGTATGAGGAGGACGCTGCTCGTGTGGGTGCCCTGGAGGTCTGACAAAGTCAGTGTGTCCCTTTGAAGGTGTCTCACCAGACTCAGTACCCCCTGGTTCCCTGCTCCCCGTACTCCTCCCTCCCTCCCTGTTCCCAATGGGCCATCCATACCACACCTGTGTACCTTCTAGGCTCTAACATACCTCTCTGCCTTTACCTACTCAACTGCCTTCAGCCCTGAGGTATTTCCTGAGCACTTACCATGTGCCAGGGAGTGTTCTAGATGCTGGAGATCCATCGTGGAGTTTGACTCTTAGGGGTGTGTGACATGATAAATAAGGGGACCTGCAGATAATTATATCTTTGCAAGCCCTATTACATTACACATGCCGCCCAGGTAAGTCAGAGAAGAGCAAGAGAGAGGGCCTTGAACGGGGTGGAAGGAGCCATTACAATCATGTGAGGGGCAGACCAGACTGTCCCCAACACAGAAGTCCCCTGGGCAGGAGGGCAGCTGAGCAGAGAGTGCCCTGAAAGGCCTGTGGCTGAGGGGGAGGCTGGGTGGGAGGGTCTTGGGGGCAGGAAGGGGAGTGCGGAACTGCTCTAACATGTAAGGGAAACACCTTTCCTCTGCTTTCTGGTCAACATCTTCTCGGAAGGGGCTGTGTCACTCTTCAAGACTCCCTTGAGACCCGGCTCTCCTCCTGCGATGGCTTTCCTGGGGCACACGGAGGAAGAAGTGGACTCCCGGAGTGGAGGATTCTGCCCTGTTCCCACGTCCCACGGGGCGTGGCCATCGGTGGCATTCACTTTTGTGGAGCAAGGGGCCGCGTGCGAGTGAAGGTGTGACAGAGGAACAAAGGACAGTCTCCACGACTCCTAACTAACTATTCATCAGAATAGGGGTCTCTGGGTGTGACTTTTTGCTCTGAAAAGCTGCCTGGGTAGCCAAGTGGTCACAAACTCTGAGCTGGTCACAAACTCTCCACCCGAATCTTCTCAGCAAGTCCGGCGGCCTCCAATGCACAGCTGGTGTGCTGCCCCTGCTGGAGGACAGGGACAGCCCCAGGGAGGCCACGTGTCCACCCTGGCTGCTCTGTCCCCGCTGTGCATGGCCTCTGCTGTGGGCTGCTTTGCCGCTGTAAGTGCGTGTGCACAGATTGCAAACTCATTTCAGCCCCCGGATGAGCAGGAATCTGTCTGAGAATATTAATGAACTTGTGATGCATGCAGTGCTTTAAAGCTAAGTTGATGGATTTTGGACTAAGTGCTATGGTGCTATCAGTACTGCACAGTCTTTATCTCACACACACACACACACACACACACACACGCAGAATGAAGTGGGAATTAGGACCAGAATCAGACACCCATCTGTTAACACCCATCTGAATAGGTCTGGGTTTATTGACATGTGAGATTGTCACAGTCTCCCGTCCGGCCAGAAAGCTGGTTATAGAAGCACTCTTCTCATGCTCTAGTAAACGGAAGCGTCTGAGTATTTGCACGAGCAAGAAAACATTCTGAAGGGTGATGATTCATTATATTTTCAAGTCATAATATTTGAGTAATTTGGAGGTTCTTTTTTGTTTATCTGGGTTTTCTGATTTCTCTACAGTGTATTTCAGCTTTTCTCACCCCCTTTCCTTCAGTAAAGCACAGAGGTAGTCTCTAGTGAGTTTCCAAACAGGACGAGTTTTAAAAAAAACTTTTTTTTTTTTTGTTTTAGGCAGAAGAGGGGGCAACCCTTCTTATTTTCATTTTGTTTACAAAGACTCTTTCTCATTCCCAACCCTTCCTCTTGGCATCCAGATCTTTAGACTGTCTGGAATCCTGAGGGCAGAGACACAGGGGTCAACTCATATTAGGCTAAGGGGTCTTACTTAGTAAAATCCACCTGCATCGTCCTTGGAGAGTTTTGGATTTTTGTTTTTCCCGTTGTTAGCTGCTGTCCCCAGGATGGGTAGAGAGTTTCTCTGCATGGGTGAGATGCAAAGAGTAGGGAAGAATGAGGACCGTAAGGAGTCTGAGCCATGAGGTCACCTCAGTAATTCTCACTGTCAGGCACTGAGATCGTAGTGGCTGCCGTGTGCGGTGGCTGTGAGTGTGAGTGGGAGGGACGGGGTGTGTGTGTGAGCACGCGCGTGTAGTGTACTCTGCCCTGACACTGGATGTTTAAACACATCTTTCCACTTGCACACGTCTGCATCCTTGACTTTGACTTGAACTCCACCCTTGTTCTTAGGCATCCCTCTTGCCTACGTAGATTTCTTTATTTTTTTAAATTTTATTTATTTATTCGACAGAGATAGAGACAGCCAGCGAGAGAGGGAACACAAGCAGGGGGAGTGGGAGAGGAAGAAGCAGGCTCATAGCGGAGGAGCCCGATGTGGGGCTCGATCCCATAACGCCGGGATCACACCCTGAGCCAAAGGCAGACGCTCAACCGCTATGCCACCCAGGCGCCCCAACCTACGTAGATTTCTTGACATATTTTCAAAGCCTTTCACAAAACCTTTCTGCATTTGTAAGAGAGTGGGCAGAGAGAGAACAAGAGAGCACAAGCAGGGGTGAGGTGCAGAGGGAGAAGCAGACTCCCCCCTGAGCGGGTAGCCCCACGTGGGGCCGGATCCCAGGACCTGGGATCATGACCTGGACCGAGGGCAGACGCTTAACCGCTGAGCCACCCAGGTACCCTCAAGAAACCTTTCTGGAACAGTTCAAGAAACCAACCCACCCAGTGTGATGACAGCTAAGGTTTGCAGATTAGGCAAAATGATCAGCCCTACCATTACCCGCATGGTTGTACATTTTTCCTCCCTTATTGTTACAACAAATGCAAAACAGCAAGCCATAAGAGTTTTATCGACCTCTGCCTCTCTCTGTGTGTACGAGTACATGCTAGCAGTGAACTTCAGCCGTGGCTCACCCGAGGGCTCTGTCCTGGCTACCTTGCCAGTGGACCTCACTTCCCAGATGAGGGGGCGGATGCTTTCTCTGCATGTCCAGGGCCACATCTAGTCATCGGGGCTGGCTCGTCCCTTCATTCTGTAAACACCGATGGATTGCCCTACGTGCCAGCTGCTCTTCTAGACAGCAGGGGACACTGGTGAAGAAGACAGATGTTCACACCCTGTGGGGGGGGACCGACACACAGATGTTGGTTGATTCTTGGTCTTGAAGTGTCCCCAAGGAGGGAGCAACTGGGGGCGCCCCTCACTCCTCCTGAGGGATCCCGGCTTTCCTGGAGGAGTCGCTATCTCAATCAGGCTCTGATGGGGTAGGTGTCACAGGGAGGGGGAAGGAGGAGGGGGTGGTAGACCGTGGGGGTAGGCTCTGGGGAGGGGGACATTGAGTGCAGGGCTGAGGGGGCCAGAAGGGGAGGCTGGCGTGTAGGGTGCAAGGGGCCTGCAGTGGTGGTGGACGGACGGGGTGGCTAAAGGTGGTGTCAGCAGGGTGGGAGGGAGAAGAGCACTGTATGGGGGCTCAAGAGATCTTTAGAAAAGTTGAGGAAGAGGTGACTCTGGCCTGGAGGAGGTGAAAGCAGATTCCGGGCGGAAACAGCAGTTCAGCGGGACTTTTCTATGGACTCTGAGAAACAAACGCTATTGTCTCTGAGAAACAAACTGAGTGCGTTAGAGGGGAGGGGGGTGGGGGAATGGGATAGGCTGGTGATGGGTAGTAAGGAGGGCACGTATTGCATGGTACACTGGGTGTTATACGCAACTAATGAAGCATCGATCTTTACATCAGAAACCAGGGATGTACTGTATGGTGACTAACATAATAAAAAATATTATTATAATAAAAAAAAAGAAAGCAGATTCCAAAGTGAAGCAAACATTCGGAAGGGAGTCGTACAGAATAGGGCCAGAGGCTAGAAAGGAAGACGAGCCCATACGCTCTCCTGTTTCAATGTTTGTAACACCATGAACTTTTGACTTTTGTGAATTGCAATTTATCGATTGCAGCCTGGCGGCCCCCTGGAACACAATCTTCTATTTTGGACTGAAATAGAGATAACGTAGCATCTGTTAGCTGAATAGCCAATGGTGCATTAGACCTGCAGTTAAACTCTGCCAGCACCAATCATAATTATTTCAAAACAAATTATGTAACCTGTGGGTTTTGCCTTTGCAAGCCTGTGCTCCTGTCTTGCTGTTCGGAGCACACTTTTGATTTGGGTCTACTCCAGTCCTCCCAGATGGCAGTCCCTAGGATCCCAGATAAATGCTTTCAGTGGCTTTTTAGCCTCTTCTTCTTGGTGGACAAGAATCATCCCCGGAGACAAGAGAGGTGCCTTCTGATACCTGACATGTAGATGGGAGGGAAGCGGGTTCTGTGTCCTCCCTGCAAAAGACATAGAATTAACCACTGCGGGTTAGAAAGAGGAACATTTGGGGATAAATATCAACAAAGAGAATGGTTTGCTGAGTAAGTCCAGTATAGCTGGCTTGCAGCTCCTGGGAGCTAATACCTGTCCCTGGCATGGGGCTCTCAGCGGCACAGTGCGTGGCTCTGCGGTGAGCGTCAGGGCAGTCGCCGTGGACTTGCAGAACTTCCTGGTGCTGGCTGCCTCGGCAAGAGTCCCCAGTCGGCCTTATGGAGTAGTAGGCTCCAGGAGTCGATCATTTAAGTGTATTAAAGCCTGACAGTACTTCAGCCCACCCGGCCAAGGTGGTTTTTCCTGTTACTAGTTGAATCTGCTGTTTTAATGCTCCATTCTTTCTTTCTACCAACCCTGCTGAAAATGGAGATTTAATGTCACATTTTATTGCCCAGTCTGTATACCATGACCTTGGACAGGTGACTCTGATCACTGTCTATTCGACGAGGGTTCCTCTGATCCCCGGCTTGCACAGTGGGGGGGTAAACCTGGGGCTAGGGCAGGGGCAGTGTCCACACAAAGCAGGGTGTGTTTAGAACCATCTGACCCACAAGCTGGGCCCCGACAGTCAGAGGCTCCCGGCCCCTCCCGGTCCCTGCGATGTGCATTCCACTTGCCTTCCCCACTCCAGAAGCTTCTCCAAGGATACAGCCCTAAGACAGTGATGTGTTGTTGAGACCATCTGGACGATATACGTGACTGAACCCAGGGAAGGTCTTTATGTAAATGTTTAAGATTCTGGCGGGCAGGGGCAGAGGTCATGCCAGGCGCTCAGAGTTCAGCCCACGGCTGCTGGTTTATTTTTGCCTCATTGGGTCCACCTGGAGGAGCGCTGAGTAACTGCTAGAAGCCATGGCTCTAGGGGGGCGGTATCCACATTCTGCCACCTCTGGAGCTTGGACCAAAATCCTAGGGTCACCCTGCCCTTCTGTTGTCTCTGCCATGGCGCCTGACCCCCACCTTCCAGAGTCACAGACACATCTAACCCCTGGTGGCTCTGCCTGGGGGACGCCCAGACCCTCCACCGGCTTGGCTAGCAGTGTCTGCCTTCTCGAAGCTGGCTTGCTGCCCCGATCCTCATTCCCATAAAAGCCCTTTCTTATCAGGTGATAGAAGGGACAGAGGCACGGTGCCGTAGGGAATGAAAGTCCTCTGAACCCCAAATCCCTACAAGGCTTGCATCTCTGTCATGCGCTTGGGTTTTTTACCAGCTGTACAAGGCTGTCGAAAGCACTGTGGGCAGGGCGCATACAATGCCCGCTCCGTGTGGATCTTGGACCGTCTCTCCTGTCACCTTAGGCCCCCGGGCAGTTCCCACTGTTTGACTGTCCCCACTCTTCATGGGGGCGGCCGGCTTCCTGGTTCCCAGTTGGCATTTCTGTTCGGCACTGGCTTGGTTGCTCTCACCCACGGGCGGATTTCACCGATAGAGTTTGCAGAGTTGGACCTTGTCGAATATCCACGTCCGATGTTCTCTGGTAACGGAGAGGTCAGAGACCTCCAGGGACAGAGAAAGAATTCAAGTTTTCTCCTAGGAGTTTTGGGGGTCAATTACTACTTAAAATTTCCCTTTGTCTTAGGGGCGGGGCGGCACGGGGCACTTCATCCGTTTCACTATCTGTCACAACACCCTCCTCCTGGCTCTGCTCATTCCCCCGGGATTCCGCCTCCTCGTGTCCCCAGCAGACTTTCTCCCGGGTGCTTGGACCTGGATCCCTGGCGGCTTGCACGCTCCTGGCTTGCCACGGCACAGCCAGCTCTCGGATTTGCTCTCCTGCTCTCTCGCCTTGTCTGCCGGCCCCGAAGCCAGCGGAGCAGTGGACCCCACAGGTCCTTCTCCAACCTCAGCCCCTCTTCCAACCTTCTGACTCCAGCTTCAGCCTCTGGTTGAGCTTCGGTGGCCCTCCGACCTGCCCACCATAGCAGCCGGCCCGACGGATGGTCACCCGTGTCCCCCTCTCCGCCTCCATGCGCTCTGAGCACTGCCTCCGACATGGGCGTCCAACCAGCCAGTAACACTCGGCATCCCTGTGCTCACACGGGTGGCCACCAGCATCTGACCCACAGGCCCTCCACCCTCTCACCGTCCCCACACAGAGGGCGACGGCCAGCTCCAGAGTTCCCCAGAAAACACCTCTTTCCCCATCTCCTCAGTGTCCTGGCTGGCTCATCGATGATTGACTCGCATCCTCGGGAGCTCCCGAGTGAAATCTGGAACTGGCCTCCCGATGTGGAGGACAGGGAGAGAGGAGAGAAGTGGGCCATTCCACATCGGCGGGTGGCAGGTGTAATACACCGTAACACATGGGGCTTGTCTTGGGCGACTGTAAGTCAAGGAGATCTCTGCACCTGCCCACCAGAATCTTAGACGTTTATGTAAAGGTCTTCACTGGGTTCGGTCCCGTGTATCGTCCAGATGGTCTCAACAACACATCACTGTCTTAGGGCTGTATTCTTGGAGAAGCTTCTGGGAGTGGGGCAAGCAAGCAGAATGCATATCACAGTGACTGGGGGGCCAGGGGCCTCTGACTGCCCGGGTCCAGCTTGTGAGTCATGTCCTTCTGATGACCTCTGCCACACAGTTCCTTCATGCCATCTCCTCTAAATCTCACAACAGTGCTATGACGCAGAAGACGTTCCTGTCCCCATTCTCCTAAGAGGACACCTGAGGCCAGAGCAGGGAAGAAAGTTACCTGGCATCATGAGCGGCCAGGTGAGGAACTGGAAGTCCGGTTACCAGGCCTGTGCCAACGAGAGCCAGCCAACCATGGGGCAGGGCCCCAAGCAGTGCTCTTTCCATCACTGGAAATTTTCTAGAAGGGGGAGGTCGAGGGGGCATTTGCGGATGCCTCCCCAGCGCGTACACGCCCTCCCACCCCCAACAAACTCCAGCGTCCATCCGGGCATCTGAATGGCGCTGGGAAACGTGGGCCACACTGCTGTGAGGAATAACCTGGTCAAGTCGACATCTGTGGTCACTGGGCTGTTGACCAGCGCTTGCTGGAAATCCCTTATCTCAGGGCTTTTCGCTGCTGGTTCTGCCTGGGGGGGTACCGGTCAGAAGGAAGAGTGGAAGGCATCTGGGAATTCAATTAAGTCTGACAGGAAATTTGCAGATGGGACAGAACTTGAGGAGAGACAACTCAACCTTTTGGGGTAGGAGAGAAAACAATTCCAGAAAATGGGCAGACCCGAACTCCTACTGCAAGAGGAAGCACGAGTGAGCTGCAGAAGCAACCTGCCCGGGGGCCATGGCTGCTGCTCCCCCCGCCCCTGTCTGGCCATAGACACCCCCCCCTTTATGATAATAGCACCAGAATCGAAAAAAGCCACATGCTCGTGAAAGACCATTGTGAGGGGAGCAGCTCTCAGGTTAGCCGGGTCGAGGAGAGCCCGGGCCAGGGCCCAGGAGGCGTGTGTGCCCCAGCAAGAATGGTGGGAAGAAGAACATGGCTGTGCAGGAAAGGGTTCTGGGACCCCCATGGGCCCCACGGTTCCCGGGCCTGTGGTGTCTCCTGCTGCCTCAAGTAAAGGCCGGGTCAGTCACAGGAGAAAGTGACCGGCTTCTCGTCCGTGTGGTGTCATCTGTTCTAGTCATTGGCCTGTGATCTGGGAAGACAGCATCCCTAGGCAGGGCACCCCCCTGGGGCCCACGGAGGGCTGGCCTGGGTCTCCAGCAGCCCAAACAGCTGGCTGCCATCCCCCTTCTCACCCACCCCCTCACACAGCCCAGCGTGGACGTGAGACAGGGAATCCATGGGTCCCCTCATGGTAAGCCAGACGGTTCTGTTTTGCTCCTCACAAACCTGACTGACTTGGTTGAAATCCGTGCGCCACCTGCCAGGGACGCCATCAAAGAAATCAGCCCATTAGAAGGTGGATCTTGGGACCTTGGTTTCATTCGGAGACTCTATTATCGCCTTAGTACGATCCGATGTAACGTGGTTTGGTTTTTTCAAAATGCAGGTGTCAAACATCTTGAAAGATATAGTCTTAATGATTCATTCCCACGAACATGTGTGAGACAAACAGCGACGGAGCGTTTAACCTACACTTGTACACCTTGATATCACGGGGAGGGGGTTGCCATCAAGGGTGCGAGGGGCTGAAATCAGAAACGTGCTTGCCCATGGCCGCCTCAGACAGCAGCTGTAGACGGCCAGTTCAAGGTAAGGTCTTGAAATTTTATATGGGACTCAGAGAAATGGTTCTCACTGTCTTGGGTTTAAAATACACTAAGTAAATCAGAGAAATTCTAAGGCAGTATTCGACTTTCACTTTTGAACAAATGACATAAATTGCAGTTATTTTTAACAAGATTATGAAAATTAACTAAATCTCTTGACAGTGTAAGATATCTGAGTTCAAAGGCAAGTATAATACACTTGCAAAGGTAGGTATAATTAGTTCAGAAAAGGCAATGAAAAATTTAAATACAGTTTTAAGGTCACAGATACAGGCAGAAATGTATAAACCACAACTCATTCCTTGTAAAACTCTGTCCTAACAAATCTCTTGTTCTTGACATTCTCCAGGGTGTTTTTCATTCTTGAGAATCTGTAAGAGTGGAGGGTGCAGATCCCTGGGCAGAGCAGGAGAAGAGGAGAGGTCCTCTTCCTGGGGGAATCAGCCCCGAGTGAGACTCGGCCCTCACGGTGAAGGTGCTCAGTTACACCACTAGAGGGAGCACGTGGTACGCAACATAAGCTCTCAGGGCTGGAAAGGAAGGGGGGGGAGATGGAGACAGAGACAGAGACAGACAGAGACAGGCAGAGAGAGACAAGACAGAGGGACAGAGAGAGACAGAGACAGAGAGAGCCACACAGAGGGATAGAGCCCTAGAAACAGAGAAAGAAAGACACAGAGACATGGGGGGACATTTGCAGGAGCCCCAGAACATAAGGTAACAGAAGACGCCCACAGACCAGAGGAAAGTTCACCGTGCTAGGGAACATAAGCAAAACTATTATTACACTAATACTATGGGTTTATAACCTCAGATTATGTTAACAGAGATCAAGGTACGAAGGTAGGGAGTGGCCATTGTTTCCCTGGGTTCCCAGCTACTCCGCAGTCAGGACTAACTGTCAGTTTTGTTCTTTACTCTGATAATTAAAGGAAGATGTGTATAAACACGCTTCAATCAACCTAAAAGTAAAGGCTAATTGAGCTAAGAACAGAATGTCTCCTCTTTCAAATACAAGAGAAAGGAAAAGTACACATACATAAATATGCATGTACCTCTCTCTATTATGACTGTCACCTACCTATAAATCTATCTAAAAGATAAAAACTGCAGAGAACTACAGTAAGTCCCCAAAGAGAGAAAGTGTGAAATCACATGGCAAAAATGAGTGAACAAGAACTGTTGGAATACCACCATTTAAAAAATAAGACTTAGATCGATTTTGAGGGGGAAAAAGTAGCAGTTTCTTGCTTATCAGAGGCGTGCTTGAAGCAAGAGGTGGGTGGGAGATTACCTACACAATACTGGACGGTGGGCAGAGACACATCCAGCAAGAGGACCAAACTGGAAGTTGGGAAAATTGACATCAGGCACGTGAGCTTCTCTGTCCTCAGATGCTGGTTGACCTCATCCATCCTCAGGGGTTCGGAACCATCACAGGCCGGTGCCTCCCACCTTCACACCTGTCTCGACCTGTACAACTGACTGACTTCTGGGAGTCTGCTCAAACTGTCTCATGGGGACCGAGAACTCTGTCCGTGCGAAGGAGCACACTTGATCTCGTCCACTAAACCCCACTCCCTGAAGTCTTTCCCATTTATTCGTTCAACACACAAACACAGTTCATCTTTTCCAGACAGAGACTGAGGACCAACCATGTGACACTCATACACATTACAATTCACATTTTCGTGGGGAAGATAGATAATAAAAGAATGAACAAATTAACATGGTAATTTCCGAGAGTGATAAAACAAGAGTGTACAGAAGCCCAAGCCCAGACCAGAAAACCGTGTTGTGCTTCTCTTTTCTAAATTTCTAATGCTTCTGCTGGAACGGGCTCCCCTGAGCGGCACTGGTAGGACAGAGGGTGTGTGAATTAGGCTGCCTGGGAAGGCCTCTCTAAAGAACCCGTGTTTGGGCTGCGAACGGAGGAGCTGCTCTTTCAAACAGGGAAGACATGAGCTTGCAAAGGAAAGGGAACAGAGCAGGAAAGTCCAGCACGCGGGAGTGAGCGGCGCACAGACACAGAGCTGGAGGGGGAGTGGTAGGAAATGAGCTCAGAGCGTTAGACAAGATGGGGTCTTGTTGGGCTGAGATCTATGTGTATCAGTCAGCAGAGTGTAGGTGAGGCTGCGTTGATAAACAGCCCCCAGTGTTCAGCGGTTTACGATAGAGGTTAATTTCTTGTTCCCTCCTTAACTTCACTGAGGTCGACTGGGTTCCACCTTTTTGTCCTCACTGTGGAATCCACGGTGACAGGATGGCCTCTGGTCTTGGAAGGAAGCAAAACAATGCATCGTCACTGAAGTCTTCTGCCTTGTGGTGACACGCATCACTTCTGCCACATTTCACAGACAAGTCCTGCGGCTCAGCCGGTGTCAGCGACGGTCCTGTGCTCGGGGCAGGGCAGACGGCCTGCAAACAGCCCTAGCAGCCCCTGCATGCGGGTGAGGATTTACAGCTTATTCTAAAGCAAGAGGAAATATTGGAGTATTTTAGGCAGTGATGGACACGGTTTGGTTTAGGCTTTTACCAGATACTCAGTGTAAGGAGGAGTGGCTGGGGGCAAATATGAGGGAGGTGGAGGCCAGGAGGCAGGGAGGCTATGGGAGGTAAGAGGTGAGTGGAGGCTGAGCCTGGGGAGTGGCCAGGATGGGCAGCAAATGGTAGGAAAATTGAACTGGAAATCAGAAACCTGGAACCCACGCTGAGCGCCTCTCTCACCTCCTTCGCCCACTGCTCCACTGACAAAATGGAGTTCCCGTCCGTCGATTTATCTCCAGCCGGTACGGCTTCCTCGTCTCACCTGCTCTCTCTCCAACACCCTATGTGGTCCCCTAAACCACTCCCCATGGGGTGCCCGCGTCGTCTTAGGATGGACGTGGCGTCCTCCGAATTCCTCTTGCTCAAAGCCCCTCACAGATCCCTGGATAATCTCCTCAATCTGCAACGTGGAATCTTCTTCCAGACTCGTTCTGCAGCCCTGCCCCAGGCCCCTCAGAAGTGCTCTGCCTGCAGCTGCTTCCTCTCGGCCGTTCACACCAGCTCTCCCCTGCTTGCACACCTTCTCCCCCTCCCTGCTGAGACGCGCATGCACACCCTCACGTGCACACACTTTCACACACGTACATCCCCTAACATATGTGCACACGCACAACAGTCACATATTCACACACATGTGCACTCACATCCCCTCACACACATGCACACACTCACACACATGCACATACACGTGCACACACAGCCACACATTTGCACGCGTACACTTGTGCACAGCCACGCACATGCACACAGTCCACATACACATATCCAACACACTCACACATTTGCACACGTTCACACGCATGCATACATAATCACACATTTGCACAATTTGCACAAACACACGTGCACACACATGCAGTCACACACACAAATACACACACTCACATAGTCACACTATCACACGTGCACACACTCTCAGACTCACCTGCCCACCTCTAACTCTTCCTTACCATCTCAGTGGAAATGTCTTTGTCTCCGAGAAGCCTTCTCTGACCACCTCTTTCCCACAGTTTACATCAGACCTCCAATCACGTGCTTCTAGAGCGTGCTGGATTCTTCCTTCCCAGGACTTGTTGTAGTTTCTGACTCTGTATTCCGTTTGCTGAGCTGATAGAGCGGCTGATGTGTCCACTCTGAAAGAGGACAGTGTGTGCGTGTGCGTGTGTGTACGTGCGTGTGTGTTGCTTCCCACCGTCAGTGCTGAGTGAGGTGCTCGCTGCAGGCTGGCCTTCGGCACGTGTGCAGTAAGTGGTGAAATGAGCGGCCAGAGCAGGGGTAACTGTCCAAATGCCCCCAAAGGAGGAAGGGAAGGAATCGTAGGACCATCAGGAAATGGAATGAAATGGAACCATGTAGACATTTCTCAAGAAAGGTTTGTACTGATGGGAAAATGCTAATAAGAAGATGTTAAGAAAAATAAAATAAAATTCAAACGTGTGTCTACGCGTACCTGAGATATTTGTTAAACCAGGAACTCAGTGTCGTCTGAGTGTCACAGGACAAATGGCATTCTATTTTTAAACAAACTAGACAGAGCATATGTAAGAGACGACATAAACACAATTTTATATAAAGTAGGTTATAAGCAAATGGGATCTTGATTTTGTCTTCTAACCCCTCTTTTGTCGAAACAGTAGGAAACAGTCCATTTATTTGATGTTAAAAATCCTTACCAACCAATTCTAACCCTTCCTGCTGCGTTTACTTGGTGTCTCAGCTTCAGACGGAGAAGAAACAGGAAAGTGGCTCAGATCAGACTCACGTAGGAACATTCGTGTCATCCCCAGGAGTTTGGGGGCGTCACACAAACAGGGGAGGGGTGGCCTCTTGCACCCAGCTCTCCAGCTTGGCCAGCCACAGAGCAGGCAGCCTTCACGCCCAGCCTCACCCTGAGCTCACACATACGAGAACGTGGCCTGGGGAGGACGCGGAGCCAATGTGTGTGCACTGTCACATATATTAATAGAGTTGGTGTGAAATTGCACTGAAAAAGGAACAACAAAGTGACTCACTTGCCAAATTCTTGCATTAGCTGCATTAGCTTGCATTAGGTGCGGAATTGGCCTCGGTCAGCATCGGAAGTCACTGGAAATGTCTCAGATTGATCATGGGCCCCTGTCAAAATGTATATGCCCCTCCCCCATGTTGGGTACGTCCAGAGGCCAGTGTGAGTGGAGCCCCAGCATTGGCTGCAGCGAGGGGACCAGACACAGGCATGAAGGAGGATGAGTCCGTGAGGAGGTCTGCCTGCAGGGTACCTGGTTGTCAGGACAGGAAGTGAATTCCTACAAACAGGCTCAATGAGGTTTTGGGGGGTCTCTGGACTCTGCCTCCCTTTGCTAAGACTCTCCATCGGAACACACACTTCTCAACAGAGCTTTCCGGAGCAGGGGGACTTCTCTCTATAGTGCCCCCACCCTGGAGCATGACCAGCCCTTGTAGGAAGGCTTCTGGTGGCTTCTCAGCAGGTGGAATGTTCTGCTGATGTCCCTGAGTGGTTAGTTTCCTACACCGAGGGAAAAAGCCTGTTTCCTGGAATGAATTCTACTCTTAGGACTACCAAGATTGCTCAAAATTCTCTTTTCAAAGAAAACTGTCCAAATAAATGAGCAGCCCCAGAGCGTTCAGGCATTAGTTAGGGCCTATGGTGTCCCTAGCCCCAGAGTTCCAGTTTCCAGAGGCAGTACCAGGGAATGAGCCTCGGCATTGGGGGGGGGTCTCTATTTGAACCCAGAATTCACCCACCTGTACCACCTTGGTCCAGGGCCAGCATGTCCAAAGTTTAAAGATTCTGCCCACTCCCCTTTCAGATTAGAATGAGAGCTCCTACTTCCCAGGGTTTTTTCAAAGCTCCATTGGAGTGGGAATCAATGGGTAGGACAGCCCCTGGCACCTGGTGAACTTCCCATGTGTGTTTGCCCAGGACGTTCACAGGCCAATTTGTGCAACGCTCTCCACGTGCATCCGTGTCAAATGATGGCCATGCCCCCGATCTGACTCACAGCGGAGGCCAGCTGTCCCCTTCATGCTCTGAGCCTGTTCCTCAAGGATTGGTGCTTCAGGGTGGACGGGACCCTCCAGGGCCTTGGGGCATGGGCAGCCAAGCTGAGCTCGGGCCTCAGTAAACCCCCATCCTTCCCAAAGGTTGCAGTTACTCCATGCTCTGGCATCAAGTGGAATTGGCAGGCGCTTTGGCCACGAGTGCCACCTGTTACCTGCTCCCTGGTAGCTCCTCCCACTTCTGTCGGTCCTGGTGTGCACAATTCTCAATACAGAGCGTGCAAGACTCTATCACCCCAAACTGGATAGACTTGCATTCTAACCTCCTCCCTCCCCCTGCCCAGTCTAAGTTGCTGGGAGACCTTGAGGTGAGCAGCAGACCCAGCCCTTTGATGCTCATTTTGGTGGATGCTTATCCCTCAAACGTTTCTCTGGATGCCTCACCCAGAGGTGACGGGTGTACCCAGAGGAGCGTGCTGCTAGGCCACAGATTTCTAGAAGGACTGCAGTGCCTCTAGGGATTTTGTCAAACACCTACCTGCACGTCATAGCAGTCTCCAGCACTCCTGTGGGCCAGTCAGATGAAGGCCAATTAAATGAGATAAACAGTAAGCTGGGGGAAAAACTTGATGTAGGAATTAGAGATCTGTAAGATAGGATTTAGAAAATCAGTGGGAATGTAGCCCAGAGAGAGGAGAAAGAGACGTGAAAGAGACGTAGAGAAGCTACTGAAAAGCTCCCTGTGTATCAAACAGAAGGGGGAAGAGGCAAAGTTGAATTAGACCGTGGCTAGTTAATTCCAGACCGGAAGGAAATTGTGAGCTCCCCAGACTGAAAGAACGCACTGACGATCAAGTGGGATAAACGTAAAAACTAAAGTCCGTGTTTTAGATGCATCACAGCAAAACTACAGATCGGAGATGACAACTGTTCCAAACTACTAAAAAGAAAAGACATTTTATTTTATTTTTTAAATTACATTGTTAGTAGGCTCCACGCCGAACATGGGACTTGAACTCAGGACCCCGAGACCATGAGTTGCATGCTCCACTGACTGAGCCCGCCAGGCGCCCCAAGAAAAGACGTTTGATACTAAGGAATGGCCATCAGAGAGAGAAGGTAAGTGCCAGAAGATACGGGAGGACAGCGTTGAGGGGAAATCACTAGCAACATAGGATTCCATGCCCAACTGAAAGACCTTGTAAGAGCTATGGCTGTATATAAATATTGCTGGACACGCAGACTGTCTGGGCAAGATGGCAACACGAGCAGACAGCAAACCACAGTAACGTGATAACTGAGAGGAGAATTTGAAGGGAAGTTCTTGGTATTGACCCGGGTGGTGAATTCAACGTGAATCATGTTTCTGTAGGTACGTTAGTGTTTGCAATAAAAATGTCGTATATTTTAAAAGCTAGGTTCCTTGCCTTGTGCGGGAGAATTGGATTCAAGTTAGACTTTGAATTTACAGAAATATATGGCATTGGGGCATTTTTTCCCCAATGCGATTCTTCTAATGACAGGAACCTCTCAATGGCAAAGCAAAATTGCCTTTCTCTGTGTTGTCTCCACCTGCAAATGCTTTCTTTGCAGGGATGTGGCTTTTTTCTTTTTCCTTTTGGCAGTGCCAAGATCCAGCCTATAATCACTCTCATTTTGCATATGGCAATAAACATTCAATTAAAGACCCCAGCTCACAAGATCAGAACCTACTAGCTAACTCACAAAGCTGACATAATTACCCACCCTGAACGCCCGTTCAGAAGAATGGCAGATTACAGTTGTTAAATTATCCACAGGAGGGCTCTCCTGATGTTCCAAACACAAAAAGAGAAGGTTGGCTAAAATAAGGAAAAAATTCGAGGGAAAACAGACTGAACCCTCACAATTTAAACAACATGTCCATCACTTATAAGCCCCATTTCCATCACTTATAGATTCAGAGGGCACCTTATCAGATACAAATCTGATGCCACACACAGTTATAACTATCCCGGGAAAGACACATTGGTACCACAGAACAAGTGTTGTTTGATAAGCCAGTAGTCTGAAAGCAACTGGAATAATTTCAATAATAATTTCAATACAAAGACCGGGACCAACAACCTGGTTTTCTGAATATTTCGTTGTCTCGTCCTCTTTTTACTTAAACAGTCTGATGATTGAAGAAATGGCACCTGGGAAGATAAGACTTGGTCAAGAGCCTTTAATTTCCTTTTCTCTTTCCCTTTCCTGCCCACCCGCTCATTTGCTAACGAGGCTGTTAATAACAAAAACAACTACTGGGGCGCCTGGGTGGCACAGCGGTTAAGCGCCTGCCTTCGGCTCAGGGCGTGATCCCGGCGTTATGGGATCGAGCCCCACATCGGGCTCCTCCGCTCTGAGCCTGCTTCTTCCTCTCCCACTCCCCCTGCTTGTGTTCTCTCTCTCGCTGGCTGTCTCTATCTCTGTTGAATAAATAAATAAAATCTTTTAAAAAAAAATAACAAAAACCACTACTGACTTGTAAGAGGTGGATCAAACACAGCCTCACCTACCTTCCGTTCTGAAGCCATAGAAAAATACACACCAGAAAGGTAAGGATTCAATACAGCATTCTATTTACTATCGGGAAGCTGGGTTGGAGAGTGCAATTTGACTCAATGTGTGGTTATGGTGTTTTATCCCTGTGCCCCAGATGGAACTTCCCTACTCACCAGATAGTGGAGCACTTGAGGTTTGCAGACATCTTCCCTGTATTTGCAATGGAGGACTGTGGCCCTCGCTCCTAAAAAGATAGCTCCCCGTGAGAGTGCAAACAAGCGCCCAGAGCAGGCAAGATGAGCTCCCCTTACTCCAGTTCCGACACCTGCAGGCAGGTCCCTCCAGAAGGCTGTAGAGAAGACAGGAAGGCAACCGTCTAGTGCTTCCTCTGGGTTGAGAAGGAGTGTTGTTAAAAATCCCCATTTTGTGAGCCAAGTAAGAAATAAGAGTGTTCCGTCCTTACCGTCTATGGATTGGCCAGACAGCTTTACCTACATCACCTTGATGTTTTAGGTGTGGCAAATAATTTTTATTTTAATTAAATTATTTTTCCTAGTCCTAACTTACCGGACCACTGCTCGATAACTGAACACTCCCTGTAACAGGGCATATGTTCTCACCTTTCCCAAACACCTAGCACAGCAAACTAGTGTATTATTTTTCCTCTCCGTTTTCTGTTCTATTTTGCTCTATTTCTTCACATTTTTATTCCATTATTCATAGTGAAAGGACTCAAGATGGTGAGCACAGAAGTCAGAGGTTGTGATTAGCCCCGTCCCTTCCATCGTGCTCAACCAGACAATAGAACAATGACAGTGTTGGAGGGAAACGCATGCTAGGGAAAGGCGACCTAAATAATTTTGACAGCTGGTTGAAATGTGGAGATTCAGGATATCCAAGGTCAAGATGAGTTGGGTGCTTTGGTGTTCAAGCATGGCTAACACCAGAGTTATTTGATTCAGACTTATTTGATTCAGCAGTATTCCTACCTTCTGCACAATGAGTGGGAAGGACCTCAAATGATGTCTTTGTGTAGACTTTGAAAAAAATCTTGTTCTGTTTTCTTTTCAAATACAAAGTTTCTTAATTTCTCAACTTTTTATTCAGGAACAATTATAGATTCAGAGGAAGTTTCAAAAACAATGCAGAGAAGAACAATGTATCCATCACCCAGTTCTCTCCTTTCTCACAAAATATATGCACATCATTATAATAGAAATTTGAAACCAGGAAACTGACACTGGTGCAATTGACAGACTTTATTCTGTGCCCGTTTTACACACATCTGTGTGTGTGTGTGTAGTCCTATAGCTTTATCACATATAACTCGTGCAACTATGACTACAAAGAAGATGCTGAACAGTTCCATCATCTCAAAGACTTCCCTCCTCCTATCAAGTTTCTTAGTACTTTCATCATCCTATACCCTGAAGAACCATCCGCAGCGGCCTGCACACTTGAGACAATGTGTTCTGGATCAGACTGACACTCAAGCGGGCTGGATTTTACAAGCAGGGCTGGGAGCTGGAATAACGCAAGTCAGTGTTTTCTAAGAAGTAATTTATGGGTGATTCATAGTTATTCTTTCAGATTGGAAGCTCTTAGAGGGAGGCCTTGTTTGTTTTGTTCTCTATTGTTTCCCCTGTGAAAGCTAAGTGTTTGGCACATAATAAGAAGTCAACAAGTACTTGTTGAGATAATGAGTTAACCGCTATCAAATATGTTTGAGAAATATTACCTTAAACAAGCTTCCTAGTGCAGGACTTCTCAGGGACTTTGAGACACAAATGTAAGGAGTGAATCTCTGAAAAGGGGAACACAGGAGGCAATGCTCTCTAAACTAGTTCAATATGTAAACCTCAGTCACTGAGCGCTTATTAGGCATATTATTAATATACTGGGTCCACCATGTAAAACGTATTTCTTCTTGGTCATGATCAAGAAAACTTAAAAATCCCATTTGTAGAAAGAAAACCCGTGAGTTTTTGTTGCTGAGTTTCAAGAGCTTCCTTGTCTCTTGTTCTTCCGATGCCTGGCTATTTGGCGCTTACATCATCCTGTAAGCTCTCTAGTATCCTTCCACTGCATCCCCTTTCTTGCTTTTGTTAATCTTAGTCTGTTGCAATCCAGAAACTGTGTCGATTACACTTCTCCACATAAGTGGTTCCATGCTTCTATTTGGTTCTCCATCCGTCAGGAGTCTTTCAATTTCTGCTGGTGGCAGAAACCAACTCAAACTAGCTTAAGTACAAAAAGACAATTTACTGCTTCCTGTAATTAAAAATCTGGTCATATCCCCAAACTAAAGCATCATATTTCTGTTTCTTTTTCCATCTCTCTGCCATCTGTCTTCAGATGGAAGGGCTAACGGCTCCTGGAAGCCCTCAACTCACACCCTATCAGTTTAGTGGTCCCACCTGATTAATAGAAAGCATTTATATTGTAGATCTGGCAGAAAGTTCTCAAGGAAGAATCTCATTAGTCAGGTGTGGGTGAGATGCCTGTTTCTCAGCCAATCACTGCAACCAGAGCAATGAGGATACTCTGCTTGGTCAAGCCTGGGTCTTGTCCCATCCCTGTGACTGGATGGGATGATGTCCAGCCCACTCCAACCACAGGAAATTAATTTCCCACAGGAAGGAGTTTTCTTTACCAGAGGAGATGGGGGGGGATATTTATCAAGGAACACAGAGATCCGTGGGCACTAATGGTGGGTCAAATACTATTGAAACCCAGACAGTGTCTTCTAATGAGCAATTCTTAGGCTTACAAAACAAGAGAGGGTTATGGGAACTGATCAGAACTGCTTGGGTGGAAATCTTATTCTCCCAGAGAGAGGTCTATACAGTTCATGATGAGGTACATAATTTCCCAGAGATAAAATGTTGGGTAGCTGCCAAATGGTTAAAATAAACATTCCCCTAAGCCAACCCCCACAGAACACTTTGATTTGTTGAATGCACATTTTTCCTCCATTTTCTCCCCAAACCAAGAGAAGTCAGCCTGATAGGCTAGATTGATATAGTTCTTTTTCTCAAAGGGCTCACAGCCTAATGGAGGAAACAGAAGACCAGACAAGTGCAGCACAATTGGCAAGGAGTCTCACAGAAATCCCTTATCAAACTGGGAAGCCAGAGAAGACTTCCGTGAGCAGGTGAGTCTAGTGTTTAGGGCAATGACACTCTGCTCTCAGTTGTCCTGGCTACCGGTGGGATCAGATCACTCTCTGAGAGATACCTCGGTATGTCAAGGAGGGTTCAGAGATAGATATTCAGAAGGTGAAGAAATCAAGTTTGTGCCATATGGGGAACAGCTGTAGGAAGCAGGGATGATAGTCTTGACCATTTATTTGAAGGGATGCTTGTGAAAAGGTATCTGACTTGAGTGTTGTCTCCAGAAGCAGTATAAGCAGTTAGCACCTGGGAAGACCCACAGGGGTCAGAAGTAGAGAAGGAAGCACTGTCTAACCAAAGGCCAGCCTGGAAAGGAATGAGATGCTTGAGGGGAAATGAGTTTGCCATTACTGAAAGTGTTTAAGGTTAGCCTCGATGACTACTTGTCAGAGATGTGATAATTAAAGCATTGGGCTGGGGAAATGTTGGATGGATGCAATCTTTAAGAGCCTTGAGATGGCAAGATTGCCGTCAACACTCAGAAACCTATTGCTATAACCACATACACATGCTCATTAATATGTTCTCCATTTAGGGTTTTCGTAGCAAAATATTGGAAGAGGACTTGCCTTACAAATAAAAGACATTCAAAGGCTTCTATGTCTAAGCTTTCTTAGACTATTTCCACATCAGCAAGTACGCCAAGTCACCCCCAGCATAATCTTCTGGGTTGGCAGCCATGTCTGTAGGTTCCAATTCTGCAGGAATTTAGCATGACACGAGAGTGTTTATAAATGATTTATAATGAGATGTGAGTCAGGAGCCCAAGCTAATGTTTTGCAACTGTCTTGCTGTGACACACCAGTGAACTACACATCACTCACTGGAGCCTCTCCTCCTTTTTCTCCTTCTCTGTATAATTTTTGGGTGGGAAGCTACTTGTACAGACAGGTGTAGTGGAAAATGTATTAGCCCACGAAGAAAGAACCTTGGTCCCTCTCGTCTATGCCTTGGGACAAGTCATTTCACTTCTTCCTTTCCTTCCTCACAGTGAGGATCAAATAAGATAAATTTGAAAATCTTTGAATTTCTAAACATTAGTGCTTTTGAGTTTACATTGCATTTAGTTTTGTACTCTCTTGGCCTCCCCTAAATACACACACGAAGTTATCTCAAATTAAACCTGGATTTTAGTTTGCAAATAGGGAACTGATTCAAGGAGGGGAGTAGATATGAAAAGATGAAACGATACAAGGAAATACATTCAAAGACAGTATAAGTAAGTCAGGATGAAATCCTAAAATATGTCAAAGTGATCCACGAGAAGACAAGAAAAGAGAAACAAAGTGAGAACCAGAAAAAAAACAAACAGAAAACAAATAATAAAATAATAGACTCAAGCAGTAACATACCAGTAATTATCTTAAATGAAAATGCCCTGAATACACCAATCAAAAGACAGAGATTAACAGAGTGGTTACAAAAACATGGCTCTATTATGGCTAGAAGAAATTCACTTCAAATACAACGAGTTAGGCAGGCTGAAACTGAAAGGGTGGAAAAGCTATATCATGGAAACATCAATTAAAAAAAAAGAGTGGTCGTATTAATACAATAGAAAGTAGACTTCAGAACGCAGAAAATTACTAGGGACAAGAGTACATAATGATAAAAGATCAAGCCACTGGGAAGACATAATGATCTCACTGTGCCTGCCAAACAACAGAACCTAAAAATAGATAAAACAAAAACTGGTCCTGTAAGGAGAAGTAATTGAGGACTTCAACGCCCTCTCACAGCAAGCTAGGCAGAAAATCAGCAAGAATATAGAAAATCTGAGCAGTACAATCAGCCAAACGTATCTAACTGACTTAAGTCAACAAGTACAAAGTACACTTTTTATTCAAGCGCCCACGGAACATTCACCAAGGCAGACCATATTCTAGATCATAAAACGATTCTTAACAAGAATTGAAATCACAGAATGTGGTCTCTAATTATAATAGATTCAAACCAGAAATCAATAATAGGAGGGCAACAGGGGGGTCTATAACCATTAGAAATTAAACAACATACTTCTTTAATGAAAACAAAAATACAACATATCGAAATTAGTGGGATTCAACTAAAGCAGTGCTAAGAGGGAAATTTGCAGCACTAAATGCTTATATTAGAAATGAGGAAATGTCTCTAATTAATAGTCTAACTCTCTACTTCGAGAAATTAGAAAAGCAAACTCAGAGCAAGGAGAAGAATAGAGATAATAAAGACAGGAGCACATATCAAAAGAATTGGAGATAGCACAACAGAGAAAATCAATAAAACATAAAGTTGGTTCTATTAAAAAAAACAATAAAATTGAAAACCTCTAACAAGACTGAGAAAAATAAAAAGAGAGAAAGATGGGTGACTCAGTCAATTCAGCATCTGACTCTTGGTCTCAGCTCAGGTCATGATCTCAGGGTTGGGAGATCGAGGCCCCATTGGACTCCATGCTCAGTGCAGAGTCTGCTTGGGATTCTCCCCTTTCCCTCTCCCCCCACCTTTTTTCCTCCCCATGCATGCTCATGAGTGTGTGCTTGTTCTCTCTGTCTCTCTCCCTCTAAAATAAATAAATAAAATCTTAAAGAAAAGAGAGAATAATGTAAAAACCACCACTATCGGGAATGAAACAGATAATTCGTTACATGTAACCTGCAGACATTAAAAAGACAATAATGGAATATGACAAGCAACTTTATGCTGTGAATTAAATAACTGAGAAAGAATGGACCAGTTTGTCAAAAACACTATGTTACCAAAACTCAACCAAGACAAATATATAATCTGGATTGCCCTATAAGCATTAAATAAGTCAAAATTGTAATTTAAAAGTTCCCCCAAAAGGACATCTTTAGGCCTCATTGGTCTCACTGAATAATTCTACCAAACACTTAAAAGAATAATTAACGCCCGTTCTGTATAATCTTTTCCAAAAAATGGAAAAGGGTAAAATATTCCCCAACTCATTTCATGAGGTCAGTACTACGTTAACACCAAAACCAGACAAAGACAATAACAACAGCAACAATATCCCTCTTGAATTTAGATGGAAAATCCTCAACAAAACATTAGCAAACCAAATCCAATAACGTGTAAGCAGAATTACACACCATGACCCAGTAGGATTCATTCCAGCTCTTCAAGGCCAGCTCAAGTTGAAAATCAGTCAGTGCAATCTGCCATATCAACAAGTTAAAGAAGAAAAATTATATGAACCTATCAACTGAAACTGAAAAAGCATTTAACAAAATCCAAAGCATTTTCATGGTAACTGCTCTCAGTCAGTTAGGAATAGAGAGGAACTATCTCATCTTGACAGGGATCATGAGCAAACCGCAGCTAATATTATACTTAATGGTGAAATACTGAATGCTTTCCTTCTAAGATCAAAAACAAAGCAAGGATGTCTGCTCTCACCACTCTTACCCAACCTACTACTGGAAGTTCTAGCCACTGCAATAAGGCAAGAAAATGAAATCATAGACATATGGATTGGAAAAGTAGTAATAAGCCTCCTTCTATTTGTAGATGGCATGACTATCTATGTAGAAAATCCCAAAAAATCTACAAAAAAAATAGTAACACTGATCATGGAGTTCAGCAAGTTCACAGGATTCACACACAAAAAGTAATCACATTTCAATATATTCACAGGGGGCATCGACTCTCTCTAGATTATTTTTTTTAAGCTGCATAATCTGCAATGATCTCAACAAAATTTCTATAAAAAAGACGCATTTCTATCTGGCAGGAAAACCCACTCTGACTGAAGACCCACAAGGTATTGAGGCACTAGTAGAAAGAGACTTTTGAGGGGTTATCCTGAAACAATTTCATCACAGGCGGAATCACCAACTCCCACCCTGAACTGGTTCTCTTAACATGCCCTCCATCCCTCCTGCTGGCAAAGGCACCCTCCCGCCAACAAACTTGCCACAAGAGGGAAAACATCTTGGGAAATTCAGAGGAAGAGGGCCAGTTTTCGAAGGACAACTGAGGACCAGGTAGTAAATTAGAGCTTGCATTACAACTGGGAACAATTGTAAAAGTCACATTCTGCTTTCTCTAGCCTACAGTAGGCACCCATAGGGGCTGACTCACATGCACAGAGGAGAAACAAGCCCTAAGACCCTGTGTGATCTCTGTCGCACACAGCAAGGACAGCCCACCAACACTAGCCAAGCTCTAGTAACTGGCTCCTCCCAGCTATTCTGTGTCCCCTAGCCTCAGTGTCGTGGGCACCTGTTAGGGATGCGATCTCAGGCTTCCCCAGGACCTGCTGAATCACTTGAATTGCATTTGAACAAAATCCCACCTTATATTCTGAGAAGCACTGTCTTCCCGCTAGCAGTCTGCCGATGCTCCTTGAGTTATAATAGCTCTCATCTACTTGCACGTGGAGTTGGCACGAGTTGACTATACCTAAGACAATCTGGGGGTAGTCCCTAACGTCAGCCAAGGATAATATATTACCAAAATGTTGTTATAAAAAACCATTTTCATTTCCCCCTAATGGCTCTTTATGACACGGCCAGAATTTGAGAGTGACCTGGTGACCACGCAGCCAAGCTGCCCCTTGGGCTCCATAGCTGAAAGCAGTTTGATTGTCTGGGCAAATGTCTCTTTCCCTTGACTCTTTGAGAGCCCTGAGCTCAGTTATTCCTGGAGAGAAGCTGGGTCTTGGGGCAAGGGAATGAAGACATTACTAAGCCAAAATTCAAGTACTAACTCCGCCTAATTTCTAGCCATTTCGAGTGTTCTGTAATTTCCTGCTTCTGATACATAATTAACACATGACCTTGTTTTTCCACTCTCTCCAAGTTTCACCATCCACCTCCTTATCAGCATGGTTCATCCTGATCCTTTTATTAAACCTCTGGAGAGAGGCGTCAATGTTTTTTTTAAAGGTATTCTGGGCAGCATTCTTAGAAGCTTTGCATTTTTTAATCTGACCTCTATCACACTGTTTAAAATCAGCCCGTGACATTTTCCAAGATTTCAGTTGGTGTTGAGAGATTTGATACTGAAAATACATAGAGCTGATGCTTTCTCCCCAACAGTGTTTTTAGTTCCCCCAAAGAAAATGCGCTGGTCTAATCCACTTTGCAAAAGAGTTATGTAACTTCTAATTATCCTCTTTCTCATCGTTAAGAAAAGAGCTGGAAAAAAGAGAGTTACCAGCCAGTGAACAGGGGATATTGACCCAGGGATGCTAAAAATACGGCAGAGCTGGGTATTATTTTCAATTTGCCCTTTTAGTGAGCACAGAGCACAAAATAAAGATAGCTCGAGGTAATAGCAGTGGGACGTCCCCAGTTCCAAAGTCCCTCGGTTCCAGTAACCACAGTGCGGAGTCCCCACTTCCAAAGTCCCTCGGTTCCAGTAACCACAGTGAGGAGTCCCCAGTTCCAAAGTCCCTCGGTTCCAGTAACCACAGTGCGGAGTCCCCAGTTCCAAAGTCCCTCGGTTCCTGTAACCACATTGCGGAGTCCCCAGTTCCAGGTCCCTCGGTTCCAGTAACCACAGTGCGGAGTCCCCAGTTCCAAAGTCCCTCGGTTCCAGTAACCACAGTGCAGATCGAGAGCAGCCTCTCCCCGAAGCAATATTGTTCTCTCAGCGGGATGAAAGCAGAAGTCTGCCTAAGCAGTCTTCCTACAGGAATTCACCCCACCCCCAGCACCTTGATCGCACCCCCAGGGCAAGGAGCATTGTTAGATCTGAGTTTCACAGATTTCCGGCACTGGTAGTATTGGACTCCTCAGGCCACATGATGGGTTTATACCTGAGAGCTTGGAAGTGAGCTCAGCAGAAACTCGTCATTGCTGAGCAATGGAAGACCTCCTACCAAGCACAGAGATTATTCAGATGTACCTGGCGTGAGCCGCTTTACCTGTTTCAGATATAAACACTGTCAATTCTGTTATTTTTCCAAATTGGTGCAGGGCTGCACGTGCCCTCGTTAGCTGGAAATCAAGCCTTTTACTGTCAAATTCACTAGACCAAACCAAGTCCCACACAAAGGATCCAAATTTTCTCCATCCTGGGGATGCCATTCTGTTCCAGAAGCCTTAGTTCCATTGTTACACCATGCAAAAGAAAACTTCAGTATTGCATGGAGCCCTGGGTGTTACATGCAAACAATGAAGCATGGAACAGGACATCAAAAACTAAGGATGTCCTGTATGGTGACTAACATATCATAATAAAAAAAAAAAAAGGAGAAAAAAAGAAAACTTCAGTGGGACGGATGGTGCTGTCCCTTCTCCGTGACATCTGCTGCTCCTTTGGGCTGGGCCAGCTCCTGGCTAGCACCGCAGTGGTACCCAGGCTCACCCTCCACATTCGGGGCTCTTGCTTCCCCTCATGTTCCTTGGGAGTGCTTCCCAACCACACCCCTCGCGCCTTGGCAGAGAAGCTCTGAGCTGCCAAGATCCGGCCAGAGGTGTGCAGGCCTTAGGGCCCTGAGGAGCCTAAGAGAGCCTGAGTTATTTTAAAAATGCAGATTTGCAGGGTCTCTTCTGAGTCAGTGCCTCAGGGATAAAGATCAAACACACATTTCTAGCAGTGCCATGAGGCCCGAAGATGCAGGTTTTCTGCAGGACGCAGGTGGGAAAGCCTGGCCTTATGACCTGGCGGGAAGCCTCGTAATCAGCCCAGACATCATCCTTGGTGGGCTTTTCCTGCCAGCGAGCCTGCCCAGACACTGGGCCACCCCACTAGACCTCCAACAGAATTTCCCCACTGAGTGTCCTTTCGGGAGGAAAGGTCTGTGGTTTCCACCTCCCCCACTTTTTAAGCCAGGACTCTTTTTCCCTAACACACACGCACTGTTCTTACGGAAATAAGAACCTTCCATGGAAACTTTGCCAAGTAAGAGGCATCTTGACTCCCTCTGGCAAAGGGACATTGACATAACCAAGAGCACTGACCTCATACTTTACAGAGCGAAGGGGACCTGCCCCAAAGTGACTTTCTATCTCTTTGTGAAGGGAAAGTTCTGGAAACTTCCCTCCTTAAGCAACAACAGAAGAGTAAGTGTAGACCCCACTTCAGGCTCACAGAGGTGTGGGTCCGTCCTTACCTCACTCTCCAGCCCCGAGTCGTCCGCAGCCCTGTAAGCATCCGGAGTGACCAGCCACGTCTGTCTTGCTCACTACTTACCCCGAACACGACTCAGCAGTGTTGGGAGCAGGGGGTGGGGATGGACAAACGTGTTCAATCTAACTGGAACCCCCCCGGACAATCACACAGGTGGCGCCAAGTGCTCATTAGCAGCTGTGTGCAGTCCTTCTCCGAGTCCCAGGACCTTCTAATAAACGATGGCACGTCCTGGTCCCTGGGGTTGAGTGGGGTCGGAACCCTGATACAGGCCACTGAGTTGTGAACAGAAGGGAGGAGTGAGTGTCGCCTGTAAGACATACATTAAATCTCTGGTGTGAGACTCTCCAGGACTAGCTTCCCCTCTGGCACAAGCAGCTGCAGCATGCAGGGGGCTGACTTAGCCTGAGTCCCTGTGTCACTGTAACAAGCAGAGCCTCCCTTCGGCGTGCCCTGCCCATGAGAAGCGCTGTCATGTGCTTCCCTGCTCTTGCCGACTGTTGGCTAGAGCGGCATCACTGAGCCTGTCCTAACTGATGACATGCCAGGAGCTGGACAGGGCAGGGTGTAGGGTCAGGAACTCAGTCCTACAGCCAGGAGAGAGGGGGCAGGCGCTAGGATTTGGGCCACAGTGACCAGTCTAACCAGTCTAGGTGAGGGGGATGCAGTGGGCTGGCTGTGCAACAGGCAGGGGGCCATGGCTGGCCCCAGCCAGGGATGCATTGCCGGCCGCCCGTGTGCTGTGTAGAGAGACACAAAGACACCTGCTCCCCCAATCTCTCCAGCCAACTGGCTCTGCTTCCAAGCCACCGGCCAGGCCCATCTCAGCTCTATAAACCTGCCCATTCTCCCCTGCCCCCCCCCAGACAACCCTTCAAGGACCTGTGTTCTGGAGAATCATGTGACAGGTGGCTCCTGAGGTTGAAAACAGTCAATAATCCAGGGCCTTCAATGTTGATGTGTCCTTTCTGCTTCTACCTGTCCCATTAACTCATTAACTCGGACGCAAAGAATCCACTCCAGGCACGAACACGTGGCCTTGGGAGGTAAATGGCATTCAGCATCAATACCCCTTCCCAGCCTTCTGGTCTTCCTTCTCTCCCCCTTACCCTGTCCTACCTGCCTCCAGGCACCCAGGGCGCTCCTTTTCCCTTCCTTTTCCTTCCCTTGAGGCTCTGCCACCTCCTCAGACCGGCTACATGATGTCTCCAAGCATTACCTCCCGTGGGGCCAAACCCAGGCCCCTCACGTCTAATCCAGCCCCCGCGGGCCACACTCTGTAAAGCCCCTGGAACTCAGGAGATGCTCACAGATGACCCGCAAGGCCTTCGGTCTCCTGAAGAAGCCACGACTTCGTGCCCTGTGGGCAAGGGACCTGGGGCCCGGGGAGGCCAGCACAGCCCCCGGGCTCTGCCCTCTAGTGGCTGGGGCGTGTACAGTGTGCACACTTCGGGAACTTGCCCGTCTATTTTCCCTCTGCAGTTCAGGGAGGGGAGCTCTGAGTGGGGACCGTCCTTTCAATAATTTACTAACTACATCCATGCTTGGAGCCGTCTCAGTGGAAGCTAATCAAAAGAAAAGTTTCTCTTCCCTCCTTTGAAAAAACTGTCAGACATCCACAGCTAGGCTCCAACGCCTTTCACTTCACCCCCCGGGGAGAAGCTGGCTCCCTTTGTCTCTACGCTCTCTACAACGGGCTGGGGGCAAGGAACGCCCAGAAATGCCAAGACCCATGGTTGCCGGTGCTAGTTGAAGGGAGTGATAAGTTTTTCTTCCTAAAAAATATAATTTATTCCTTTGTGTCCTTCGGTAACTCTTAAAATCCTACTTAACCATCCCTTTTCATTACGAATACCCTCCTTAGAGTGGAGGAAATTACAGCTCATTATCTTGCCTAATTTGCATGCTTCCCAATTACATACCTAGTGACATAAAACACAAGAATACAAATGTTTAGCGGCAAACAATGATTTAGGTCTGGTATAAACAGCTTTCTTTATTCTCATCACCGGTGTAATCCTCTATCTCATTGCCAGACACAAACAGGAGAGGAAATCCATTTTGGACAATGGAGTTATAGGTCTTTGGGGGGCTCTTTTATCCCCTAAAGCTCCACGCCAGGGAGAAGGCATTTAGACAAAGACAAAACCCACACGATACAAATACCTCCCGGCTGTTCATTGGAAATTCAGGTCGCTCTGTTGCAGGAAGGTTTTTCTTGCTCCTAGCCTCCCTTTCCCTAGCTCTGCAGCCCTGAAAACTCTGGAATCGAGGACGAGGGGATGTTTTGCTGGTTCGGGCTGCCACACTAAGTGGAGGAGTAAAGGAGTCAGGAGGTGATCGTCCCTGAGCCACAAAACGAAGGAAACCGCCTGCACTGTATCCTCACCCACTGAACGCACCATGGAACGCAGGAAGGCCCCTCTGACCCGCCAGCCACCACCTCCTCCCCAGCCCTCACACCTCCCCATTCACAGCCCGGGCCCCACAACCCAGCACCGGGCTCACATCAACACAGCCAGCTCCCATTTCCCCTCTCCTTCTCTCTGACCCATCTTACCAGTCTCCAGCTCTGGAACATTCCACAGGTCTGGTTTCCCAGTTTGAGATGAAACAACGCCTCTCCAAGGCCATTCATGCCCGCAACCATGTCTATTCTCCTGTCTTAGGTGGGTCCTCAGTGTTGCTTGACAGACTTTTTCCTTCTTTTCCTTCATCTGTCACCTTGCTCTCCACCACAGATATTCCAGAAAGTCACCACGTGAAGTGCACACAGGTATATTCATTTTGTAGGACTGTCAGACAAATGGCCACACACCAGGTGGCTTAAAACAATGGAAACTCATTCTCTCCCCACCCTGGAGGCCAGAAGTCCAAAATGAGGGTGTCAGAAGGGTTGATTCCTTCTGGAAACTCCGAGGGAGGAGCTGTCCCATGTCTCTCTCCTAGGTTCTGGGGTTGCTGGCCACCCTGCGTGCTCCTTGGGTTGGGGATGCATCCCTCCAATCTCTGCCTCTGTCTTCACATGGACTTCTTTCCTTTATCTTCTCTGTGCACCAGCCCAAACATCTCTCTTCTTACAAGGACACACTGATTGAGTTATGGTCCATCCTAATCCCGTGCGACCTCATCTCAACTTGATCACATCTGCAAAGACCCTGTTTCCAAATAAGGTGACATTCATAGGGACCAGGAGTTAGGGCTTAAACATATCCCTTTGGTGAGGGGTGTACAATTCTACCCACTACCACAGATGCCCAGTATTTGGAAGCATTTAAAAATTTTAGCTTTCTTTTACAGAAATCATTATCGAACCTCGTTATCTACCTAACTCCCATCAGATAATTTGCATTTCCTTCCCTAGAGGAAAAATCACAACATATGAATTCTCAACTTTCCACTCCTCATCCGTGTCACTGCCCTCTCTGCTCCTGTTTCCCAGGGGCCCCTTCAGGTCTCCAAGGCTAGCTGTCCATCTTTGTCTTTTCTTTATCCCTCATTTCCTGAGTCTACTGGAAACTGACCTGACATCTCCTTGATTAAAAAGCCACCCAAGTTACCCATTACGTCAATGAAATATCATTCCTTTAGAAATTGCTAACGGCCAAGTGCTTAGTAAACCAGACTCCTAGCCCCACATGGAGATCATCTTCGTGGGCTTTCCCAAGGCATTCAGAAGTTCCCTGCCCCTCTTGCTCACGACATGCCTAAAATTGCTGTGGAGGTCCACGTCCATTTTCCTAGCATCTGGCTACCATGCAGGAAGAGTCACTCCATCCTGGAGAAGCACTCCTGATGTTGGCAGGCCAGGTCTGAGGACACAAAGTGGGTCTTGCAGGACCAGCCAAGGGGGTCTCTGCCTGCATGCAGGATAAAAATAAATGCGAGCCGGCAGAAGGTGGAGGCAGAGTTTACTGAAGGTAGAGAGAGCGAGCAGGTGCAGACAGAGTGTCCCGGAGACTCAGAAAGGAAAAGAGGGAGTCTCACCTTTTCTTGGGCTCTGGATGCCTTTGATGAGGATTGTGATCCAGTGTATGTGTCTTCTCAGGCATCCAGGAACCTGTTAGAACAAAAGACGAGGGCTCAGGTGTTATTCCTTGGAACCGGGGGCCTTGGCATTGAGATGTCTAGCACCGGTGGTCTGGGATATGCATTGGATGGATTCCTCCGGTCATGCTCACCTGGCCCTTCCTTAGATGTTTCCTATTATAGAGAAATCATTAGCTCCTTGTCCTCTACAAGGAGGACATACACGATTGCATAACAAGGCATGTGTAAAGTGGGGGTGCAGGTCCTCGCAAGAACAGAAAGAGGCAAAGGAGCAAAAAGCTGATTTTTAAGGAGTCCTTCAGTTTCTCTGTCTCACTACTTCCAAAGAATCTTCAGAGTTTCTGTCAGTGAGGTGGGTTCTTTGACCATTTCTCTGGGACCCATTCATCAACACACTGTGGAAACGTGTTGAGTCTTCCAAGCTTCTGATTGGTCTAGCGCACATCTCACAAGCATTTAGGCCACAGTTAATGGTAATCTGTTTAACATTGTCAAGTGGCTTCCTCTGGATTCTATAGGCCTTGAAAGCACCTCATGAAGATGGGAAGGACTAGGTGTGCACATGCGGTCAATGGAGGGCCTTGGATGGAGCAGGAGCCATGGCAGAGGCCAGGGGTAAAGGGAACTGCCAATGAGTAACTGTCATTTTGTTTCTCCCAAAGCTGAATAAGACAAGTTTTTGCAAACTCTAGCTCAATGAGCTTGACCCTGATCCCAGATAAAATGTTAGAATGTATTATGGAAGGATTAGTTAATGAATCCCAAATAAGAAAACAAGGAAAGTTTCCTCAGCCACACTCATTTCCTTCTGTGGTGGGGTCAGTAAGGTTTTAAGAGGTAGGTGAAGTGGCTCAAGATTCATCCTGGTGTGTCCCACGGTCTCGTCATTCCAAGTGATGTCATCATCCTAAGTGATGTCATCATTCCAAGTGATGTCATCATTCCAAGTGATGTCATCATTCCAAGTGATGTCATCATTCCAAGTGATGTCATCATTCCAAGCATCCGGCAGCCTCCAATTGAGCACCTTCAGTGATGGGAGTTCATTACCTCCTGGGGTAGGTCATTCCATCTTATAGTGGCTCAGATTGCAAGGAAATGTCTTTTTTTTTTTCCCCTTCCATTGAGCCAAAATTGGGCACCTGGAGGCTTCTCCCTATTGCTATTAATTAAGGAGTTAATAAGTCTGTCATGTAGAGCCATCAGCACTGTCCATCAGCCTGACATCAGATCAGCAGTGTTGGCAGCCACATCGCTCGGCGGACCCCTCCTGAGCTTCCTCTCAGCCAAAACATCAAAGGCGCTAACACGTAGCCGAGCGAAGTCATGGACGCCATACCTTCTGTGTACTGTTGGGTTTGTTTGACGCAGGATCTGCCATTATCTGTGTTGAATTTTCTCATATTCTGTTCAGCTTCAAGCTCTAGCCCAGTAGATCTTGATTAAGAATGGGTGCCAGAAGCTTCTGCAGAGCTTTCTCAAAATACAGATGTCTGGTCCTCTTTTCAGACTAAATAAGCCACATAATACCATACAGAGCGCCCACAGGGAGGATGGAATCTTCTCTCCATTTGCAGGACCCAAGAGCCCAGAACCCACACAGCAGTCTGAACAGAAGGCTGCACCCACTGCACAGAAGGTCCTGGATTAGCGCGGGAGGTGGGTCCAAGATACATGCTTTTATTGTTGTTACTATTATCCTCTTGCTTCCTCAAGCTGATGCATTCCAGAAAAGCATGAGTCATTAAAATTAAAACACAGACAACAAATTAGGGAACAATGCATGCAATAAGTGTAAGAAACAAAGAGCTAATATTTTCATACACTCTGAGTTCATAAATGTCAGAACAGTGGAAACCCCAGAGGTAAGCACGCTAATGACTTTAATAGATAACTTACAAAACGGGAAGTAGAAATGATGAGAAAATATGGAAAGAAAGTCACAAGGTGCTGGGTAATCAAAGACATGCAAAATTAAACAACATCGAGATTGTTTTCAGAGTTGTTTTTTTGTTGTTTGTTGCCACGCAAAGCTCCATCGAGCCCTTACACGCGGGCTTGGCAAATGACTAGCAATCATTTTCGCTTTGGGGAAACAATCATCCAGAAGAAAAATCAACATTACAGAAAGCATTTATGCTCCAAATGTTAATTTTAATGATGTTTAATAGTCTTTTTAAAAAGTTTTTAATTATTTTTTATTATGTGTTTTCTTTAAATTCAATTAGCCAAAGGAATAGCCATCATTAGTTTCAGATGTAGAGTTCAGTGACTCATCAGTTGCAGGTAACACCCCGTGCTCGTCACATCACGTGCCCAATGCCCATCACCCTGTTACCCCATCCCCTACCCTCTCCCCTCCGGCAATCCTCAGTTTGTTTCCTATAGTTAAGAGTCTCTCGTGGTTTGCCTCCCTCTCTGATGTCTTCCTATTCAGTTTTCCCTCCCTTCCCCTATGATACTCTGCACTGTTTCTTATATTCCACATGTGAGTGAGACCATATGATAATTGTATTTCTCTGATTGACTTATTTCACCCAGCATAATACCCTCCAGACTATCCATGTAGATGAGAATGGTAACATGTCATCCTTTTGATGGCTGAGTAATATTCCATTGTGCGGATGTGTACCACATCTTTATCCAACCATCTGTTGATGGACATATCTTTTTAATAATAGAGAAATGGAAATAATCTAAACAACCAACACTAAAGGCATGACTACGCACATCACGTTCACCTCCTGCAGAAAGCTTGCCATATTCCCAACGCCCAAGTCTCTACGGTTCTCGACCACGGTGCACCGTGACTACCTGTCTCGTCTGGGACTTCTTCGAGGCAGAGACACGTGTACTTATCTTTCATCCTCACTACCAGCTCGGGGCATGGCTAGATATTCAATAAAGTGTTATTAAATGAATAAGAACACAATACATACCGAATAACCTGTAACTGTTAAAATAATAATTTAAGTGTGTCATATAATAACAAAATGCTTATGGGAGAATGTCAGGTGGAGAGCCTCAGTATTTTTGTAGTCAGAATCACGAAGGATCTCATGTTGATCAAGTGTGTTCTGTGTTAAGTGCAATATATATAAAATTATGTACTAATATATATATATATATATTTAATCCTTACAATGATCTTTTGAGTTTCCATCTTTTTAAAGAGATTTTAAGGTAGACAGCATTTTTATCCCCACTGTACTGCTTAAGAGCCAAGCAAGCCTTGGTGAATTAAAATACAGTCAAGGGGACACCAGCAGGAGGGTAACTGGGGCACATACGCAGGCTCTGTGATCCTGTCTCTAGAATATGGGCATAATTACGACCCCGAAAAACCTGCACTGAAAACGCATTGCACAAAACTCACCAAACTGTTAACCACGATTGTCTCTGCTTAGCAGGGTGGTAAGGGATTAATTTTTTTTATATATATACATACATTTTCAATATTGATCTCCCATGACATTCACATTGGGAAAAAATAATAATTCAAAAAAAAAAAAAAGAGAAGGGGCAGTTATGTGGACTTGTCCTCACTGCAAAATGAAAACCTGGCTTAGAACCCACCCGAGGGCCCTGTAGGCTAAGTATTACAAAAGGCCTTGTCACCTGCTGTGTCATCTGCCAGAGCTGGATTACCTGGCGGACAGATCGCCCCTGCATTTGGGGCACCAGAGGAACTGTGGCAGCAGAACCAAGAGAAAATTCTAGCTTGAGGAACTTACCCAGGAGTCGGCAAGTCTAGAAAGGAGCTATATGAATGTCAGAACGCATGNGGGCCCTGTAGGCTAAGTATTACAAAAGGCCTTGTCACCTGCTGTGTCATCTGCCAGAGCTGGATTACCTGGCGGACAGATCGCCCCTGCATTTGGGGCACCAGAGGAACTGTGGCAGCAGAACCAAGAGAAAATTCTAGCTTGAGGAACTTACCCAGGAGTCGGCAAGTCTAGAAAGGAGCTATATGAATGTCAGAACGCATGTCGGTGCTGCTGTGCTGTTTGGCACTGTCTTCAATGACAGTAGGCACGCAGGGACTCGTCCCCTCAGTACTTGGGATTTCTACATGTCTTTACTTGGCAGGTGACAGGTGAGCATTCTGCAAGGTGCTGTAACAGGTGGGCTTTGAGGCCAGCTTAGAGTTCCAGCACACTCAGACATGGAGGCTGTATAAATAAGACCACAGAGGGAATGGGACGAAGGGAGGTTTCCTGTCAAGTGTTCAAGATGTTCTGGGCATGGTCCCTTTGGACTTGGACCTCTGGTGCTGTTCTCTGGAGGAGCTGAGACTTGCCATTAAAGATGCATCAGGCAAACTGTGGACTTGAACGTCCCGTCAGCAGATGCAGCTACATAGGGCCCGGGGTGGCTGAGGAGCTACCGAACATGACAGAAGCATCCCTGTCGGTATTTCAGTGCAATTTACCATTAATTTCAAGCTGACGCCAATGAACCAGGACACTGTGACAGGCTAATGGTTTCCTGCCCCTGCTGATGGCAGCTGAAATGTTTATTTTTCTAGCCAGAGACATTGATCTCGTGGCCAGGGGTCAATTACAAAGACTACCACGTGAATTATGACTCATCGAAGCATAGTTTGCAAAAACATAGTTGGGTTTTTAAAAACTGCGATACATGTTCAGTGAGTCTTTGTTCAACACCGAGGATTCTCAGCAGGACAGCGAGAATAAATGCTGTGTGTTTCAGGCAAACAGAGAGAAAAATGAACACTTTCCTGGAGCCTAGCACACACTTCAGTGAGGCACTGGGATTCGGTCGTGGGGAGGCACACTTTCACTTACTTTGTTACCCTGGAGAACTGAGAGACAGAGAAGTGCCAGATGAAAGGAGAGCCGTCTGAAGACCTGATTCTCGGACATGTAGGCCTTTCCTAATGAGACCCTTAGCCAGTAGTGAATGTGAGGGAAGAAGAGCTTGAACAACCATTAATCCCTTTCACAGCTGATCCAAAAACGTTTTACGGATGAATGTCTCGCTCCCCTTTCTCACGAAGATGACTTTTTCAGACCTCTCCCAGCCAACATCAACGCCATTTTCCCCATGACCGTATCACCGCGCTCCCATCCCTGCCCCCTTCAAGCTCTATGTAGCTGCACAAAATCACAGGACACTCCTTTTGCTGAACATCCAGAATGCTAGTAAATGCTCCCAACACATCATTTACAACCCACAGAACTCGAGCAAAGCGTCCCTTTGTTTGGCCACATAACAGAATTTCCTGGCTTGTGATCTCCCCATCTTTTTCTAGCAGTGATTCCAGCAACCTGACTCATACTTTAAGTCACAAATATTTATATGCCCAGAGCCAATTTCCTCTCTTTGCATCTTCTCTGTCCCACTGCTATCTTTTTAAAGACATTTTAAAAGTTCTTGCAAAATATCTTTTCCTTCTCTTTCAAAATCTGTGACTGGAATATATGCACAGCCAAAGGACTGCGTTTGCTGGATAACATTTCTAATCAACTTAGAGATATCAGCGTCTCTCGAGAAAGTCAGGCTTTCTCACAGGAGTTCAAAGAGATATCTGCACCCCCACGTTCATCGCGGTGTTGTTCTCAAGAGCCAAGGCATGGGAACAACTAAGTGTCTGTCAAGAGATGAATGGATAAAGAAGATGTGGTGCGTGCACACGTGCGCGGACTGGAACGGTGTTCAGCCACGAGAAAGAAGGAAGTGCTGCCATTTGCAGCAGCATAGGTGGACCTGGAGGGCAATATGCTACTGAGCGTTGCCAGGGAGGTCAGGACAGCTAGAGCCTAGGGAGTCCTGGATTTGTCTGTGCCTCGCTGTAGTGACGCTGAGTGTACTTGAGGGAGCCAGGTAGGCAAACAGGTGGTTCTTGGCAGCAATGTCAAACCCCCAGCGGCACACCTGTGGTTAACACAGTTGGCTTTATTGGCACACATTGCCGTAAAGGGGAACCGTGGGGCCCCTAGGCAAGAGGTGTTAGAAAAGGACTGATTTTGGAATCTGGGCTTGAGGGCTCAAGGAAGTGGGACTTTGATCCAAAATTGGATGCTCCCAGGAAGCAGGGCAATTCCATGAGTGGATGTCTCTGTGCAGAAGGACGAGGGAGTGAAGCCAGGCTCAAGCTGGTGAAGGGGCAGTGGTCAGCCATATCAGCCATCATGGGGATGTTTGGTCATTTCTGTGGTTTAGACAATGGCCATGTTTTGTCTGTGTTCAGACGTGATTATGGCCTTGTCTGCTAGTCACAGAGTGACTCCGTATAGTGTGGCTGCCCAGGGAAATCCTGTTCGACAGAACACTCAGGCCCGCTCCTAGCAACACCCTTTCTCAGCTGTGTGCACGTCAGTGCCCAAGGACATGCCTACAGGAGCCAGTGGCCAGAATCTAGACAGCCCCGTCCTCCATCCCCACCAGAACGCCCGGTTGCATGTATTCCCAATGACATACATTCTATACGGGGGGAAGGAAAGAGGCCTAAGTAGACAAGTAGACATTGCTTTCTTCACTCCAGTGGAACTGAGGGCTGAAACAGAAATTACTATGGAGCTAGAGAATAAAGTAGCCAGATTTCCTGCATCCGAGTCCAGACCAGAGCCTGCTAACAGTCAGGCATTCCATGTCTATACTCTGGGGTGTTACCAAATCCCAGATCAGAGCCATGCCATTTTGAAGCAATGGCTTTAGGCTTTGAGAGGTCATACAGAGAACCAGCGGTGGTGATGCCACCCCAGGCGGCTCCGGGCATCTGGGGTTCTAGGGAAGACATTGACCCTGGTCCTTCAACACCACTGGCAAGAAAAGGTTTGGGGACCCCACAATGAAGAGGGGAGAAAGGGGATTGCTGGACAATCCCAGCCCATGGCTGCAACTGGAGAACCCAGCCCATGGCTGCAACTGGAGACTAAAGACACACTATAGACACACAATACACACATTCAACAAACACACGCTACACAAATCATACAGACATACCACACCACACAACCTAACNAACACGTGCCCTCATCACACACACGCACCCCACACATCCCCACACACAGTACACACATCCCCGCACACCACGCACATTCAACATACACTCTCACTACACACACAGTCAAGATACACATACACCACACGCATACACACAATACACACAGAGACCATATACACGACATACATACACAACACACACACACATTTGATCAATGTTTCGTGGGTCTCTCTGAAATTTCTCTGCCTAAGCCCACCCTCCATTTTTCAGGAGCCCCTTCATGCCAGAAAGCTGGAGAGAAAGACAGGCAGCCACTTTGTGCCTGGTACATTGTTCTGCCTTTCCCACCGCATTTGTTTTTCATTGTAAAAGCTCACGGAATAGTGTCCTGTGGAAAGAAATAATCGATATTGGCGTGGGAAGCAAAGAATGCTGCCAGCCCCCTTTGCCTTGGGGGAATAATTTGTAATTGAGAGAGGAAAGTGCCTTGTGTTTTTTCTCTTTAGATGAGCCAATTCAGGACACATCCTACCTTTTAAGCACTTGCATGGCCCCCTCCCTGTCCAAGGCTGCGGGCCTGTCGTCAGCAGCTCAGGAGCTGGGGTTCCTCGGACACAGGTCAAGGTCTGCTCCTGATTGCAACCACAGAGAACACGTTTTTGCCTTCTTGACCTCTGCACTGGGAGGCATGGCCAGACCCTAGCGCTGTGCTCACAGACGTGGTATCTTTCCCGTAACTGGACGAGTGTCTCTCATTCCCCCCGACGTTGGAAATAGTGGCCGTTGTCCACTGGCAACACACACACCAACTCCTTCCTCTAAAAAAGCAGCTAACAACAATAATAATAATAATAATAACAAATAAAGGGGGCAGCTCGTGAATGTGCATGTACGATTGTTCTCCCTAACGGAGCCTGAGGCTCTGTCTGCTTTCCCACTTTGTTCGGTGTTAGGAAAGGACAGCCCTCTAAAACGCATGGCGTCTGCCTCAGGAAGCCTTCTCCTGGGTTTCCAAGTGCTCATGATTCTCAAACCCTTTACAGACTCTTTCTTTGGGAAAAAGGCCGGTTGTTGAAGCAAGACCCCAGAGGTGGAGACGACAAAGCCTCCCATTGTCCTTCTCTCAGGGACAGTCCCAAGAGCAGGCTTCGTCTCACGTGGCAGCCCAAGGTTCGTGAGAGATGCCAGCTTCACCTACCGGAGTAGACATAGGCTGAGGAGGTTCGGAAGGTCAGAGTGGACCCAATTCAGAGTAAGTGAAAGCTGTTAGATCGGTGGGTTTCATCCTAAGAATATCTCCTAGTAGGATCTTTCATTTCATGATAAAGTGGTGGAGAAATGGCTATTTCTAAAGAGGTGAAGGCCAGGGACTTAGATGAAAAATATTTATATAGGTCTAAACTTTCCTGTTTTCTTTCTTTTTTTTAAAACATTTTATTTATTTATTTATTTATTTATTTATTTATCAGAGAGAGAGAGAGCGCGCACACGGGGGGAGGGGCAGGCAGAAGGAGAAGCAAGCTACCTACTGAGCAAGGAGCCTGATGTGGGACTTGAACCTAGGACCCTGGGATCATGACCTGAGCCAAAGGCAGGTGCTTAGCTAACTGAGCCACCCAGGTGTCCCAAAGCTTTTCTGTTTTCTTAAAAATGGCTTGGGCTGTAGTGTACTTACATATAAGACACCGTTTCGGGGACTTCCCACACCCCACTGGCCTCACTTGTGCTCTGAGTGAGAATCACATCCTGAGAGACGAGGGGCAGAGCGTGCATGCTGGGCGGAGCCAGGCTCCAGGAGCTCCCTGCTCACAGTGTGTCCTCTCCTGGGCGCGTGAGCCCGGGGCCGTGGGGTGGGGGGGCGGAGCAGCGGGTCAGACAAAAGCAGCCGCGTGTGTCCCCAGAAGGGGCGCCGTGGACAGCGGCACGCGGGCCTGCTCCCCGGTCCCTTTCAGGCACCGTGATTGTATGTTTTCTACTTTGTGTCTGGCTTTTTCCAGAAAAGAAACCATAGCCTTCTGCCCCTTAGGATCTCCTGTCGGGCTTTCATTCCGTGTCGGCAGATACCAGTGGGCAGCTAATGTCTCAGTTCGGGATCCCCCAAGGGTCGACCCAGACTTGAGTTCAGGTTACTCAGAGGGCCCCTGGTGGAGCAGGTGACTCTTGATCTCGGGGTTGTGAGTTCGAGCCCCACGTTGGGCGTAGAGATTACTGAAAAATAAATAAATAAATAAATAAATAAATAAATTTTTTAAAGAAAGGTTACCCGGGGGTGAGGGGATCATGGTGCGAAGCCCGAGGAAGGAAGAGGGGAAGGTGAGACAGAGAAGGAAAGAAGCCCAATCAAGGGCGCGTTGATGTAGGTGTCCCTCCGTGGGCAGCTGTGGACGAGCCCGGTATCAGCCTGTGGAATGTCCTTCAGGGTGGTCGTCCCGTGGAGAGAGAAGCTGGATGTTTATCCCAAGCTGTCTAGGGTTTGTCCTGGGGGCTTTAGATTCCCAGAATTTCTGGGCTCCGTGTTTGGACTCGCAGCCTCGCGGGCAGAGGAGCAGGGGGATGCGGGCGGGAAGCCATCAGCAGGCCCGTCCTGTGGGCAGAAGCTCAGGGACCCTCGGCTGGGGGGGGGCGGTGCCAGGCGGCCACCGGCGCCTAATTACCATACGTGCCACAGGTCCTTGGTCACCACGTTTATAAGGAACTCATACACTAGAGTCACAGAGAATAGGTCTCTTGGGTGGATGCAAAAATAAGACTTCCCATACTGAAAAAGAAGAAAAACAGAGCTATTTTCATTCACCCCTCCTTTTAACATGAGCTTAATGACTTGCTCCCACGTCGGGGTGTTTTGGGTGGAAGGCCTACACCCTGACCCTGCCGCAGACCCTCTCCACGACGGGAACAAAAGGATGAGCTCAATGGGAGAAGCGGCTTGACCACCACGTCGTGTCCCCGAGCACGACACCCTGCGGCCTGGTTTTCAGAGAGGCGCCGGTAGGGTCGGAATTAACAGGAAAACAGGAAATCCAAAGAAAAGAAAGTAATTTCAGCTCATGAACTGCAAAAGAGGCTTTCTCAAGGCTAGAGCTCTCCCCACAGCCAGGCATGATTGAGAGAGGATTAGCACCCTTTCTGGAGCCAGGCAGGGCCAGGCCACGGACTGTCAGGTAAGGAGAGCCCCCCATTTTCCTGCCAGGGGTCATGGGAAGGTACAGGTGGAGCACTGTGTCCTTAGATGCGGTCGATTTCNTCAAAAGAGGCTTTCTCAAGGCTAGAGCTCTCCCCACAGCCAGGCATGATTGAGAGAGGATTAGCACCCCTTTCTGGAGCCAGGCAGGGCCAGGCCACGGACTGTCAGGTAAGGAGAGCCCCCCCCATTTTCCTGCCAGGGGTCATGGGAAGGTACAGGTGGAGCACTGTGTCCTTAGATGCGGTCGATTTCTCTTTCCCCGACACGACTGAGAGGGGAAGGTGGGCTACATACGGTTAGGGACACATCGAGGGCAGAAGGGTCCTGGCTCTGATCCCTCGGAGTGACTTTGGGGGGCCAGTGACAACAAGGGCCGTTCAGCGTACTTCAGAGGCTGAGGGGCCTCATCAGAAAGAACTCACTAGGTTTGCAAGTTCAAGCCTCTCTGTTACCAGGGACACAGAGCCGAGGCCAACAACTCGGCTGAAGGGCCCCCTGTGGTGGGCCGAACGAGATTCCACCAGCATCCTCGGACTGGGGACAAGGCAGAGACTCGGAGGTGCCAGGAGGTCTTGGAGAGCCAAGGGGAGACACATGGACAAAACAGGGTGCTGACCAGCGCACAAAACACGAGCACTTCAGCTCCAGAAGTCTGCGGAACACCAAGGCATGGGTCAAAGACAAGTGTATTCCAGGCGACTCCAGACCTACCATCTTGGGTGGGAGCCAAGAACCTTACCCCCTGCCCAGGGGCGCCCTGAAACCTCAGGCCGGAGCCAGCAGGGGCAGGGTTCCAGAAAGAAGAAAAACAGGACATTTATCCCAGAAGACTCTGGGCCTCCCAGAGCGATTCTTTAAGAGCTCGAAGTAAACTAAGTTAAAAGCTGGATAGACATTTAGTTTAGTTGAACCTAAATTCTCCCAGCTCCATTCTCTGAACTGAGTGTCCTCAGAAAGTGCGGACATTTCTGTGATTGGCTGTTGGAATAAAGGTGTGGGGACGCTCAAGGCACTACAGCGAGGCTAACGCAGTGAATGGTGGAGAGACCGCAGTCCCTCCCGCTAGCCAGGGAGGAGGGCGTGCGTCATTTTTGTGGTTTGGACGATGTTCTTCTTTTTTGTCTGTGCTTCAACAGGATGGTGGAGTGGTCCTGGTCTCTGTCCACCACGGTCACGGCGTGGCCCTGTCTGAACCCCAGGCTTAGCTGCACGGGCCCCACCAGCTCCCCGATGTAAAGGGCTGCTTTCTCTTTCCAATCAAAAGCTCTAGTAAATAAGAAAGCAGCTTAGCTTGACACACACAAGCGAATCAACATTGTACACTAGAGAGCTCGCAAGCCAAAGGTACTAGGTGAGAACATGTGATCTCTTAGGAAGAAGGAGTTATGAGTCAGACAGACCCAGAATCCTCAGTCATCCCACGGCCAGTAATAATTTGTGAAACGAGCAACTGAGGTACAGACCTAACAACATACTGAAAAATAAATTCCCGTTAGGTTAAAGAAATACATGCTTANGTCTGTGCTTTAACAGGATGGTGGAGTGGTCCTGGTCTCTGTCCACCACGGTCACGGCGTGGCCCTGTCTGAACCCCAGGCCTAGCTGCACGGGCCCCACCAGGTCCCTGACGTAAAGGGCTGTTTTCTCTTTCCAATCAAAAGCTCTAGTAAATAAGAAAGCAGCTTAGCTTGACACACACAAGCGAATCAACATTGTACACTAGAGAGCTCGCAAGCCAAAGGTACTAGGTGAGAACATGTGATCTCTTAGGAAGAAGGAGTTATGAGTCAGACAGACCCAGAATCCTCAGTCATCCCACGGCCAGTAATAATTTGTGAAAAGAGCAACTGAGGTACAGACCTAACAACATACTGAAAAATAAATTCCCGTTAGGTTAAAGAAATACATGCTTACAAAGTCTACGTGCGAACAGTTTAGAAACACCCATTAAATTTATTTCTCAAACCCATGACTGTCACAGGATTTTCAAGTTTGAACACTAACATTTATTTCAAAGACAGTGATAAATATAGGGGAATCCATCAAAATTTAAATAATATGTGTCAGAGCTCACCAGACAGGACTGAAAGTCAGACATCTGATTTCAAACAGTATTTCAAACAAATATGAAAAATGGAGATAACATTAATATTTAAATATCTCATACATGTGAATAGAAGGGCACTCAAACCTCAATTAATGGGCTCATGCAAGGTCAGATACACACAGATTATGATATACGAGTGACTAATAAATATTTAGACAGATGCCTAGCTTTATTAATAACCAGTGGTAAAATAATAATGGTGGTAAAATAATAATGTGGTGTAATAAAAAAGTGGTAAAATAATCATGATGTACAGTTATCAACAATCATATCAGTGGCAATAAAGTACAATTCTATGTACTCAACCATGAGTCATTTTTAAAAATTGAAAATGCCAAACAGTCATGAGAGTTTGTTCAAACGAACACTGTCTGACACCGTTGGTCAGGTCCTAAATTGTTCTGACACTCCTTGAATCTGATTCGGCATTAGACATACCCATGCCCTTGGAATTTCTAATTCTATTCCTAGAAATCGAACCAGAGAAATGATTTCAAAACTCGAAGATTTGTGCACAAGACAGTCACGACCATAATATTTCTAATGAGAGAAAAAACTGGAAATAACTTGAAGAGTTAGGGTAGAACAGATTATGGCTTTCTAGAAAATATAATGCTTTGAATCATATTTTATACAGTTTATCATGCCCTGGGGAAATCTCTCTCTTTAATATTTATTCACAAAAAAGATGAACCCTTGCATACTCGTGGTTGACCTTTAAGTTATGAAGGGTTTTTAGAAGATTGTTATTTTTGGTCTGCGCGCGATATGAGCAAATTGTAATTTCTTATCTAATAGGGTGAAAACAAACTGCTGATTTAAAGAACATCAAGGTTTTTGAGGATTTTTTTTTCCTCAGCATCCGAGGCAAATCACTGAGCCCTTCCCATCTTAAGCAACGAGAGTCTAACTCCAGATCGAACCTCATATTCAGAGCAGTTTAAAAATAATTACCACTGAGTCACTGTGTAAAGCAGCTCGTATTTTTTTTTCACTCTGCCATGTGTGGGAATCCTGCTTTTCTTCTGAGGAGAAGCAATTTGGTCTTAATTATTCCAGCAGACAGTGGGCGTCTGTCACGAATGAAAATGTCAGTGTATTTTAATAACAGAATATACCTTTAGTATCAGCAGAATTAATTATTCATTGCACCCAGCTGCGATAAGTGGAGGCTCTCACCCTGTGAAACGTGCGTGGGGCCTCAGCCTGGCATTATTAATGTTCCCTATTTACAGGCATACAATGCAGAAAGCAATTTCCCAGAAAATGGCTGAGTGTTTTGCCTTGTTCGTTGGGGAGGATTTGGAAAATGGTCACTCCCCTGGATTATTATGGTAATGTTACAACTTTATGTGGCATTTTAGAAACAATTGTGTAAACTTTGGTGACACGGAAAGTCATCAAAGCAGGTATTTAAAAATTACCGCTGATTCCCTCGAACCAAAAATAGAAAATTCTGAAGGCCATGGGCAGCTCCTGGGTGTTCCTTGAAGGGCTGAAGGCATGTGCTGGGGTTTTTGTTTTGTTTTGTTTTTTTAATTTCACGACGTACAGAATGTGTCCACTGTGGTATGGCTGGGGTGGCCCCTTGTACCCTGTGCCCCCATCATCCCCAGCTCCACACCCGCCACCCAGACTGATCAGATCAGGGGAGAAGCCCTCCCTCAGTGGGCCAGTTAGAGGCTCTGGCCAAGGAATTTGGAATTCATGGCTTGGAAACAAGTTGGCACGAGTGACAAGCCCCGGAGACACCTCGAGACACCCTGGAGACAAATTCATTCAGATCCTCAGTGGGTCACACAAAGGATGACCTGCGGTCCAGCATTGCCACTCTTAGGAATAAGCCCAGAAGAACCGAAACACAAACCCAGGTAAGTACAGGCTCACAGCAGAAGTATTCACAACGGCCAGAAACCGGAGACGGCCCAAGTTTTCAACTTGGGGTAGCCGTACGATGGAGTATTATTCAGCCATAAAAAGGAAGGATGGACTGATACACTCCCACGTGGATGAAACTCAAAATGCTACGAGAAGAAAAGAAGCCAGTCAGAGAGCACATAGTATATGATGCCAGTTATGCGAAATTTCCATTAGCGGTAAATCCAGGGGCAGAAAACAGATCAGTGATTGCCAGGGGCTCGGGGAGGGGGACTGGGAGCATGCTTAATGGGTTTCTCAGTCTGTTCAAGCTGCTATAACGCAACACCATTCACGGGGGAGCTTGTAGATAACAGCAATCTGTTTCTCACAGTTCCAGAGGCCGGGAAGTCCAAGGTCAAGGCGTTGGCAGATTCAGGGCCCGGTGACGAGCCCTTCTTCATAGAAGGCTGTAGTTCTTTGTGGCGTCCTCAGATGGCGGAAGGGACAGAGGGCTCCGTGGGGTCTTCCTTACAAGGGCACCGATCCCACTCATGAGGTCTCTACCCCACCCCCAATTCCCTCCCGGAGGCCCCACCTCCTGAGACCATCACAGTGGCATTAGGCGTCAACACATAAAACGGGGGGGGGGGGGAACACAAATACTAAGTCTTTAGCAATGAGTATGGGGCTCTCTTGGGAGGTGATGAAAATGTTTTGGAATTAGAAAAGGGTGGTGTTGCACATACTGTGAATGTAGCAAATGCCACTGAATCAGGCCCTTTAAAGCACTTAATTTTATGTTATATGACTCTCACTTCAATGACAGACAAGCGGGGGGACAGCGGGCGCCGGCATCGCCAGCTAGGGCAGGTGCGAGACATAGCCACACAGGAGCGCTAATCAGGAAGCCGGCGGAGCAAGTCGGCTGGAGGGAGGTCAGGGGGACAGGCTCGCAGAGCGGGACAGAGGCTGGAGCCCACAGGGGCTGGTGACACCCGAGCCCCGGACATTTAAGTTCTCCAGGAGTCCTCTGTAGACCACGGCATGTGCCCTTCTCTCCCAGGGGCATGGATACCGCCTCTCATAACCCAGTGGCTTCAGGCTATGACGGCCTCTTGCCGACAAAATGCAGGACAGATGCTTTCTGCTCAGTAGACCGGGCCAGGCTCAAACCCAGGACTCACGAGCTCATCCTACAGCACTGGCACTTACAGGCTGCTAGGATCCGGAGGGAGGCAGCTGCTGTTGCTGGAAGGGTCTGTAGTGACTTCCTGCCGCCGATATGATGGGGCCATGGTTGCACCGTCCCTGGATCAAGACCAGAGGTCTCCTTGGGTAGGAACAGGAGGGCCTCGCTAGCAGAGGAGCTTAGGGGCATCCACCTGGCCCCAACCCAACAGGAAGCCCCGAGGAAGAGCCCTGCACTTGGGCGCCATCCTGACCAGAGCAAGGACTCCAGACGCCTTGCTTCCCCCGTGCTCCAATCGCGTTTGCAGCTGGAGCTGGTCTGCTGGAAGGACCGCAGAGCAGCTCTGAGGGAATGTTTCCTCACTCACTTGATGCCTGTAAATTGAATGAGGCAATTCCGTGCTGGAGCATTTTTACAGGCATGGCCTTCGTTTTCAGGCTTGCAACTTTTATATTTGCTTTAGTAATAGTTTGTTAAATGTGGTTGGAGTCTTGGAGTGCAATGAAGCCTTCACTTCTGCATACTTGACGCTGTGTCCAGGAGGCCTCTTAAGCTGTGTTTGTCTGGTCTGGCCCCCCACACAGAGTTGAGGGTCACCTCTTTGCTGTTTGTGATACGAGGGCTATCAAACACCCAACATGTGGAATCCTGGTTCCTCTTCTCTAAACCCCTTGGAGCTCAGCCACCTGTTTATATGGCGCTCCTCCCTCCTTTCTGAGACCCTGGCTAGGTGACCTCACTGCGTTATTGCAGATTCTGCTCCAAATGTCCCCGCACGCCAGGGCCCCACGGGAAGGTCATAGAAGCTAGTGAAAGGCGCTTTCTTCTCAGTACAGCTTTCCTCCATAGATGTCAGTCTACTGAGATCTTTTCTTTGAAGGTCAGAATGAAAGTGACCATTAAAACCCACTGGAGACCCTCCTGTCTCTTCAAATGTTCAGCCGGTCTGGGATTATTGTCTAAAGCACCTTTTGCCACCAGATATTGACCTGCTGGGGAATTTACAGCAGCCTTTACTTTTGAAATGATCATTTAAAAAATACAACAGTGTTTAACTAATTGTGGTTGTAACTTTGGCTGACATTTTAAATGATCTGTATATCCTTCCATGGTTTCCATTCATTTATCAAAGCAATGTTGCAAAGCCACTTGCAGAGCTCTCCAAAATTGTGTAGGGCATCATGAAATTAGAAAATTAGTCCTGTTTAAAAAGTGATCTTGATCCATTTGTATAAATGAAAATCAGCCCATGCCGGCTCACCCCTTTCATGGCTCCCCCCTTCTGTATGGACTGAATGTTTGTGTCTTCTCCCCACCCCCAGTTCCTGTGTTGCAGCTAAGCCCCAGTGTGATGGTATCTGAGGGTGGGGCCTCTGGGAGGTGATGGTGTTGAGATGAGGTCCTGAGGGTGGAGCCCTTGATGGGATTAGTGCCCTTGTAAGACCCAGGAGGAGAGAGCTGGCTTCCTCCCTCTGTTCTCCGCCTGCTGCAGATAAAAGACAGGCATCTGCTAAACAGGAAGAGAGCCTTTATGAAGAACCAGACCCCGCTGACATCCAAACCCTGGNAGAGCAGGAGCTCAGCAGCTCTGTGCCGAGGGATGCACGGAGTGGGCATTGAGATAGTGACAGCCTGGCACTTTACCAAGGGCCCCGGCGGTGCGGTCTGCTCCATGATGGAANACCCCCCCCCCCCGCCCCATCTGTGGTGTTCTGTTATAGCAGAATGAGCTGAGGAAAGCACCTGGAGCTCAGACTCAGACCTCCCTGAGCCACCAGGTGGCCCGGCCAACCACACCTGGCTTCCCCTGTGCTCTTGGCCCCTTCCCCTGGCTCTTGTCTTGCAAGCCTGAGGTCAGTGGGGCACGGGCTGGTTCTCCCCCAACGTGCTTCTCCATTCCTCCCGTTAGCTCTCCTGTGGCCAGAACGTCACACCGTGCGTTCCCTGGCACGGATATGCTATCACTGAGAACCCAGTTCTTTTCCAGCTTAGCGAGGATCACAAGTTGTAACCATCCGTGTGCTCCCGTGGCACCTGCCGCGCATGTGCCATGCCCATTTTGTGCTCTCTGTGCCCAGAGTCGAACAGAGCAGGTGCTCAGCAGCTCTGTGCCGAGGGATGCACGGAGTGGGCATTGAGATAGTGACAGCCTGGCACTTTACCAAGGGCCCCGGTGGCGCGGTCCGCTCCACGATGGAAGGCCAGAGACTCAGGGCTTACACAGCGGAAAGCAGCTCAGAGCTGCGAAGCACTTGAGGCAGCCGCAGCCTGGAAGGGCTCTGGGACCTGCCCCAGGCACATCGCTGCTTCCGTGGCCTCAGATCCTGGAGGAAAAGCCGGCCAAGCCGATGGGAGCATCTCCTGCGGCTCTTGCTTGGAGGTGACGCCATCTTATGGCGAAACCATTTGGGACAGTGGAAGAGCTCGTCATGGGTGACCAGCTCCAGGTCCTGCTGCGTCACAGTCACTGTGGGAGAAGAATAGAGGGGAGGGGTTAGTCACGGCACCCCAGCCTCTGCTGTGACTCCACTGGGTGCCTCCCAGACTCCCTCCAGTCCTCCAACATCATGCTGGGCATTTTAAGCCAGACACACACGGGACCCAAACCCGGAAACATGGCCTTCTCGAAGGTTTCTCCTTGGGTTAAATCCAAGTAGCTTTATTTCAGGCCCTTCTTCTCTCTCTCCTCCCCCACGCCTGAATCACCTGTACTTGCCTGAGCCCGGAATGAGCCCGGCAACTTCCTCTGCTCCTCGCCTTTCAGGAACAGTGACAGCAGATGGTGGTTAAACATCACTCTGGCCCAGAACTGTGAGCTAAGCTCCAAACTTACAGAGTCAAGCAGGTCCCAGGTCACCTGGACACTGGCGTGCCCCAGGCCACACACCTTCCCTCCTCCCCAAACCTGCTCCGCACCTCGTTCTCTCAACTTGCTGATGAGAAGTGCAGCCCTTGTCTCCTTCCTCTCCTTTGCCCACCTCTTTGTTCCCAAGTGATGAGCACGGATAGATGAGCCCCCTGAGTATTTCCATAACCTGCCCCAACCTCTCCACCCCCCTCTGCTGCAATCTTAGCTGAAGGGCCTCCTCATAGTTTTCCTCCTGGCACAATACTNGCAGCTCAGAGCTGCGAAGCACTTGAGGCAGCCGCAGCCTGGAAGGGCTCTGGGACCTGCCCCAGGCACATCACTGCTTCCGTGGCCTCAGATCCTGGAGGAAAAGCCGGCCAAGCCGATGGGAGCATCTCCTGTGGCTCTTGCTTGGAGGTGACGCCATCTTATGGCGAAACCATTTGGGACAGTGGAAGAGCTCGTCATGGGTGACCAGCTCCAGGTCCTGCTGCGTCACAGTCACTGTGGGAGAAGAATAGAGGGGAGGGGTTAGTCACGGCACCCCAGCCTCTGCTGTGACTCCACTGGGTGCCTCCCAGACTCCCTCCAGTCCTCCAACATCATGCTGGGCATTTTAAGCCAGACACACACGGGACCCAAACCCGGAAACATGGCCTTCTCGAAGGTTTCTCCTTGGGTTAAATCCAAGTAGCTTTATTTCAGGCCCTTCTTCTCTCTCTCCTCCCCCACGCCTGAATCACCTGTACTTGCCTGAGCCCGGAAGGAGCCCGGCAACTTCCTCTGCTCCTCGCCTTTCAGGAACAGTGACAGCAGATGGTGGTTAAACATCACTCTGGCCCAGAACTGTGAGCTAAGCTCCAAACTTACAGAGTCAAGCAGGTCCCAGGTCACCTGGACACTGGCGTGCCCCAGGCCACACACCTTCCCTCCTCCCCAAACCTGCTCCGCACCTCGTTCTCTCAACTTGCTGATGAGAAGTGCAGCCCTTGTCTCCTTCCTCTCCTTTGCCCACCTCTTTGTTCCCAAGTGATGAGCACGGATAGATGAGCCCCCTGAGTATTTCCATAACCTGCCCCAACCTCTCCACCCCCCTCTGCTGCAATCTTAGCTGAAGGGCCTCCTCATAGTTTTCCTCCTGGCACAATACTGGCAGAGTAATATCTTAAAACCCCAAATTTAACTCCCTCTTGAAATGATCCCATATTTCATTACAAGTCCAAACTCCCTGGTCTGGTGTATTTGCAGCCCTCCTCATTCCAGCTTCATGCTTCTTCCCTGGGTTTCCTCTGGGGAAGTGTCACCTCAGACCCCTCATGCCCTAGAAGCCATGGAGGACAGCTTGCCCTCTTCAGACTCCTCAAGCTCGATGCCCCTGGGCCTTTGCACATGCTGCTCTCCAAATCCAGAGCTTCATTCCTTCCTTGTCTACCTGATAAACACTCTTTTTCCAAGAGGACTGTACCAGCACCAGCCTTGTGGGGCTGCCTCTTTGTGAGGAGGACAGAGACAAGGGACTTGTATTTTGCTGAATGCTGCCAAAGGAAGTGTCAGAGGAACCACGATGACCAACATCCCGGTTGGCCCAGACCATTCTCATTTTGGCAGCAAAAGTCTCATGTCCCAGGAACTGGTTGGTTACCTTTAATTTCGCAGGGACTGAGAGAAGGAAGACCGAGAAGGTAAGTGTTCAGTGCACGAGATGGCAGGAGGAGGGGAGAGGTTTCAGGCCGATGGAACTGCCTGTGTGGAGACTGGCTGGGCTAGGCCAGGACTTTCTGGAATAACTCCTCTGCCCTCAGCCACCACATCAAGCTCCAAGAAATAACCCTTCTCTCCTCTGAGGCCCTAGAACCATACACCTCCATCCAACATAGCCCATATACATTTCATGCCAGTTTTCAATGTATTCCTTCATTGGCTTTCTTTACCAATTTTCCTGTCGGTGACTTCAGGCCAGCGACTGCTGTATAATCCCCCGTGTCTGGCTAGTAGCAAGAGCGTAGTGACGTTTCCGGAGTAGATGGTGCTTTGATGGCACTTGCTTGTTCCCAGAGCATCTCTCAAGCACCCACTAAATTAAAACCATATCAAATAGAGCTATTTTTACATGACAAACATGTCAGTTTCCAAGGCTGGCAGCGAGGCCAGGAGAACGGAACGGCAGGAGATACCTAGGGCCACGAGACAATGCCAGGAAAAAGAAAATTTATGACTGCAGTTTTAGAGGAAGATTCTAGATCAAACCGAGTTGCCATGGGGCTTTGTTCTTTCCTTTACTGTCACCGGATTTGAAGTCCAGTGAAGACAGAGACTGTCTTGATCCCATTCATCACTGTGCCCTGAACTTGCGGGAGTGCCCGGGACTTAGCGGTTTGTGCAGGTGTTCCTCTCTGAAGCCTCGCCGCTCGCATGTGGCTCCTGACTGCATGCACGGTGCCTCCTGGACCCCGCCCCAGACCCACTCAATCAGAATCTCAACGTTTTAACAGTGTTTTTGTGAGATGTATATTAACTTCTGAGAAGAACTGTTTAAATGAATTTCAGCAAGCCAGTGACCTAGGTTGGCTCTAAAAATTAACTAGAACTGTGCCCTTGTTGCCCAGCTGGAAAATGCTTCTTTCTCTCTGAACACCCAGCTCAGACATTCTTCTTACGAGAAACTTTCCAGACATCATCCTTTTTGCCATTAGGGATGATCACTCCGTCTGCCAACTTGCTCTGTGTTACGTTCTCCCTTCTGTCGAGACGTTTCTCACACTGCGTGCAACATAATTTGCTTTATGTGCCCCTTTCGACCACCAGATGGGTCAACCAGACTGAAGTCCTTGAGATAAGAGAAGAAATCTTATTGATCTTTCCAACCAAGTCTGTTCACACTGAGCTAACTGATGAGTGATTGGTCTGGTGTGTGCTGGCCTATGTGCTCTCTCTTTGAGTCCCTCATTCTAGAACCCAAACTTCATCCAGGCTAGTCTCTTCTCCCTTCCTCCTCCCTCCCTCCCTTGCTTCCTTTCCCTCTCTCCCTCTTTGCCTTCCTTCCTTCCTTTCTTCCTTCCTTCCTTCCTTCTTTCCTTCCTTTCTTTCTTCCAATGGAACTGTGGAAACCCAAGAACTATTGCTTTATGTTGCTTAGATATGAAAATTACCTCGATATCATGATTAGGTAGAAAATACATTCAAAAGGAAGAAGGAAATTTTCCAGGTGATTCATGAAGGGATGGCAGGGACTCATGCCATGGCCTTTCCACAGGCTGGAGGATGACTGGCCGCTCTAATGTAGTAATTATGTTGCCTCATCCATGTGGATTTCTGAGAGGGTGGTGACAAAGTCTGGGATTCAAACAGAGCACAGCACATGTGACATAAGGCTCTGTGTTCATGCCATGGTAGTCCTTGAGCAGGTTGGCATCCTCTGCTTGGACTGTGAGCTCCCGCAAGACACAGACTCTGCTTTAGACACCTGTGCATTCTCGGTACTTGACATAGCACCCAGCTCAGCAGAAGCGTAGGTAACCAGGGAAATCTACAAGGTGGTCACAGAGATGCCCGTCTGCCTGTAAAGACAGGTGGACACATGGCTCAGTCTCCGTGTGCCTCGAGCCAACCACACCACCACACACACAGGTTCACCATCGGTAACAGGGAAGAACGCAGCGGTATCAGTCCCATCGTTGCCTCCAAGAGCTCACATACCATGGACAGTGCTAGAAGTAAGGTCAGAATCCCAAATAGCTTCAGTGTGCTTGCTTCTGCCTGCGGTGCTGGTGAAATTGCTGAAAATTCTATGGATCGGCAGGAAGTTAGAACTTCATGGACTGATGTAGGAGGATGACCACTGAATAATTATCGTTCTTACTATTTAGATGCTTTCACAATTGTTCTGTAAGCTCAAAAAGAAAGCCTCTAGGAAAAGTAAGATAGAAAAAAAAATCCCATTAAACAGTTCATGCAACAGTGCAGGGAGATGTATTTTTTAACCCCTAAAGAATAGTCCCCAAAACACCTTTTCTAACTAATCAAATTAATTTGACCACTGCATTAAAGTCCAAAAGATGCCCAAACCTTGTTATGCTTCAAAATTAAAGGGGATTTAAAAAAAAAAATAATTCCGTGTGAGGTGTCAGCTCACACCCATAGAATCTATGTGTGACAAATCACCCAAAATGTCCCTTCCTCATGTTGACTCGGCCCTGAGTCAGGGCACATGGTGGATAAGCTGAGTGTGACCTGGATATCAGCCCCCAGTAGTCTCCCCAGCCAGGTGCCTTTGTTCAGTGCGCAAACTTCACAATTGTACATGGCACCCCTGTTCTTGACTTCTCCTACAGATTCCGATCTGGAAGGGTCCATAAAGCTTGGGACAGATAATTTCAGCGAGTTCCCTAGGCAAGTGTAATGCGCAAGTATATTCGAGAACCTTTGCCTTATTATACGTGTCTGCAGCTTGTTTACAATGGATCTTCACACTCAGTGACTGAGACTTCATTGTAACTGCTTGATAGTTCCTACATGTGGAAAGAGACAAGTGTGGCTTCTGGTTGAAAACACGACTTGGAGATTCATTTCTGTGTTGTACGAACACCTCTTGAGGCCTTGTTGTGGCTGTGGAGACCCAGTGTAGGTCTTAATGGAGCCGACTCAGATGTGAACTGACCAGGCTCAACGAGGGGGCCTGACATCAGCATGCACCCCCTGAGCCGGCACGTGTCCCCCCCTGGGCAGGAGCCCTTCTCGGCCCCAGTCAGCACAACTCCTGCCACACCCTGCTTTGCACCTGTCTCTCTGTACCAGTGCTAACCTGTAATAGGTAAAATGCAGGCTTGTGAGCAGAAATCATCCCTAAACAAGCAAGTGCAGTGTGTGCTTCTCTGCCCTTTCAGATGTTGTCCTTGAAAGAAAGGTCTATGAGAAACTGCCGCTTACTCGGGAAGTGGGGATGCCCGCAGACGAGCCCTTGCCCCTCAGCCGCCACCTGCTGTGAGGAGCAGCAGCTGCTGTGTGGACAATAAACCCAGCAGGACTCCGGTGGTAGTCAGCAGGAGTGTGGACCCGGGGGGCCTCTGTCAGCAGACAGTGAGGGCATAATTAAAATGGCAGGGGTGAAGCCAGGGCTGGTTTGCTGCCCATATGTTGCCAGAAGCTCTGCTCTTCTAAGAAGAAGATGGATGGACCAGTCACATCTCAGGCATGTACTCATCCCTGAATAAGCTTATTATCCATTTTAAATTTCATCTAGAAAGGTAGTCCGCAAGTCACCATGATAAACATTTTTCAATTTTTCTTCCTATCCTAAGGGTCTCACATCACTTTCCTACAAAAGATGCTTCAAACACTCTTTGGAAAGGAATCGTTCCTTGTTAAATAGTTTTTGATGCCAATTTCGATCTCATTTGTTTCAAAACATGAAGCAAGAGTCACGGAAATCAACAAAGTTGAAAGATACTGAATGCAAGTGAGCCATGTACACGGTTGGACAGCCCTTAGCCTCCTGCAGCCTGCTCCTCGGCCATGAGGCTGCAGGAGCAGCCGGCATCAGTCCTGTCTTCTTATTTTGGGATCATGCCCACAGACGGTGGGACTGGAGGGCAGCACTTCCTGCAGACTTGCGGGACCCTGCCTCCCACCACAAGGCACACACTCCAGGTGCTACTAATCCAACTTCCATACCCAGAATTAAATTGGAAGGGTAGTTTTTAAAATATGAGCCTTCCTCAATAAGTGAAACATGGAATTACCATAGGACCCATAGCTCCGTTCTTAGGTGTATATCCAAAGAAATGAAAACATATGTCCACAGAAAAGAGATACACACATGTTCCAAGCAGCAATCTTCACCATCGCCAAGAGGTAGAAACAACCCAAATGTGCATCAACTGAGGAATGGATATACAAAATGTGGTCTGTCCATATGATGGAATATTCCTCATCCATGAAAAGGAATGAGGTCGAACACACGCTACGCCGTGCGTGAGGCTTGGAGACCTGATACTCAGTGAAAGAAAGAAGCCAGTCACAGAAGACCTCATAGTTTAGGTGTCCATTCACATGAAATGTTGAGCCATAAAGACAGAAAGTAGGTTGGTGGCTGCCGAGGGCTGGAGGACAGGGGTCTGGAGAGACTGCTAATGGGGAAGGGGTTTCCTTTTGGGGTAACAAACATGTTTTGAGCTAAGTAGTGGTGTCGGTGTACATTATGAACGTACTAAATGCCACATAATTGTACACTTTTGATTGGCTTAAATTGGTTACATGGTAGATTTTATGTCAAGTGAATTTTACTACCAAAAATAAAATAAAATAAAAAGCACAACTCCATTCTCCTCTCTAAAGGAGTGATCATGACCCTAACCAGCTTGGTTACGGCGTCATCACACACCTTCCTGCAAGTCCTCGGTCATAGATCACAGCCTTGCAATTGCCTGTTGATTATCTGTCTTTCCTGATAGGCTGGAGACGTTATAAGAGTAGAGACCAAGGCTATCTTAGTTCTGAATGCTGACTGGACCATCCCCGTGGGCACCAAGCTGTCCCATGCCTGCACAGCGGTACACACACACTGCTCTCCCTTCTGAGCTTCCTACTAAACACCCGACCCTCTTCTGTCTTCACAGCCTTCTTCCTGACACGCGGAACTAAACTGCAGTTACCAAATTACAATAGCATTCCCAGAATTTACATTCAGGTTGATATCACCTTGATTAGAGTGTTGGATGCAGAAACAACAGATATTGGTGAGGATGTGGAGAAGGGGGGGCCCTCTAACACTGCTGGGGGGAATGCAAGCTGGGGCAGCCACTCTGGAAAACAGTATGGAGATTCCTCAAAAAGTTAAAAATAGAGCTACCCTATGACCCAGCAATTGCACTACTAGGTGTTTACCCAAAGGATACCAACATCGTGATTCGAAGGGGCACATACACCCCAATGTTTATAGCAACAGCCACAATAGCCAAACTGTGGAAAGAGCCCAGGTGTCCATCAACAGATGAATGAATAAAGAAGATGTGATATATATATTATATACATATATATAATATATATAATAGAATATTACTCAGCCATCAAAAAGAATGAAATTTTGCCATTTGCAATGATGTGAATGATGTGGATGGAATTAGAGAGTATTATGCTAAGCAAAATAAGTCAATCAGGGAAATACAAATACCATAAGATTTCACTCATATGTGGAATTTAAGAAACAAAACAGATGAACATAGGGGAAGAGAAGGAAAAATAAAATAAGATGAAAACAGAGAAGGAGACAAACCATAAGAGACTCTTAAACATAGGAGACAAACTGAGGGTCGACGGAGGGGAGGGGAGTGAGGGGTTAGGGTAACTGGGTGTTGGGTACTGAAGAGGGCACATGACGTATAGGGCAACTGATGAATCACTAAATCCTACCTCTGAAACTAATAATACACTCTGTGTTAATTAAATTGAATTTAAATTAAAAAAAATTTTTTTAAATGTTGGATGCAAAAGTATTTAACAGCATATAACAAAATTCTCTTTAGTTCTTTTGTATTGAGTCAAAAAATGAAGGAAGGAAGGGAGGAAGGAAAGAATAGAAAGAAAGAAGAAAGAAAGAAAGAAAAAGAGAGAAAGACAGAGAGAGAGAAAGAAAGATTAAAGAAAACTACAACCCTTCACTGAAGTGTTTCCTTCTAACGCGATAGTTCTCAAAATGCGGTCCCCACGTCAGGGGCTGCAGCGTCGCCTGGGAAATTGTTAGGAATGGACATTTTCAGGCCTCCCGGACCTACTGAGTGGGGAAATCTGGGAGTAGGACCCAGCAACCCGTGTTTTAAGAGGCCCTCCAGATTTATTCGATGCACACACAAGCCTGAGAACTGCTGTTTTAAGGCAATGTTCCTAATTCTGGATATTTACAGAATCACAGGAGGAATTCTAAAAATTAAAGACGTCCAGGGCCCCAGGAGATTCTGTGTGAGCCGGGGCCCAGACGCTCTTCTTCAGGGTAAAGAACCTTGGCCCAGGGTTTGCATCTTTGAAGAGAAACTGACAAAGAGGGCTTGGATCACAGAGTCAAAATGAGAATCATTGAATCAGGAGAGGACCTAAGGATTATCCCCCACCCCATTTGCAGATGAGGAAACTGAGGCCCAGAGAGGTTAACTGAACTGTAGAAGGTCAGCATTGCTGGTGTGTGAGCCATGTGCACCTAAACCCCAGCACACTGGCCTCAAGCCCACACTCCCCTCGGTGCTGCTGGGTGAAACATGTCACCCCGAGCTGCCTTGCATCCCTGCGCTTGCCCTTTCTCTTGAGGACGGAAGGTGCTTTCTGACTGGCTGTCACTCAGTCCCTGAGTCAGGTGCACCGTGTTCCGTGGTGATCCCCCCTCAATCCGACCCCCTGCGTCCTTGGATCCCGCACTGAGAACCCCCCGCTCCGCTCACCTCTCCTACCCACTCTGCTCAGGTCCATTTCCTCCTGGAGCTGCTCAGCAGAACCCCTCTCGATCTGGCTCATCCCGCTTGCCCTTCCTTTTTGTCATCTCACCTTTCTCACCTTGTCGTAATGCCTCGCAGTTCAGCTGTTCCGCTGCCAAGCTACTCCCTGGGCCAACTTTCTATTTGTCTCCTGTCCTCCAGAGTGAAAGAGTGCACTGCTCTCAGGCAGGACGAGGGGACCCTTGAACTGGGCATTGTGACCCGAGCCATCACACCTGCACCTTCAGAGATGACCAGAACATTCAGTGATGTCTCCTGCGGTTCCCCCACAGCGTGGTACCTTTAAACAGCTGCCTCATCTCTGCAGCATGTCTTAAAGTTTGCATGAAAGGAACTCTCTGTGCCTGTCTCCTGTGCATGCACTTGGGTCCCCTGGTCCCCTGCTCTGCCCCTGGCTGCCCGTCCTCTCTGACTGCTGTGCTCCATCTAACCCCTGATGGCCGCCTACTCCCACCTCCTCCAGCTATGACTTTGCAGTTTACCTGTCCCCTGGGACAGCGCAGGAGGCCCCCCCCGGAGAAGTCTGCCAAATTTTACGTGCTGTAGGAGCTCCTCCCTCAGATTCCCTGTTCGCCTCATCCACCATCACCTGCCTTATGGTCAAAGGCATTTCTTACCTCTCTCAGAACACAAATGAAAATAAAAAGTTGTGACTGCTGTCATTCTCAAGCGATTTTACCAAATACTGTGTGTGTCTTTGTCACAATCATAAATTGTACATTATTGCAGCAGAAGAAATGGTGAATAGCTACTGAGTCCCAGCGGGAAATCTTATGCCTCCAAACGGCACTAGCTTGCTGTTTGAGGTGGCTGCCAGAGATGGAGGGAAGAAGCATCTGTCCTGTGAGCCCCAAAACCAAATCTGGAGTTGTCATTGGACATCATCGTTGTCAGTCACTTCAGTCCTAGGAGAGGTTAAAAAAAGTGCCAGAAGGGCCTCCCAGCCCCCAGAACCAAGTTGCTAATACCATTCTCCCGTACCAGTAAGGGGAATCAGGGCTCCTTGGGAACCGACAGACTCTAGGACTGGGGCAGGGAACCCGGAGCATTTTGTAGTGTCAGAAAGTAAGGATGCACTCAAAAAAAAAAAAAAGAAAAGAAAAAAGACATTAATGTCAAAAGAGCACAGGAACAAATGAAAGAGTGCCTCTGGCTAAAGCTGGAACAATTCGAGCAACAAAATAAAAAAGGCAGTTAGGGATTATAACCAAAGTATACAATAAATATCCATGAATGTTTACTGATAAAAATGATTGGATACATCCCAATCTCCTGTCCAGGAGAATTCCGGAAACTGTATAGATACTCCCTCCGACAGCAGGGGAGTGTGACTCCCCACTCAGTAAGTGTGGGCTCCACATAGCGACGTCCGTCAGAGAGCACAGCCCGGGGGGGACAGTGGCTGTAGTCTGGCCACACACAGGCATGGCAGCTGTGGAGGTGGCCACAGTTAGTGCTGATGGGGCCCAGAGGTGATTTTCATCGGGTCGGTTCTGTGGAATCGTTTTGTTCCTTATTCCTGGAAACGTGGCTTTCTCATGATTCCTGGAAATTACTCAGTTCCTTCTCCTTACTTAGCTAAAGGCATTTTCTGTTGCACTTCACTAAGGGCAAGCAAGGAGAAGAAGAGTGAGCACAGAAGCAGACGTGGCCTTGGAGCATGAGGAGCCCTGAAATTAAACTAGGGCCGTGTCATCTATTATTCATGATAAAAATAACGTGTGTGTCTGTGTGTGTGTGTTTAAAGGAGGTAGAATAAAAAGTCTTGGGGCCCCTGGCTGGCTCAGTCAGAAGAGAGTGTGGCTCTTGATCTCGGGGTCGTGAGTTCGAGCCCCATGTTGGGTGTAGAGCTTACTTTAACAAATAAACTTTAAAAAAGATAAAATAAAAAGTCTTAAGGACAATAAAAGGGTGGGTTTTTAATGCACCTAGCGTAATAAAATTCTTGCCATACTTTGATGGAGGATAGAGATAGTAAATTCCTGTAGAATTCGCGAGAATTGACACTGTCATGGCAACCATTAAATTAATGAAAATCTAGCCTTTGGCTCATCAACAGAGAAAAAACAGAGATAACTGAATGTAGAAAACTTCATTAATCCAGTAAAAGGAAGGAAAGGTCAAAAAAAAAAGAAGAGAAGATGGTCAGTAGAAAATCACCATAAGATGGGAGAAATGAGTCCAAATATAATCTCAATAAATGTAAATGGAGTAGGCTTTCCAGTTAAAAGACAGAGGTTATTGGGTAAAATCTTTAAAAATCTAGCTAATGTTTCTTAAAAGAAATACAGAAAAACGTAAAACTGCGCACAAAGGTTTAAGTTAAAAGACAGGAAAAGGTATGCCTCATAAATGTTAACCAAAAAATGGTTGGGATAAGAGTATTAATATCAGACAAAAGAGAATTTAAGGTAATTAGCATTAGTGGGGATAAAGAAGGATACTATATATCACTAAATGAACAGCCAAATCAGAAGAATCACCTATTTGCATGCCTTAACAACACTGCCTCAAAATATACTGAATTTTAAAGCATTGAGAGAGATAGCGACATTCTGTACTAGGAAAAGACATATCAAATATGCAAGACAAAAATTATAACCAATAGAATTAATAAACAGAATTTACATAAAATCTCCCATTATTCCAAAATATAAAATAGACATTCTTTTCAAGAATACATGTAAGATTATATAAAATTTATCATGTGTTAAGTCACACAGAAATTTTCAATAAATTTGAGACAATCAATAAAATACAGATTATGTTTGCTAGGCATATGGCAATTGAACTGGAAATTTTTTTTTGAAAGATTTTATTTATTTATTCGACAGAGATAGAGACAGCCAGCGAGAGAGGGAACACAAGCAGGGGGAGTGGGAGAGGAAGAAGCAGGTTTCCAGCGGAGGAGCCTGATGTGGGGCTCGATCCCATAACGCTGGGATCACGCCCTGAGCCAAAGGCAAACGCTTAACCGCTGTGCCACCCAGGCGCCCCTGGTGTGGAAATTAATAATAAAGAGTAACTTTGTAGACAATGCTTTTCCTCTCTAGATATGGCGACACTTTAACATACATTTATGAATAAATCATGGATGAAGGAGGAATTCACAATGAAAATTACAGAGTATCTAAAATTGAACAGCATGAAAATATTATATATTTCAAAACATGAGGCATATAGCTAAATTGGTACTTGGGGATTATATTATAGCCTTAATACATTTATTAAAAATAGCATTCTTAAACAAAGGAGTTTTGTTTCAAACTAGAAAAAGAAAACCACTCAAGCCTAAGCAAAGTAACAAGAAGAAAATGATAAACATAAAAGCAGACATTAATAAAATGAAAAATAAAGAAACAATAAAGAGGGGCGCCTGGGTGGCACAGCGGTTAAGCCTCTGCCTTCAGCTCAGGGCGTGATCCCAGCGTTATGGGATCGAGCCCCACATCAGGCTCTTCTGCTATGAGCCTGCTTCTTCCTCTCCCACTCCCCCTGCTTGTGTTCCCTCTCTCGCTGGCTGTCTCTCTCTCTGTCGAATAAATAAAAATAAAATCTTTAAAAAAAAAAAAAAAGAAACAATAAAGAAAATCAACAAAATCAAAAGCCAATTCATTAAAAAGTCAGCAAAAATAGCACTGATCATTTAAAAAAAAGGAGAAAAGAGCCACAAAACTGAGACAAGGACAAAGCATGGGGCTCTAATGACAGCGTAGCGGAGTCATTACAAAACCATAAAAGACTGCTCTGTGCGACTTTATGCCAGCAGATTTGAAAAGGGTAAAAATGGAAACATTTCTAGACGAATACAATTGAAGCGTAGGACCCAGGACACATTCCACAGTTTCATACTGCAAAGTACAAATCTAGAAAAAGCAGAACACAGAGGAAGGCACGTGGTTCCTAGTCCGCCGATCTCACAGAGTGCATGCTGGGGGTGGGTCGCTGCTTTCGTCCCCAGGCTTGTGCGCTATAAAAAGGGAGGACTTGGGTGCCAGGCTGCTGGGGGTGGCACAGCAGCCCGGCAGGACTTTGTGGCAATGCACCTGGTGGTGACTTGGGGCAAGTCTGCCTGGCAGCCACGCCCCACTCCCAGATAGAGCCCCACCCACTGGGAGGGCAGAGCCCGGAATTTCAGTGTCTGCAGGGGGGCAGTCTAAGCTTTTGGGGGCAGCCCTGCTTGGCTCTCTTCTCTTACCCACACCGAGGCACAAAGAAACAGGAAATCTCACGGAAATAAAACACTTTGAAAACAATGAATCGGTTGGTAATCCAGTGATTCCTGCTTGAAAGGATAGCAGGATGAGATGATTTTATGGTACATTTTGCCACACCTTCAAAAAATACCTATCTTAAATAACTGTTTAGAGCAGCTAAAAAAGAAGGAAAGCCTCCATACTCGTTGGAAAAATCTAGCATGCATTGTTTTCAACAAACTGGACCCAGGGAATAGAAGGAAAGGAGAAGACAAACCAGACTTATTTGCAATCATTTTAAACAAAATTTTGGCAAATTGAACTCCATACTGTATTAAAAAAAACATAATGCAGCTTTATTCTAGGAATGTATGATATTTCAAAAGCAGAAAATTTATTATGGAATTAATAATAAATTACAGATTCTAAGAATAATAAGACAGCATAGAAAATCTTCATAGAGGCAGCTAGGGCAGTCACAGCATTCATCATCAGTTTAGGATCTGAACACCCTCATGGAACTGGGAACAAAAAAAAATTTTTAAAGCCTTCAGATGAGATAATCCTAATGGTTAGTATCTGAAAGCACCAGCAGTAAATTCAAGAACAATAGGACAGTCTCTATCATTATATCCCCTCAAAGAGGTACTCTGGGGACACCTGGGTGGCTCAGTTGGTTAAGCATCCGACTCTTGATTTCAGCTCAGGTCATGATCTCAGGGTCGTGGGATCAAGCCCCGCATCAGGCTCCATGCTCACTGGGGAGTCTGCTTGTCCCTCTCCCTCTCCTCCTCTCTCTGAAATGAATGAATGAATGAATGAATGAATGAATGAATGAATGAATGAATGAGGTACTCTGGATCCTAGCTAAAGAAATAAGAAAAGGAAAGGAAATGATAAGTATAGGAACTGGAAAGAAAGAGATAACACCATCTATTTGCGAGTACTATAGTAGTTTACATAAAAGCCTTAAGAGAAGGACCAGACAAGCCGTGAGTGGGAGAGTAAGAGAGTTTGGAGGGTAGCAGGATACAAAATCCAGGTAAAAAAGGCAATAGCATCCCTATACCAGTAAGCAAAGATAGCATATGTGATAGAAAGGCTCCGACTTCTGTTTTGGGCCGTGGGGAGGAATTGGTCAGCAGGATCCCTTCAGTGGAACTTAGACACCGGGACAAAGCACAGACTAGAGCTGCCGGACACCAGACAGCAGGAGCCCAAGGAAGGGGCTGCCAGGGAAGCGAGCCCTGTCATGGCCAGGCTTTCCCCCGGACTGTGGGTCATGGGGGGACACCCAAGCCAACTCTGACAATCTGGCTGAGCGGAGGAGACACAAGACAGGAGCTCAGCATGTATGGGTCTGGGTACGGGGGGGAGGGGACCTACCCAGTGACAACGGTACAAGAGTCTGCATAGGACTCCCCTTGAGTCTTTGGCTAAAAATCAAACTGTAGGAGTAAAGAGACTCTCTCGAACTCACGGAGCATTCCTTAGAGCCCCTGCATAGGCCAGCCTATCTTCTATAGCATATAAGACCAGAAAGCCCACCTGTACTGTGTGCTTAGGAAAGCCCAAAGGGTACAGGAGTCACCAATGTAGTAAGAAATGTGTAGGCAGGGGCGCCTGGGTGACTCCGTCAGTTAAGCGTCTGCCTTCAGCTCAGGTCATGATCCCAGGGTCCTGGGATCGAGCCCCGCATGGGGCTCCCTGCTCAGCAGGGAGTCTGCTTCTCCCTCTGCTCCTCAGCCCGCACATGCTCCCTCTCTCACTCACTTTCTCTCTTTCAAATAAATAAATAAAATCTTAAAAAAAAAAAAAAGAAAGAAAGAAATGTGCAGGTAGGAGGCTACCAGGGACACTGAGCGGTAGAGAGGGAATTCTCCTCCATTTGCCCAAGTTGACGACACAGTAAGACCGTGGGGAGACAGGAACACACAACAATGGTCATAAGGTGGCAGCACCTAATTCCAGAAGCAGGTGCATTAAATTTTCTTGAGTGGCAAGGTTGGAGGGGTAGCCAGAGGAGTGTGACTGGCAGAAAATTATACAGAAAATTATTCATTTGAATGTGGCTTCCCAAGGGGAAAATAAGTAGGCAGCCAACAAGGGTAATACCAATTTGTATAATCAGAGGAATCAAGAAGGATGATTAGAAGGCTGAGGGAAGTCACCATTATAAAGTCATATCCTTTACCCAATGCCCAGGTTTTGGAACCAGAAGCCAGTGACTGAGGGAATAGCAGGTTCCAGGAAAAAGTATTCCACGATACCACGACAAAAGTCCATGATAATGAGCCCCCAGCCCTTCCCTAAGTGAGCCTACTTACATGGGTCACTGTACAGTGGGGACAAGGGAATACCCAAATATTTCCAGGACCATTGGATAAGGGTCCTGGTTGACAATGATACTCAGGGAACTTAACAGCATCATGGTACCCTTTTAGGGCAGCAAGTAATAAGTGGAGTTCTGGCCCACATTTAATTCATGTTAGATGCACTGGAACCATGAAAACACCTCAGTCCCTAAATGTATAATTGAAGCAGACATGTTGGTAATTTAGCACAATTCCCACATTGGTTTTTTGGCCTAGAGTTATGAGCTATTGTTGGAAACCTCTGGAACTGTCCGTTCAGAAGCATGTACCACAACACAGTACCACATCCTAGAGAAAACGGTAGACATTATTAGCGCTGCAAGGGTGGGGACCTGCGACGCATCTCCTTTTAATTCCCCAGCCTGACCCCCGCAAAAAGCAGATCGCAGTGGAGAGCAAGCTCAACCACTCCGTGGCCCAGTGGTCATGGTGGTGTCGGATGTAGTGTCCTTTCTAGACTCTTGGTCCATAGTACCTATCACACACACTCCTTCGTCCTTGTCCGAAAAGATCAGAAATATTTCGCAGTCGCCTGGAATGGATAGGAGTGTACGTTTCCAGGCTTGAACCATGTTAACTATTCTATCATCTGCCTTCATATAATCTCAAGAGACACGGGCCCGCTGGTCATCCTTGGGGCACCCTATCAGTCTATGTTCGGGATGAAATTGTTCTAATTTGACTGGATGAGCAAGAAGTGGCTGGTACACTGGAGGCTTTGCTGAGATTTCTATACTCTAGAGGGTGGGAGAAAATTCCTGTAAAGATTCAGAGACCTGTCATATGAGTGACATGTTTCAGTGTCCAGTATTTCGGGGCACTGTGGGACCTCTACTCCAGAGTTAAGGAGAGTAATGTGCATTATCCTTTCAAGCACAAAGAAGGAGACATGACACCTGGCGCTCGAACACAGGCGGTAGCCCATTTGTCAGCACGCACACCTGTCTGTCATCATTGAATAAGTTCCAGAGCAAAAAAGGAGCAATATGATTTATTAACAAAACAAAAAAGGCTTAGCAAAAGTTGGATACATTTGATTACATTATTATGGGACTGTCTGCACAGAACAAAGTAAAGTAAAAAAAAAAAAAATAAGCCATAGACTCAGAGAAAGATATTTGTAAGACATATAACCAAGTAAAAATTTCTATAAATCAACGAGGAAGAGACAAACCACATAATAGAAAAATTCAAAGAATATAAATCAACAGTCCCCAGAGGAAGAAATCTACATGTCCATAAGCTTTTATATCAGCAAATTTAAACGGATTGATCTGATAATGCCTGTGTGCAAATCTGGAGTAACTGGGACTCTTTATACTTTAGAACGCAAGTTAACATTATCTAGAAAAATGAAGATGTTCATTCCCTGGAGCCCTCACATTCAACTTCTGAGACTATAAGTGAGAAGAGCTTTCCCATGTGTGGACAGACATGCACAGGATCGCTGGAGACATGTGTGTAAGAGCAAATAAAACCGACCTCGTTAGAGAATGCATAGGTGATTGTCACATCGTTGTTTAATGTCCTGCTAGATAGTAACAAAATGCAAATTCAGGAGACCCAGCTGTATCTGTCATCATGAGTACGTTCTGTCTGATCAGAAAAGGGCATTGCCGAAGACTCTGGAAGAGAGATGATGATGCTAGCAGCGGGTGGTAATTGTCGCTGTGTTGACTTATGGGATTTGCACCAAAGTCCTATGAGAGGAGCCCCTTAATGATCCCCATTTTACTGATGAGGAAACAGAAGCACGTGGAGGTTAATTTGCCCAGGAATGAGGCGGCGAGGCAAGGGTAGAGCCAACACGTCCCGGGAGCGTGAGTGCGTGATACTCACACGGAAGTGTGGAATTGGTGAGTCGAAGATATAAATATTTTATATTTTAAAAGATGCTTTAGGGGCGCCTGGGTGGCACAGCGGTTAAGCGTCTGCCTTCGGCTCAGGGCGTGATCCTGGCGTTATGGGATCGAGCCCCACATCAGGCTCTTCCTCTATGAGCCTGCTTCTTCCTCTCCCACTCCCCCTGCTTGTGTTCCCTCTCTCGCTGGCTGTCTCTATCTCTGTCGAATAAATAAATTTAAAAAAAAATCTTAAAAAAAAAAAAAAAGATGCTTTAAATCACATTTTTCAAAAGGTTGTAGTGTTTCACACTCATGCCAGCAAAAAGGAAACCATATCTTTCCCTTCATCCTCTCTAGGACTGGCTTTTCTCATCAAGTAAAAAATAGACTTCCAGACTTAATTTGAAAATTTCAGACTCCAAGGAAGTTGTTTATAGACAGTTTGGATTTCTTCTTCTGTATATTGCTGGTGTATTCATATGCACTGACCATTTTTTATATTTGGTTGTAACGGTTCTATAAAATGGCTCCTCATTTTATAGAAGACTTTCAGATTAGTAAGATTAATCTTATGTGTATCCTACCGTACAAATTGATTTCTTAGCTATAATATACTTTTTTATATACTTTTTTATTTTCTTAATGATTGTTTTTTCATCTATAAAATTTTCATTTCCTATCAACCACCTTAATCTGGTTCCCACTTCTGTCATTCTACTCAGGCTACGAGTTCCATGTTACCAAATTTCATAAAGAATTTTCTGTCCTTATCTTGGTCAACCCCATGATACATCCTTTTTTAACCTCTCCAAGGCTGTTTTTATTGTATCTGTAAATAGGAGACAATACCATCGACTCTACAATTGTGTTCCAGAAACTAGGAGGCGTTGGTGCCCAGCTCCTGGAGTGGTGCCCACTGTTACTGCCGCTCAAAAGCCTGTCTCCCCACTTGTCTGTCTGTGGGCTCTGGCCTCGGCGCCCTGGAAAATGCTGCTCTTCTCTGCAAGAAGCAAGAAGCAGAAGCCAGCACTGATGCTGGCCTGGTGTGTGTCCCACGAATCGTGCTCGTCCCATCTCAGAGCCACACAAATACAAACAGCGTTAGTCACAATGGCAAAATCCTGGGCGTGTATTTACTGAGACCTTACTACATCCCAGACATCTTGCTGTGTGCTTGGAGATAACACATGCACTAGACACAAAGCGCTTAGCTGGTCTGGCACCTGTTCTACCCATGATGCCTGCCGTCATGTCATCACTATCACCATGACTATTTTACAGGTGATATCTTACCAAAGCACGAGGAACAACTCCTTCACTCCCAGGCAGATGGATGGGAGACTGAACTGGGCATCCTGTCGCCCATCAAAGAACTGGGAAAGCCTTCTCCACTCCAGATCAAGTCAGCAGGGACCAAACAGAACCTCATGGAAAGTTCTGCCCCATGGGGTAAGGCCTTTCTGCTAAGCCTTTGCAGAAAACGGGAGTCCTGGG
>NC_048219.1:193723834-193729187 GCF_002007445.2 Ailuropoda melanoleuca
AAAAAAAAAAAAAAGATGCTTTAAATCACATTTTTCAAAAGGTTGTAGTGTTTCACACTCATGCCAGCAAAAAGGAAACCATATCTTTCCCTTCATCCTCTCTAGGACTGGCTTTTCTCATCAAGTAAAAAATAGACTTCCAGACTTAATTTGAAAATTTCAGACTCCAAGGAAGTTGTTTATAGACAGTTTGGATTTCTTCTTCTGTATATTGCTGGTGTATTCATATGCACTGACCATTTTTTATATTTGGTTGTAACGGTTCTATAAAATGGCTCCTCATTTTATAGAAGACTTTCAGATTAGTAAGATTAATCTTATGTGTATCCTACCGTACAAATTGATTTCTTAGCTATAATATACTTTTTTATATACTTTTTTATTTTCTTAATGATTGTTTTTTCATCTATAAAATTTTCATTTCCTATCAACCACCTTAATCTGGTTCCCACTTCTGTCATTCTACTCAGGCTACGAGTTCCATGTTACCAAATTTCATAAAGAATTTTCTGTCCTTATCTTGGTCAACCCCATGATACATCCTTTTTTAACCTCTCCAAGGCTGTTTTTATTGTATCTGTAAATAGGAGACAATACCATCGACTCTACAATTGTGTTCCAGAAACTAGGAGGCGTTGGTGCCCAGCTCCTGGAGTGGTGCCCACTGTTACTGCCGCTCAAAAGCCTGTCTCCCCACTTGTCTGTCTGTGGGCTCTGGCCTCGGCGCCCTGGAAAATGCTGCTCTTCTCTGCAAGAAGCAAGAAGCAGAAGCCAGCACTGATGCTGGCCTGGTGTGTGTCCCACGAATCGTGCTCGTCCCATCTCAGAGCCACACAAATACAAACAGCGTTAGTCACAATGGCAAAATCCTGGGCGTGTATTTACTGAGACCTTACTACATCCCAGACATCTTGCTGTGTGCTTGGAGATAACACATGCACTAGACACAAAGCGCTTAGCTGGTCTGGCACCTGTTCTACCCATGATGCCTGCCGTCATGTCATCACTATCACCATGACTATTTTACAGGTGATATCTTACCAAAGCACGAGGAACAACTCCTTCACTCCCAGGCAGATGGATGGGAGACTGAACTGGGCATCCTGTCGCCCATCAAAGAACTGGGAAAGCCTTCTCCACTCCAGATCAAGTCAGCAGGGACCAAACAGAACCTCATGGAAAGTTCTGCCCCATGGGGTAAGGCCTTTCTGCTAAGCCTTTGCAGAAAACGGGAGTCCTGGGAGCAGAACACTGGCCAGGGAGCGTGTTGCATTTGGCTGTCATTGGGTTGGCCTATCATTGCAAAGTCCACACAATTCACCCAGAGACAGGGATTTTCCACCTCTGTTGACAAGTCCGATGGGCAGCATTGAGTGTCCCACCCAGTGGCTCCACTCGCTCCATGTGCCTGCCTGGCCTGAAAGGCATTTGAGGGTTCCTGGCCCATGAGCCCAGCTCTGGGCGCTTGGGGAGGATCTCCCAGGGAAACAGACACACTCGACCAAACAGGGGGGATTTTTAGAAAACGCCTGCTCTGTATTCTCTGTGAGACTCAGGAAGTCTGGTGTTTTGCTTAACTCTCTTTCTTGCAGTGAAATAAGAAAGGAGCAGTCCTAGAAACAAGTTTATAGACACAAAAAGTGGAGACAGATATTAAATTCACACTGGGAGGAAAAAATCAAGCTCATTATTGGAGGAAATCAAATCAGCAAAGCTGAAGATGAACTTGAACAACCTTCTAAGATCACAGAGGAAATGAATAAAGAGATTAAAACGATGAGAAAAATAAGATAACAGAGGCGGAGGGCTAACCAAGGAGACCCAGCCCATGAATCAAGGCTGCTTCCGACAAAGAAGCCTGGAAATGAGGATGAGGCCGTCATCAAAGGTATCAGAGAAAACTTTCCTGACCTGGAAATAGACTTGCCAGCCCAAGGAAGGGAGGAGGGAGGACTCCGTTTCTAGGCAACATTAATGACACCAAGACAGTGCTGGCAATTTTCTACAATTTCAAAAACGACAGAAGAACCCTTTTGAACTTACCCTCAGAGGAATGAATGTCACATAGGCTGGCCGAAAATTGCTCCCCGGCTCCGTTAGATGCCGGATACTGTGAACTGAGGCACACATGGGCAGTGCCCGGTCCAGGAGCCACAGACCGTGAGTAGATACCGCAAACAGCTCATCCGTAAGCTGCGCCGTGGGGGGCCATGGCCAGGGCATCCACGTGCCACCAAACGTGGCCACTTACACAGGAAACATCTCCTCATGTCCTGTATCCAGGATGCAGGTGCAAGAGCAGGACTCAGAAGACTTTTTTTCTTTTTAAGATTTTATCTATTTATTTGAGAGAGAGAGAGAGAGAGCACGCACACCGCAGAGGGAGAAGCAGACTCCCCACTGAGTAGGGAGACTGATGCAGGACTGGATCCTGGGACTCCAGGATCATAACCAGAGCCAAAGGCAGACGCTTAACCAACTGAGCCACCCAAGCACCCCAGGATTTGGAAGCCTTAAGAGAGGCCAAGCTTCCACCTCGAGGGCCTGACCTCCATTTGTGACTGATGTCAGGATCCGATGGCCCCTGTCCATCGGCTCAGCACAGTCCTTGGGACTGGACACACACATTGCCAAAGCTATGTCACTGGGAGCAGAGACCTAGTCCTCAGTGTCATCATGGGGGTAAGCGTGTTGGCTGATGGGTCTTAAAGAATCAGACACTGGTGGAGGAAGTTTCATTTGGGGACAACATGAAAGATGGCAAGCCCTGCAGATTTGGGGGTCAGGCTTGACAGAAACCTACTTCTCCACTGAGTCCAGATCCCCTCGGACACAACGCACTCTGCCCACCACAGCCTCTTTCCGAGGCCCCGCTTTTGAACTCCAGCTCTGTCCGGGGGCCCCAACAACCCTGGGCCCTGGTTCTCTATGAACCAAAGAGCAGCAGGAGTGAGCAGAGCTCCCGCAGGATATCCCATCCCCAGACCCCGTCACACGGCATCCCCGCCTTCCTCCTGACCTCTCAGACTCCAGAAGGGATAATCCACTTGCAATCGCACCCAGCTTGGCACAGGGCCTGTTTATCACTTCAGCGTCTTCAGAATTCCCCTGTTATAAGATGGCCAACCCGTCATTCTTTCTGTTTACACGTGACTTCTTTCCAGCAGCCGTCCTGTGTTATTTCTCTATATTGAAACGTTTCACTTTGAAGGTGTGCTTTGGAGGTAGAAAAATCAATTCAGCATTTGATATAATTAAGCAATGCACCATTGATGTGCCCACCGCTATAAATTATGCCTCCTCTTCTCGTTTATCATCTTAGTTCCTAATGAGTTTATCCCTCAATTGGTATTTACTGACATCCTGACAGCAGTGATTCCAAAGTACCCAGACGCCCATCCAAATATGAGGTGAGTTATTCGCAATGTGGATGTCCCCTGAGTGTTTCCTGCTATCCTTACGAAATGAATATGAAACGAATTGGAATTCGAGGAGAGAACCAGGTTCTGGCTTTCCATATATTTCTTGGACACCCTGCTTCTAACGACACCAGGCCTGTTCTAACACTCAGATTCCATGTGCTGTGTGCCATTCACTATGTAAACTGCTGCTCTTTTTAATGACACCAAAAGATGATGTACGCCACGTGAAACCCAGTTCTAGCCCCAGAAAGGAGGGAAGGAAAGGCTAATTTCAAACGAGACCACGTGGCAACCGCTCAGTAAATGAAGCCGAGAGAAATGGCCCCAAGCTTCTTGTCCCTTCTCCTTTGTCTCTGTTACAGGAAAGAGGTCAGAAAAGGCCACCTGACGTCTCATTTTCGGTGTCACCTGGACTTTAGAAATTTCTCTTTAGATACCCAGCTGTGCGGGTGGCTGGGACCAGCACAGCGAGCACACGCAGTGGAAGAGGACGTGTACCCAAGTATCTTGAATCTCTGCCAGCCTGCTTCTCCCTCCGGCTGCCAGGTACCAAGGTCGCCAGCCCTGGCCCAGGGAGTACAAAGCCAGGAGCCCTCCATCCCTGGGGTGACCTGGCGCCCGGAGTGCTGAGGGAGCCCTACGTAGACACATGGCTGTCCTGCACTGAACAAGCATATGGCATCAGTCAGCTCTGGGATGGGGCATGGGTGTCGGGATGAAGCAAGGTTACCACTCCCTGGCCTGACATTGCCCTGACTGGTAGGGATGAGCCAAGCTTCCCTGGAGCCAGAAGGCCTCCCAGAATGTTCCACCCGTCTCCCTGACAGCTCTGAGAGGCTCTCTGCCCGTCACTTGCCCTTCTGCTGAGAGTTCATATTTTCATATGCATGAACTGCTTCTCTGCTGGCAGCCTGCCTCTGCTTTCCCGCGCTGCGGCCACGGGCTTGACATGAGGCTGACTCTGTCCCAGACTCTTGGACTGAGACATGGGGCCCAGAGGAGGCCGGTCCCCTCCCCCCAGCCCCGCTGTCAGTGACGGGCTCCATGAGGGACACACGGCCCAGAACAGGCTGATGGGGGGCAATGAGGTTCAATGCCTGAGTTCTGTTTGAATGATTGGGCTTCTCCCTCATGGGCTATCTGTATCCTGAAGTTTAAACAGCCTCTTTGGTTTTGGGGTTTTTTTTTAATGTGATATTCTCTTTTAAACTTCCTAAAATTGATAATACTTGCTTCCCTTTTGTCCTGGTCAGTTTGACACACGTATGGATATTTCAAATAACAAGCTTTTGCTTTCATCAATGTTTCTCGATAATCTTTCTGTTCTCAATTTCATTGATTTCTGCTTTTAAATGTTAGGATTTCTTTTCTTCTGTTGGCTTTGGATTTAATTTGCTCCTACTTTTCTGGTTGGATGCTGTTAGGTAGGCTTCATAATGGATCAGGGGAGCAGGTCGGGGAGGAGGGGTGGGCATCATGCCTTTACCCCGGGGACAGCAGCTCCTCTCCAGCGGGAGGGCAGGAGGGCGGCTTTCTCATGCCTTGACCTGCCCTGAGCTTGCCGGTGAACACCCAGGGAGGTCTGTGCAGAGGAGCCTCTGTGTCGGGCTCCCGCGGGGGTTCTGTGCTCCCACGCTGGTCCACACTTGACCTCCAGCGCTTTGTAAACATTTTGGCTTCATTCTTCTTGCCTGGCTTTTCTCTGGCATCCAATTCCCACCCCCCGCCCCAGGTAAGCAACACCTAGCATCCCGTCTCTCCTTGGATGATCTTTCTCTGTTGATTTTTTTTTTCATTTTAAAAAAACTGAGGTAAAATGAACTACTATACAGCAGACCATCCAGTGGCATTTAATACACTGCACTGCTGGTTTTGCTCAACCATGACCTCCGACTCGTTGCAGAACATCGGCACTAATCCAAAAGGAGACC
>NC_048219.1:193729990-193795252 GCF_002007445.2 Ailuropoda melanoleuca
TTTTTTTTTAATGTGATATTCTCTTTTAAACTTCCTAAAATTGATAATACTTGCTTCCCTTTTGTCCTGGTCAGTTTGACACACGTATGGATATTTCAAATAACAAGCTTCTGCTTTCATCAATGTTTCTCGATAATCTTTCTGTTCTCAATTTCATTGATTTCTGCTTTTAAATGTTAGGATTTCTTTTCTTCTGTTGGCTTTGGATTTAATTTGCTCCTACTTTTCTGGTTGGATGCTGTTAGGTAGGCTTCATAATGGATCAGGGGAGCAGGTCGGGGAGGAGGGGTGGGCATCATGCCTTTACCCCGGGGACAGCAGCTCCTCTCCAGCGGGAGGGCAGGAGGGCGGCTTTCTCATGCCTTGACCTGCCCTGAGCTTGCCGGTGAACACCCAGGGAGGTCTGTGCAGAGGAGCCTCTGTGTCGGGCTCCCGCGGGGGTTCTGTGCTCCCACGCTGGTCCACACTTGACCTCCAGCGCTTTGTAAACATTTTGGCTTCATTCTTCTTGCCTGGCTTTTCTCTGGCATCCAATTCCCACCCCCCGCCCCAGGTAAGCAACACCTAGCATCCCGTCTCTCCTTGGATGATCTTTCTCTGTTGATTTTTTTTTTCATTTTAAAAAAACTGNTCTCTCCTTGGATGATCTTTCTCTGTTGATTTTTTTTTTCATTTTAAAAAAACTGAGGTAAAATGAACTACTATACAGCAGACCATCCAGTGGCATTTAATACACTGCACTGCTGGTTTTGCTCAACCATGACCTCCGACTCGTTGCAGAACATCGGCACTAATCCAAAAGGAGACCCGCACCCCCTACGGGTCACTCTTCACGCCCCTGGCCCCCAGCTTTTGGCAAACAATAACCTGCTCTCTGTCTCTGGGGATTTGCCTCTCCTGCCTCTTTCACATAAATGGATTCCTAAATTATGTGACGTTTTGCACCTAGATGGTTCCCCTCAGTTTTGCGTTAGTTTGGTTGTCCTGCAGCCCCGGCCTTCTGGTTCGGTTAAGACAAATTATGATTTTGCAGGTTGTCTGCTGTTCTGTTCCTGTTGTTGTGAAAGTGCTTTTTGCACCTGTCTGCATCCTGAGCAGAGGCCGGAAGCACAACGAGCCCCTTTCCCTGTCTTCCCGACTCCACGTCCTCTCCCCGAGTTGCCAGTTTGCTTCCGTTACCCGAAGCGACTTCTCAGTTGAATCTTGCGTTTTTTGATGTTTTCCTGTGTGAAGGAGTTACGTGATCACATGCGGAATATTCCTCCACCTGTGCAAAATCACAGACGCCGTCTGATGGTCTTATACCCCTAAAGGTGTCTGAGGATCAATTTAACGAATTTCACGTCGATTTTAGTGTCAGGAAAATGTTTCTTTTCAAAAACCCTTATCACATAATGAGAAATGTAAAACTTGTCTTGATTTCCTTATTTCCTTGGCTGTCGATAGGCTGAATTTCACTTTCAATTGGATTAACTAACTGATTGTGTGTTTCCGGACAATTTACTTCTCTTCTCCTTGCAAAAGTGTTCTGATTTTTTTTTCCAGTTACATTTTAGTTTCCTGAAAACGAAAGCTGTGAAATAAAAATGTCTTGTAGTACAATGTCAGACATTGGTATTTTAAATATCTACACTTGTAAGTTATCTAAAAATTATAAAAATTTTTTAAAAGTACATAAAGCTTTCATGGACAGATTCCGTCTCAGTACGTGTAGGGCTAACTTCTCTTTAAGTTTTCTCGAGAAGTCTGGGACAGGTTACAGCAAAACAGACTAAATGTACAAGAAGGTCATAAAGTGTAAATTATTCACATAAACGATCTGTAAGGACGTACGAAAATGGTAGGAAGGAATGGTAAAGGGTTGTTCTTGACTTTAAACCTCTGTATTGTGTGAACTTGTGAGCACGTTTTAATTTTGCTTCAATAAAGGAAAGGATGTAGGAGAAAAAGAATAAACGAGAGAACATACCTGTATAAGTAAATGTAATCGAACAGCCAGCTAGCCCCAAGCGCTCAGAAACATGATGCTAAAATTCACCAGCTGTCACCAAACACCCTTATCCGTGCACTTACAGAATTACTTTTTTCTGAGAGGTGCTTTCCATTACTTACAGACATTTGAGATTCACCGAATAATTCCCTGTCTGTCAAGAGTCCAGGCAGAGGCTCGCTGTGGGTACGGCTGCAGGAGGCTTTCATAAATGAGCTTAAAGATACTTTCCAATTCTAACATTCTGGATCCAATTCTCACTCTACTGAAATCTCAGACCTGTCCTCTGGGCCCTGCACATAACAGATCAATGTCAAGACAAATTAAATACACGAGGCCTCTTATAAACAATGTCTCTGTGTAAGAGGAGCCTGGATTTTAATTCAGTTACATAAATCCCATTAAAGAAATCTAAGGAAAGAAGTTATGGTTGGGGATTGCTAGAGATGAACATTATTTTCAAAGGAAGCCCAAAGAGACAAATTATTTTTTTAATTAAAATCACGGTCATCTTCACTATGCCTATATTTATAAGCATTCACTAAAAATCTCCGCTTTGAAGGGCTTCTCTCCATTCCCGTTAACTCCAGCGCTCTTTTTGATGATTTCCTTTTTGAAAAATTCTTCAGTTCAGCATGGGTGGGCACATTTCGATAGCTGACAAGTGTGCACACAAAAACCTTTGCACATTGCACTCTGGAGCATACTGTCATTGTCCAAAGGCACAGTTCACCCTTGCATTCGGAAGGGAGGCATTTTTGGGTTTGAATTGTTATTTGTATTCATGGATAATTCAGGGCTGCCTGACTGCCAGGTTTTCTAGAGTTGCAGAGGACTCGAGATGGGGGTGCAGGATCTGAAAGTCAATCGAAATATTTCAGAATGAACTGCATCATGGTGGGGGGAGCCCCAACAAAAGAAAATGTTCACGACCGGCACGGGGCACAGTCTCTTTAGGAAACTAAAGGGCATTTGCTGGAGTGTGGCTGGGAACCCCAGCAATCCTTTCCATGGATGGTGAAGTCAAGGTCACACTGCAGACAGCCCACAAGAGTTGTTTTCCTATCATCTAAGAATTCAAGAACCCCGTGATACTCGTGATACTCCGCTTAGTAAATGTCTATGATGCAGACCCCCTCAGGCGAGCGGTGTACTTTGTAGTTTAAAAAAAAAACCACAGCTCATGAATAAACAATGGGTCTAATGTGAAACCCCTCAGGCTGGAGATCCAATTTGGAGCCAGCCACTCCCCAACCCTTCCCTGGGCAGATTGAGAAAAAGCAAATCCTGTGGACAGGCAGCATCTTTCAGCCGGGAGCTGGAAAGGCGGTCCTTTCTTGGCCTTAGAAGCAAGTCTACCACAAAAAGAGAAGCAAAACAATTAGTAGGTGGCAAAGTAATCCGTGGGACAAAATCGTAATAAATATGGATTTTCCAGGCTCCACTGTCATTCCCATCGCTGGTTTCACGTTACAGAACCCATGGCCAGCTGGCTTCCTGGGTCTGCGGCGTCCGGCCGGGAAAGTTCCCCAGTCTCCTCTGGCTTCCAGCTCTGGGATTCCACAAAGTCTCCTGGACTCTTTCTCATCCCTTGGCTGAGGGGAAGAACATCTGGTCTGACTGCCTTTCTGAGCCCCTGGGACACCTGCTTTTGTCCATGGGCAGTTGATTCCACCGTGTTCTCCCATGGGTAAACAGAAGGTGCTACAAGTCTCCCCAAAACCTCCTCAACCTTCTAAACTTAGAATTAGTGATGCCTGGTGGAGTTGCAGAACTTATCATGGTGATTTTTTGCCTCGAATGAAAATTGTTCACAATTTGAGAAAAAGTGTCTGCTACTATTTTCTTCAAAAGCAGGAACAGGTCACCTTGGATTCACCCTCATACCGAGGCTCTCAAGACTCCATATGGCAGAATATGACGCCCCCCGCCCGTCACTCTCCAGACCAGGGAACCCAAGTGTCTTGAGGCTTGACCAAATGGCTTGTTACTTCCCAGCAGTGTGTCCCTCGGAGGTAACCTGGAACCCGAGCCACCAAGTACCCCGCCTGCGAGAGCCGACTGTGGGACTCTCCGGAATTTGGCCAGCTCTGTATAGATAGCCATTTTATAAATTAAATGATGCAAATGTGCAATTAAATAAACCATATTAAGGACGAAGTTAACAAATGTTCAAAACTTATCCCTTTCCCAATATTTGACTCCGGATTACTTATCTCTGCTTTGAAGTTATTTATGCCCTTTGTATCTGTGAGATGCAACTAGACTCTGTAACAATATGTTACGGACTCTCTTCCCAGCTCTGCTTTAGGGATACCAGGTGGGTAGATTGCAATCGACCTCATGGGGAGTGTTTACACCACAGTAATCAGTAAGCGCTGCAAGCGGAGGCTTCCCCCCGCCCCGCCCCGCACCCCGTGCCCAGAAAATCCACTTGTTAAATATTTACTACCACACCACAGATCTGTCACCAGAAGGCAAGGGTTATGATTTAGGGACAAGTGCATGCTCTGAGACCAGATCTCCATGCCCGCCCCACACACGGAACTTCCTATAGCTCAGCAGTTTGGGGGGAGGGTCTAGTAGCTGACCAATAAGCATGCCAGCTAGCAGCTTCGAGCGCCAGCTCTTCCCAGTGGCATGTCCAAGACTGACAGTCAGAAGGGCAGAGCAACCAGGAATTCAACCAATGGGGCAGTTAACGCCTAGGAGACGGGGCTGTCTGTTTTTGCACCATCAACTACTCAAAGCCCATGTTGACAACACTTTTTAGCCCCTGAAAACTTTTTATTGCTTATTTTTTTTAAAGATTTTATTTTTAAATAATCTCTACACCCAACGTGGAGTTCGCGCTCGCAACCCTGAGACTAAGAGTCATGTGCCCTTCCAACTGAGCCAAGGGCCCCAGCCTCTGAAACTGTTTTAAACAGAAGTTTTTGCAGTGGTGCGTTGTATAAAACAGACACAAGCCTTGCTGCTCTGTGACAAAGTGGGGAGGGAGCCAGAGCCCACTGCCCCCGCCCCCAGCTCTCTGTCCCCCTTCTCCGGGCGGGTCCACGAAGAGAACTCCTCAGCTCACGTACCCGGCTTGAAAACCCCCAGCACCAAGACTGACAGCCAAGAACAGACGATTATTGATGTTAAAACGCACAGGGCAGCCTCGCTTCCGCCCACATGGTTCTCCCCCTAACGGTTGACTGAGGAGGCTGGTTTCACCGCATGACCTGAGGCTGTCCACAATGACGATCTGTGTCAAGTGGAAAGAAGGATTTTGCTTAATGGCTCGTAGGCCCAGGGGAACAGTGTGGTTCCCACACTGACAGCAGGCAAGGGGCTCCCCAGGGTCCGTCGGGCCGTGCGTGGAGCATCCTCTCGGTGAACGAGCGGAGGTCGCCAGGAGAGATCATGGGGACAGTTGAAAGTCTTGGGAATGTTCGAACGTGCAGCCAGCACCTTGTGAGAAAAATCCCACCGCCCCAATCATCCCAGTGAGAGAAGCAAGGTCACAGACGAACCTTCCCCTGGGGCTCCTCACAATTACCCATGAGACTCCCAGATGAGCCGGTGGGTCTGTGAGCGCAGGAGGTTAACCACAGGTCTGTCTGTAGAGGGGAGACAACCTCGTGAACGTGCGGAATACTTCCAAACCCTGCCGTGTCCTTACCCGGATGGCCATCATAAAAGCCACAGGCTTCGTTAATCCGTGGCCCCGTGGCTTCTTCTAGTTACTGGAAGGGCCTCCGGTTCTGTACCTTTAAAGCTGTAAGCGGAGTCTTAGCCTACCCTGCCTTCATAAATGCCCATGTGTACGTAATTCATGGCTTGCGCTTTTCCATCAGTTATAAAGCCTTTCCTGTGTACAGAACTGACCACGGTTGAACATTCTGCAGATGTATTTATTTTCTTAGAATTTCCTTAGCCTCCTCGCACCAACTCTGTGTGTCTTTCTCAGGAAGCAGTGCACACCCTGCTGCTGCTTGAGACTCTGACCCAGCCTCCCATCCACACGTCAGCACCCACGGAGCCTGCGCATCCTCTCCCACCAAGTACCCCATCACCTCCAATTCCCGAGCTTCTGTCCCACTCTCACTGTGTGGGTGCCAGCTCTTAAGGAGACAAAGAATGGGATTAGTTGGAGTGAGAACAGGTGGGGGCTTGTGAAATATCAGTCCTGTTCCACGCAACATCCTCATTATTAATTCAGAAAGACTCATTCCGGTTTTGTACATCAGCCTCTGTGAGTTGGGCTAGTATGTATCACTCTCTCCTGTCTGTTCACTTCAGGTAAAAATCATCAGTTTTAGGGCAACTGAATTGAGGACTTCTTTATAAAGACGCAAATGGTGCATTTATTTCATCTGCTCTCTATAGGCACAAAGCACTTGTCCCCAGATTTAGATTCTTGGGGGAGTGAAAAACTCAGCTTAGGCCCAAGGTCTCAGGCTGCATTCTGCATTCCAGTCTAACCGGACGAGCCTGCAGGGAGCCACTGCCCCACTAGTGGCCTGGCCCCTAACAGAATAATGGCCTTTTATGTCCTGCAAGTTAGTGTCCCTCAGGGACAGCACCCCCCCCCACCGCCAGGCCCCAGGGTGGATGGGNCAGTCAAAACTAGAGGCTCTGACGGCCAGGGTCACCGAGGCAGAGGAACGCGTTAGCGAATTGGAGGATGGGTTAGTAGAAGAAAAAACGAAAATAGAAGCTGGTCTTAAAAAAATCCACGCCCACGAATGTAGATTACGGGAGATTACTGACTCTATGAAACGATCCAATGTCAGAATCATCGGCATCCCTGAAGGGGTGGAGAAAAACAGAGGTCTAGAAGAGATATTTGAACAAATTGTAGCTGAAAACTTCCCTAATCTAGCAAGGGAAACAAGCATTCGTGTCCAAGAGGCAGAGAGGACCCCATCCAAGCTCAACCAGGACAAACCTACGCCACGGCATGTCATAGTGCAATTCGCAAATATTAGATCCAAGGATACAGTATTGAAAGCGGCCAGGGCAAAGAAATTTCTCACGTACCAAGGCAAAGGTATCAGGATTACGTCAGACCTGTCTACAGAGACCTGGAATGAGAGAAAGGCTTGGGGGGGCATTTTTAAAGCTCTTTCAGAGAAAAACATGCAGCCAAGGATCCTTTATCCAGCAAAGCTGTCATTCAGAATTGATGGAGAAATAAAGACGTTCCAAAATCGCCAATCATTAACCAATTTCGTAACCACGAAACCAGCCCTACAGGAGATATTAAGGGGGGCTCTATAAAGGTAAAAAGGCCCCAAGAGTGATACAGAGCAGCAAGTCACAACCGATACAAAGACTTTAAAGAGAAATGGCATCATTAAAATCATATCTGTCAATAATCTCTATCAATCTAAATGGCTTAAACTCTCCCATAAAACGCCACAGGGTTGCAGATTGGATAAAAAGACATGACCCATCCATTTGCTGTCTACAAGAGACTCATTTTGAACCCAAAGATGCATTCAGACTTAGAGTAAGGGGATGGAGTACCATCTTCCACGCAAATGGACCTCAAAAGAAAGCTGGAGTAGCAATTCTCATATCAGATAGACTGGATTTTAAACTAGAGGCCATAGAGAGAGATACAGAAGGGCACTATATTATTCTTAAAGGAAGTATTCAACAAGTGGATATGACAATTATTAATATATATGCCCCCAACAGGGGAGCAGCAAGATACACAAGCCAACTCTTAACCAAAATAAAGAGACATATAGATAAGAACACAGTAATAGTAGGGGACCTCAACACCCCACTATCAGAAATAGACAGAACACCCTGGCAAAAACTAAGCAAAGAATCAAAGGCTTTGAATGCCATACTCGACGAGTTGGACCTCATAGATATATATAGAACACTACACCCCAGAACCAAAGAATACTCATTCTATTCAAATGCCCATGGAACATTCTCAAGAATAGATCATGCTCTGGGACACAAAACAGGTCTCAGCCAATACCAAAAGATTGAAATTATCCCCTGCATATTCTCAGACCACAACGCTCTGAAATTGGAACTCAACCACAAGGAAAAACCTGGAAGAAACTCAAACACTTGGAGGCTAAGAACCATCCTGCTCAAGAATGACTCGATAAACCAGGAAATCAAAAAACAAATTAAACAATTTATGGAGACCAACGAGAATGAATACACAACGGTCCAAAACCTATGGGATACTGCAAAGGCAGTCCTAAGGGGGAAATACATAGCCATCCAAGCCTCACTCAAAAGAATAGAAAAATCTAAAATGCAGTTTCTATATTCTCACCTCAAGAAACTGGAACAGCAACAGAGGGACAGGCCTAACCCACTGACAAGGAAGGAGTTGACCAAGATTAGAGCAGAAATCAATGAATTAGAGACCAGAACCACAGTAGAGCAGATCAACAGGACTAGAAGCTGGTTCTTTGAGAGAATCCATAAAATTGATAGACCACTGGCAAAACTTGTCCAAAAACAAAGAGAAAGGACTGAGATTATTAAAATTATGACTGAAAAGGGAGAGGTCACGACCAGCACCATTGAAATTGCAAGGATTATTAGAAACTTTTATCAACAGCTATATGCCAAAAAACTAAACAATCTGGAAGAGATGGAGGCCTTCCTGGAAACCTATAAACTACCAAGACTGAAACAGGAAGAAATAGATTTCTTAAATAGGCCAATTAACTATGAAGAAATTGAGTCAGTGATAAACAACCTTCCAAATAATAAAACTCCAGGCCCAGACGGTTTTCCTGGGGAATTCTACCAAACATTCAAAGAAGAAATAATACCTATTCTCCTAAAGCTATTTCAAAAAATAGAAACAGAAGGAAAGCTACCAAACTCATTCTATGAGGCTAATATTACCTTGATCCCCAAACCAGGCAAAGACCCCCTCAAAAAGGAGAATTACAGACCGATTTCTCTAATGAATATGGATGCCAAAATCCTCAACAAGATCCTTGCTAATAGAATCCAACAGTACATTAAAAGGATTATCCATCATGACCAAGTGGGATTCATACCTGGGATGCAAGCATGGTTCAACACTCGCAAATCAATCAATGTGATACATCATATCAACAAGAAAAGACTCAAGAACCATATGATCCTCTCAATTGATGCAGAAAAAGCATTTGACAAAATACAGCATCCTTTCCTGATTAAAACCCTTCAGAGTGTAGGAATAGAGGGTACATTTCTCAATCTCATAAAAGCCATCTATGAAAAGCCTACTGCAAGCATTATTCTCAATGGGGAAAAGCTGGAAGCCTTTCCCTTAAGATCAGGAACACGACAAGGATGCCCACTCTCGCCACTATTATTCAACATAGTACTAGAAGTCCTTGCAACAGCAATCAGAAGACAAAAAGGGATCAAAGGTATCCAAATCGGCAAAGAAGAAGTCAAACTGTCTCTCTTTGCAGATGACATGATACTCTATATGGAAAACCCAAAGGAATCCACTCCCAAACTATTAGAAGTTATAGAACAATTCAGTAAGGTGGCAGGATACAAAATCAATGCCCAGAAATCAGTTGCATTTCTATACACGAATAACGAGACTGAAGAAAGAGAAATTAGGGAATCCATCCCATTTACAATAACACCAAAAACCATGCGTTACCTTGGAATTAACTTAACCAGAGACGTAAAGGACCTATATGCTAGAAACTATAGATCACTTTTGAAAGATATTGAGGAAGACATAAAAAGATGGAAAAATATTCCATGCTCATGGATTGGAAGAATTAACATAGTTAAAATGTCCATACTACCCAGAGCAATCTACACTTTCAATGCTATCCCGATCAAAATACCGAGGACATTTTTCAAAGAACTGGAACAAATAGTCCTTAAATTTGTATGGAACCAGAAAAGGCCCCGAATCTCCAAGGAACTGTTGAAAAGGAAAAACAAAGCTGGGGGCATCACAATGCCGGATTTCGAGCTGTACTACAAAGCTGTGATCACAAAGACAGCATGGTACTGGCACAAAAACAGACACATCGACCAATGGAACAGAATAGAGAACCCAGAAATGGACCCTCGGCTCTTTGGGCAACTAATCTTTGATAAAGCAGGAAAAAACATCCGGTGGAAAAAAGACAGTCTCTTCAATAAATGGTGCTGGGAAAATTGGACAGCTACATGCAAAAGAATGAAACTTGACCACTCTCTCACACCATACACAAAAATAAACTCCAAATGGATGAAAGACCTCAATGTGAGACAGGAATCCATCAAAATTCTAGAGGAGAACATAGGCAACAACTTCTATGACATCGGCCAGAGCAACCTTTTTCACGACACATCTCCAAAGGCAAGAGAAATAAAAGATAAAATGAACTTATGGGACTTTATCAGGATAAAGAGCTTCTGCACAGCCAAGGAAACAGTCAAAAAAACTAAGAGACAGCCCACGGAATGGGAGAATATATTTGCAAAGGACACCACAGATAAAGGACTGGTATCCAAGATCTACAAAGAACTTCTCAAACTCAATACACGAGAAACAAATAAACAAATCATAAAATGGGCAGAAGATATGAACAGACACTTTTCCAATGAAGACATACAAATGGCTAACAGACACATGAAAAAATGTTCAAAATCATTAGCCATCAGGGAAATTCAAATCAAAACCACACTGAGATACCACCTTACGCCAGTTAGAATGGCAAAGATAGACAAGGCAAGAAACAACAATTGTTGGAGAGGATGTGGAGAAAGGGGATCCCTCCTACATTGTTGGTGGGAATGCAAGTTGGTACAGCCACTCTGGAAAACAGTGTGGAGGTCCCTTAAAAAGTTAAAAATTGAACTACCCTATGACCCAGCCATTGCACTACTGGGTGTTTACCCCAAAGATACAGACGTAGTAAAGAGAAGGGCCATATGCACCCCAATGTTCATAGCTGCATTGTCCACAATAGCCAAATCATGGAAGGAGCCGAGATGCCCTTCAACAGATGACTGGATTAAGAAGCTGTGGTCCATATATACAATGGAATATTACTCAGCTATCAGAAAGAACGAATTCTCAACATTTGCTGCAACATGGACGGCACTGGAGGAGATAATGCTAAGTGAAATAAGTCAAGCAGAGAAAGACAATTATCATATGATTTCTCTCATCTATGGAACATAAGAACTAGGATGATCGGTAGGGGAAGAAAGGGATAAAGAAAGGGGGGGTAATCAGAAGGGGGAATGAAGCATGAGAGACTATGGACTCTGAGAAACAAACTGAGGGCTTCAGAGGGGAGGGGGGTGGCGGAATGGGATAGGCCGGTGATGGGTAGTAAGTAGGGCACGTATTGCGTGGTGCACTGGGTGTTATACAGAACTAATGAATCATCGAACTTTGCATCAGAAACCAGGGATGTACTGTATGGTGACTAACATAATATAATAAAAAAAATTTTTTAAAAATAAATTCTAAGGGGGCGCCTGGGTGGCAGAGCGGTTAAGCGTCTGCCTTCGGCTCAGGGCGTGATTCCGGCGTTATGGGATCGAGCCCCACGTCAGGCTCCTCTGCTGTGAGCCTGCTTCTTCCTCTCCCGCTCCCCCTGCTTGTGTTCCCTCTCTCGCTGGCTGTCTCTATCTCTGTCAAATAAATAAATAAAATCTTTAAAAAAAAAAAAAATAAATAAATAAATTCTAAGGAAAACACACATATACATCAGTTAGATGACTGGAAAGTTCAAAGATCTGTAAAGCTTGATTGAAAACATATTTAAATATCTAAAAAATGAGAAAGAAACACTAATTCCAAACAAGTAAACATTGTAGGTGGGAGCTGCTGACATCTGACATTTAGATGAGAAAAAGCAACGTGTGTACCTTGACTCCTGGACCAGGGGCTCCGTGAGCTGTGAGACCAAGTCCTTTACAGCCTGGTAGCTCATGAGCCGGTGACTCTGAAAAGACACTCGGCTCAGTGAGTGGGTGTGGACAGCAGGAGATCTCTTACACAGGCAGAGTCTCTGGGTCTAAATTATCTCAGAGAACTGGGACGTGCAGTGGACCATGTTTCCTTCGTGTCATACATTGCCAATTCCGGAAAGGGTTAGCATTAAATATAAAGAGGTTTTAAGAAGTCAAAACCAAATCTGTAAATAACAGGTAACAATATGCTTGCAATATTTAAAAGAACGTAAGGTCTCTTAGTGTGATCACCTTCTTTCTCTCTTTCACATTATGTGATTGATGAATTAGTTTAGACCCTTTATTTAAATTTGAAACCTTACAAATTCATTATTTAAATTTGAAACCTTAACAAATTTATCCACCGATTTAGAACATTTAAGAGAATTTTAGATTTTATATATACATATAAAACATACGTGTATATATGTATACACACACACACACACATTCAAGTAACTTGCGCAAGAAATAAAAACCAGTAGGAGGTTTTATCTCACAGCATGGCCCCACCCTAACCTGTCCCCAAGGAGGCTCGAGTAAATGGGACAGGACACAGGACATGGATGGTTCAGTAGACAAAATCCTTGGGGGCTTTCTGACCTATGATCCGCTTTGTACCAAGCTTTTCGATTCAGCAGACACTTATTAAATGTATTAAGAGGGACCATGCTAGGTTCTAGAGACATCCCAACTACGTCACCTTTCCAGCTGAAAGCAGAAGAAGGAGGTGGGTAGGTTTGTTTTATTATTAAACTTTTAGTTTTGAGATCAGTGTGGCTTCCCGTGTACTTGTAAGAAATGTACGGAGTAATCCTGTGTACCTTTTACCCACTTTCCCCGAGACGCCATCCTGTAAAGTCATAATACAACACCAGTGTATTGACATCGATGCAGACAAGACACAGAACATTTCCATCCCCCGAGCCCTCAAGCTGTCCTTCCGTACCCCACCGACTTCCCTCCTTCACCCCGGTCTCCTTGACGCCCGGCAACCACTCATCGGTCCTCCACTTCTACGGACTGTGTCATCTCGAGAACTTTATATGAATGGAGTCCTGTAGCACGGAAGCTTTGGGGACGGGCTTTGTTCACTCAGTCCAGTTCTCTGGAGATTCTGCCGGTTGTCGACCAAGAGCCCTTGTCACGGCTGCGTGCATATTCCACCGCATGGCTGTACCACCGTCTGTGCGGCCAAGCCATGTTAGAGAACATCTGGGGGCTCGGTATGGATCGAATGTCTGTGCCCCCCCGAAACCCCACGTTGAAGTCCGACCTCCGCACATGATGGCTTTGGGAGGCAGAGCCTTCACAGGTGATCACACGAGGACAGAGCCCTCACGAATGGGATTAGTGCCTTTATTAAAGAGACCCCAAAGAACACTGTCGCTCTCCACCCCGTGAGGAAGCACCGAGAAAATAACCACCTGCAGCCAGGAAGGGGCCTCACCAGAACCCAGCCATGCTGCACCCCGATCTCAGATTCTCAGCCCCCAGAACAGAATGACTTTCTGGGGTTTACCAGCCGCCCAGACCCTGGTGACCTGCTATGGCCCCAACTGACACAGCATTTGCAGATCAAGAGCTGTGACCATGTGGGTCCGGGTTTTCCTTTCTCTTGGGTGAACGGCCAAGAGTGCAGCGGCGGGATCCTACAGAAGCTGCATGTTTCATTTTTAAAGAAACTGTCTGACTCTTTTCCAGACTTGGATGGATCCCTTTACACTCCACCAGCGGTGTGTGACCATCCCGCGTCTCCACGGGTGCCGTCCCTACTCCGATGTCAGACGATACAAGCACATCCGTCATCTCGATTCTGGCATCTACCGATTGACTCTTTTCATTCAGTTGAGTCCTTCCTGGTTCTAGATATGGTGAGTGATTTTCCACTGAAACCTGGCCCTTTTGGGTGGTCCGTTCTGAGACCCCGGATTTCATTAAACCCTGTTCTGGGCATCTGAGTGGCTCAGTGAGTTAAGCACCTGCCTTCGGCTCAGGTCATGATCCCAGGGTCCTGGGATCGAGTCCCACACCAGGCTCCCTGCTCGGCGGGGAGCCTGCTTCTTCCTCTACCCCTCCCCCTGCTTGTGCTCTTGCTCTCTCTCTCAAGTAAAAAAATAAAATAAAACAAAAAAAAAATAATAAAATAAAATAAAATAAAAATAAACCTATTCTGGCTGGCTTTCTCTGATATCACGCCCGTCAGGGAAGCAGGGGTGCCACCTTGCCGTGGATACCCGAGGAGGGGGGCTCCTTGCCACAGCTGGGAAGGGGCAGGAGCTCAGGCACCTGCAAGGTGTCAGCTCCTGTCATACCTCCTTGCCTGGGACAGACAGTGATGCCCTATATTGTCCCCATGTAGTCTCCCCTGACACGGAGAGGGGGTGGCCTCATCTCCACCGAAGGGAAGAGAAAGTCTTGACCCTCCAACAGGCCTGCTTTGACTCTCCCCCCGGGGAGAAGGGTGGGTACCTCATTTCTGCTGGGTGGGGTTGAAAGCCCCAGCTTCTTACTTCACCTTCTCTGAAACCTCCCTTACGGGATGTTGGAGACTCTCAGAGCCTGGCTGGGGGGTCTAGGTCATCCCGCTCTGCCTTCGCTAGTGGGGTAAGTGGTGCGGGGCTACAGTATTTTCTTTGGTGTTTGGCTGGAGTAGAGCAGTGATTGTCTATTTTTCTTTCTTTTTTTTTTTTTTTTAAGATTTATTTACTTACTTTAGACAGAGAGAGTGCACGTGCATTGGGGAGGGGCAGAGAGAGAGGGAGAGAATCCTCAAGCAGACTCCCTCCGAAGCGTGGGGCCCAATGCGGGGCTCATTCCCAGGACCCTTAGATCATGACCTGAGCCGAAATCCAGAGCTGGCTGCTTAACCGACCGAGCCACCCAGGCGCCCCTCTACTTTTCTATCTTAATAGACTGCCCTTTCTTGGTCTTTGCCAGAGAAAGCAGGTTTTTGTTGGGGTTTTTGTTTGTCTGCACCTGTCCAAGTTACTGGCTTTTCAGTCCAAACCTGGGATGTATAAGGCAGAAAGGGAGCCCAGGACATTCGCTCTGGTCTGCTTTCTCTACCTCTCAGAGTCTCTAAATGTTTGTGTCCTACAGGCAGGAGGAATTGACACTCACTCCAGCTTCCCAGAAGTGGATGTTTGGCAAGAACTAAGTTTTTAAGAGTTCAGATCCCTGATTCCAAGGCGTGTGTGGCTCTCCCACACTATCATCGCCAAGCACCCGCGCCCACACCAGCCGGGAGTCTTTGCCTCAAATCCACGCTGATGCTACCCCGAGACAGCGACAGCGTCACACCCCGCAGGGCGAGCACTAAGGCCCACAGGACTGCCGATCTGCCCATCCCAAGCCCAGTTGTCCCCTGTGCCCCTGACCGACTGGCTAGAGATGAGAGATTCCCATGACCCCCTCCTTGGGAGTGATTCATTTGCTGGAGAAGCTCTGAACTCGGAGAAACATTTTACCTACGAAATTACTGGTTTACTGTAAAAGGAAAAGATGCACAGGACAGGGTACAGGGATGGGCGGGGAGCTCCCACGCTCCCTCCCCAGCACTGCTGTCCCCGAATCTACCCGTGTCCACTCACCTGGAATCTCTCCGAACTGTGTCCTTTGGAGTTTCTATGGAAGCTTCCTTACACAGGCGTGACTGATTAAATCATTGCCCATTGGTGATCGAACTCAAGCTCTAGGCCCTCCCCTCTCCCCCAGAGTTCCGTTCTCCTGGCAACTGGTTCCCTGCCAGAGGTGCCGGCCCAGCCACGTCATTAACATAACAAAAGGCACTTTGATCTCTCTTCTCTCTTAGGAAATTCCAAGGATTTTAGGAGCTCTGAGCCAGGGGACAGGGGCAAAGATCAAATGTGTATTTCTTACTCTAAATTACAATATCAGAGTTTTACAATTCAGTTTAACCCTAAAAATGGAACCTCCAGTTAATGGGAGTATTTAGCCCCAGGGAAGAAAAGATGCTGGGAAGGAAATGCTGATGTTGTCTGTCTCAGGGGTCACAACAACTCCGCTCTTGTCCTTTACCGTTCCATGTTCCGGCCCCTCATTTCTCAGCAGCCAACAGAGCAACGCAAGAAATGCCAGCCAGAATGAACTGCTTGGATGTCCTGAAATTAGCATTTCCAATTCAACTCCAAATTCTGCTAATGAATCCCAAGCTGTCTTGATGGCAGGTTCAAACTCAATTTGTCACTGCACCATCCATCACGTCAGGGGAGCGAGCTGGGAGGCTCTTGTCTCAAAAGAGCACCAGGATGGGGTTCCAGAATGGACGCCAGCAGGCCTTCCATCAATGTCCACACTGCCACCAAGCAGCCTGGTGCCCTGTGCCCTCAGGGGCTTTTGACTTGATTTCCTTATATTAAAATATCTGTCCCTATACCCCCTTATATACCTTGGATTCTGAGGAGCTCCGAGGCATCGATGTAATGTAACAAGCACAAAAACAGCAAAGGGTTTGAAGCCAATGTTGAGCTGGGTTACATTTCTGCGCTACTTTCCATGGGGACAATCTGTTTCCAATGGGGTCAGTGGCTTGAGCTCATCTTTACCGGAACAAGGGATTAAGGAAGGTCCGTGCTCCGAAGAAACGGGTAAGTCACTCTGTTTGCACTTAGTGGCGTTAATGTCTGGAGATGCCTGTTTTCAGAAAGTGCGTTCCAGCACCCCTCCCCAGTTGACTGGTAAAAGAAGCCCATTGGGGGAGCCCATGCCGAATGAATCATGGCGCTGATCCCGATCGTATCCATCGCAGAGGTGACATGACCCAGGCCTGACCAATCAGCAGCCCATTTTCCTGGCCTCAGTGACTGGTGGAGAAAATGCATGTGACCACAGGCAGCCAATCAAAGTCTTTTCTCTGATCCAATGTGCAAAACTGAGAGAGATTGCGAGCCCAGCGCTTACAATGCTCATCCCGCCGGCCCAGCAAAGGGAGCCCACCTGAGGCTGGGCCCCCCCAGAGGAGGAACGGATGGCAATCCTGTGTTGGAGGGTCTCCTAGAAGGAATTTCCTTTCATTCCTCTGCTTCTGAGATTTATTTTTCACGGGGAACTTCAGGGGAGCGGTTTAATGGTGGTGAGCTTGCTAGGAACAGCCATGAGAAGCCTCCCTATTCTCCCAGCTCATCCTGACTGTGAAGGAATCCATTTCAAAGTTACTCTACAACTATCAAGACTAGACTTGTCCTCTGAGGCTAAGGCCTACCCACCTGGACAAAGCACTGATGCTCTGAAGGGAAAGCAGTTCATCTCCTGTTTGCAGAAGAACATGGAACCTGTGGCTCCTTCTAGACACCCCCTGCCGCCGGCCCAGACCTTCAGGCAGGGAAGCACCAGCTCCGCTCCAAGGGAGAAGAGGCTTGTGGAATCTGCGTGTACCTTGGAGGAAACTCCATCTTGAGTCACATTCAAATTCCAGTGAGATTATCTCCTTGACTTCCTCCCAACAACTCCAGGGTTCTGTCCAATTCAGACGCAAGTTCTTTTGAGAAAGGTGAGACAAAGGTCACTTGATAGAGAGCAATCTTCATGAAAGAGAGGAAGATACTACAATGTCCTATCCTAGAGACACCCCCGTCATTCTCATGAATTCCTTGGCCATGACAAAAGTATAAGCAGGGGTGTTAGGAAGTCAGTCTCTGCACTGGAACAGAGGAGCCTGGCTCTGTCTGTGCATAAGGCCTCCAAGTTTATCTCCTGCAATCGAGTTGACAGTATTGTGTAGGGATGGCAAACAACTCTGGACAGTGGGTGGGGGCTGGTTGAATAAAGAGCGGAGAGCTGCGTGTGGCCTCGGTAGGACAGGGCCTCGGTCTGTACCCTCGTCTGCCATGGAGGCCAGAGCCTCCCACAGCAGTCTACATTGCCTTACAGGTCCTCCAGCCCCACTGCCTTCTCTGCTTCGACCTCGGTCCGCAGATCCAAAGTCTGAGTTTACTTCACGCACACCCAGCTGCTTACTCTCCGTAGTCCTGTCTTCCTTCGGAGAGTAAGAGAATATGTCATGATGGGGGCCCAGCCTTGACCTGTGGGTGATTTGTCATGCAAATGAGTCAAGAATCACCATGTTGCTTCCTTTCCGAAGGACTTGCTCTTTGGGATCCCGGCTTTGGGAAAATCATGGAAACTTTCAGCACGTTTGGGGCACTCTTTCTTCACCACCTTCTTCCTCCAAATGTCAGCCACTGAGAGTGGACACCGGAACCAGCCGGGATCCACGTACAGCTTTTAGCTGCTGAGCAGAGCCTGAAACGGGGCAAACGCCAGCAAGCCCTCTTATCAACCCTTTGTCCAGGATGGAGGGTCTGGCTCCTCGCCCTTGAACTATGGCCCCCTGAGCCAGGCCCTGGCACCCCACCTAGGCTGCAGGAAGAACCCGGACACAGGGAACAGAGGCTGGGATCTCCCTGGGGCAGACCTTGGCGGCCTGCTCACGGGTGAGAAGAAGGCCCCAGCCAGGCCTTAGAGCACAGGAACGGTCAAGAGGAGCTCGTCTCTCACTGGACTCACCCCTGAGTAAAATGAACCAACGGATTAGCACGTCTGCCTCTGAGGGGGCTGCGGGAAGACTGAAGACCACGGCAGATCCTCAGAGCCAGGGGCTGCAGGGAAAGGTCCTGTTTATGGGTGCTAGAAAGGACTCAGAAGGGAAAGCAGAGTTTCTGCCGCAGGAATCCCCAGCAGCTGAAGGTGGAGGATCCAGGTGCCCTGTGCTCTCCAGCCGAGAGGGGTGAGGAGCGAGCCCGGCCTGCTCCAGCTGGAGGGGCGAGGCTTCTGGAAGCGGGCAGCCTGGATGATGTGGCAGCAATTTTGGGTTTAGTCCCTCCCTGCTGAATTCCAACAGGAGGCAGAGAGCGCCCCCATCCAAGTAAGTCCCCCAACCAGAGCCCCTTGCAGTATGAAGGCAAGGGCTACCAGCTCTTCTCCCCACAGCAGGGAGAGGAAGTATGCCAGGCTCCAGAGGGTCTGAGATTCACCCCGAGACCCTGCACTGTGCGAGCAGTCTTCCAAATGGTTCTGTCGTGGTTAATGCCCCTGTTATGCACCATTACGAAAGCCATTAAAATCATAGTCACAGATACTCAGGAAAAGTTTTCAACACTCAGAAATCAGTCAAAAAAGATGATCTCATTACCTTTTAGCTTTAGGCTAAATGATTTTCTAATGAGTGCGTCTGAAGGTCATCTGACTCCCGGGGAACATGCTGGTCTGGATAACAATTTATCAAGGCTGGGGTGCCTGAAGATAGAACAGGACCCTGAGACAAGGTTGCCCTGGAAGTTACAGATTAATTGCCCTGCAGGAAAGTTAAAGAGTCTCGTACTCAATCACCGAGTCTGATCCTGCGATCCTTCCTTCACCGACTTTGTCTCACGCCCACACAGACCCTCTGAAGCAGGTCCGTTAGTCTTGTTCTCGGTCTGTGAGTGGTTCTTTACGTTGATGACAATTACAGTTTTAACAGCTTAAGAGTTACTCTTGATTAAGGATTTGTTTTCATTTGTGAAAATGCATAAAATGCAATATTAATTTATAAATCTATCTGTAGAACTGAATATAATCTCTCTTGTGTTGAGATATATTTATCCATCTATGTCTCCAATTCTGTACCCATCTGTCCGTCCATCTGCCCATTCATAACTGTGCAGGGAAGAGGGCAGCATCTGACGCCTGGCTCTTGGGTCTTATTAAGCCACTGCTGATTCCCTTCTAAATTCTACCTCTTACCAGCCCCATGACTTTGGACAAGTCTTGCATGCTGAACGGCGTGTGTCTTCAGTTGTAAAAGGGGAGTGGTATGAGACCAAGGAGCAATGTAAAAAAGAATGCATAAAGCCCTCGGGCAGCACCTGGCTCCCATCCTCAGTCAACACGTTCCGCCTAACATCTATACGTCCAGAGATGAATATGTCAAAGGGGAAGGAGGTTTGACAAAAAGTAAACTTGCTTTATCTGGGGACTTGGGGAGTCAGTTCTTGATAAGGACTTGGAAATAAATCATCTTTCTTGTCCTTAGAGCAGAGAAAAACTGGACAAATGGAAAAGGGGTGACTGTTCTTGGACCATCCTGAGAACTGAGGGTGCAGGGCCAAAGGCTACCCCAAATCTGGAGAAACAGGAGAAAGTGGAGGGCCAGGCCCCAGATCGGCTCTCCTGGACCGGGAGCTACTGGACCCATCAACCGGCAGGACACTTAGGTGGGCATTGTGACGGATTGCTGGAGGCTGAGTGTGTCCTACGCTGAGTGAGAAGCCCCTGGAAGCTGCATCTTTGGGGCTCGCACACATCGGTGGGTTTTATCTGTGGGGGCTTCACCGGGTTCTCACCGTGAAGATCTGAGAAGACCCCTTCTTGGCTCTGGCAGGCAGAATCGAAGAGCAATCATTATAAAATATGCCCAGACCCTTCTGCCCAGCAGAGGTCTACTCCCCAGGGAAAAGACCTTGTCGGAGCTTCTGGAACATCCCAGGTGGGGGAAATCAACTTTCTTGTCTTACGTCGGAGGGGCAGAGACAACAGAGGCAGGAGGGCTCCCGGTTTCAGGGACACAGACTGAAGATACTCCAGCCTGGGAATGAGGCGGGGGAGGGGGGAGAGGGGAAGGGAGTGTGCAGGGGAGCGGCGCCTCGGAAAGTCACAGGCCCACCCAGAGACTGAGATCTAATCCTAGAAGCACAGAATGCCTCCCTCCCCACAAGCACAGGCCCCCTGGGGAAGAACAGTGGATGACCACAATAAGGATGACAACCACGGGGCAGAGCCGTGGACGAGTGCTTCTCCGTCTGCTTAGGGAAGCCCAAGGTCAGGACGGAAGACAAAAGGTAGAGAAAGAAAGAAAACCAGCAAGTGGAAAACAGCTACCCAGGTGGCAGGAATGTATCTAACTGCATCAATAACCCCTTGGAATGTGACTGGTCCAAATACAGCAGTCAAGTCAGAGGGGATGATAAAAGCCGACTTGGCTCCAGGCTGTCTACAAGACACCCACTTTACATATAACAACTCAGGTTGAAAGCAAAGGGATGGAGGAGAAAGCCATGCTCTATGAGCACTCACCAGGTGAAAGCTGGGGTGGCTATATTCATTTCCCATGAAGATGACTTCAGAACCGGGCCAATCATCGGGGCGGGCGTGGGGGGAAGGGAGGTACATGCCGGAAAGGGGCAAACACGCATGTTCCTACAACAGCGCGTCCACGTATGTGAAGACCTTCTCGTTAATGTGATTATTATGCACCATTTTATTTTATTTGCCAGATATTCTCCAGCAAACACGCAGTAGTTACAAAAAGCACACCTCATTACAGCCCCATGTCGTACGCCAGCCCCTTCCCGGGGTGCCGGGATAGCCGTGGCCACAGACGCCCTGGCAGTCACGTGTCCATTGAAAGATATTTTAAGAGCTCCTCTTTGTACTTGGCAAGTTCACCTTGTCTAGGAGAAAAAAAGAGCAGGAGCTCAGACTGAACAGATGGCCGCGCAGGGGGTGCTCACCACCGCAGAAATCTCAGAATATCATCGTTTCAAACCAAGTCTCCCTCCCTGGCGTCCCTGTCAATCAAAGATCGAGGGCCCCGTGGACAGGTTTTTGGGAAGCATTCGGGCCACGGAAGCCAAATCACAGAGTGAAGAGTGGAGGTCTGGAAACGTGTCGACTTGCACGTATTTGACCTTCAGAAGGATTTTAATCACTAACAGAAGGATGGTCCTCAACCTTAGGGTGTGGGAGGGAGACGCGTGGTCAGGGGCTTGGGCCGTGAGCCCCTCGCACACCTCACCTGGGAATGGAAAAGCTGGTTCCAGGGGCTTATAATTCCTGAGCAGTCCTAAACGTCGACCAGTGATGCCAAATCCTCTTTATGGTGAAGGACGGTAAACCCTTGTCCTCAGAAAAATGCTCCGCAATGTCCTGTCTTACAGAAATAAAAAGCTGGACCTTTTTTCATTTGGGGACCTAGCTCTCATATACTAAAATCGTGTTTAACAGGAAAACTTGAGAAGTAAGCATATGAAGTTATGCTTCCGCCCAACTGAGAGCTCATAGAAAGATCTTTTGTTCTCGTCCACGTTGACAAGGAAATCCTCCCTGCTTTTTCCCCCAACACAGCTCCTGATTGGAGGCCTTTGTTGTTGAGGAATTAGGTCTTGCAATGACTCGTGCTTGTGGGCGCCCCACTGAATACACATCTTTCATCACACAGCCCGGCCAGGGAGAATTAGGGGGAGTTACATGAGTATATACTAATCCCAGGATTTACCATGATTTTTTTTTAAAGCCCTTATATCAGTGTATTCATGATGATTCCAATGTGTCCTGAAAGGAGATTGCAAGTGCTCTCCAAGTCAGTAACAGCATCGCTGTACCATTCTTGTGGGAGCCTTCTTCCATCACAATGTGTCCAGCACCCCTGGGCCTGGGATTGAGCCCCGACATCACCCCGTGTCCTTGTTTGAGCCCCTGCAGCTGCCGCAGCCCAGACTCCAGGCATGCATGGAGGGTGCGGCGAACAGAGGGTGGGAAGAGGCTGTCCCCCGCTCTGCTCACGCAGGTGCATGCCCCATAAAGCTGCTCTTCTTGCCTGTGCCTGCCTGCCATGAAATCATGATCTCATCTGGTTGTGAGCCCTGGTCCTCCAAAAGTTCAAAACCATTCCTTAGTTAGCAAACAGCCCGCGGCAGCCTCCGTGCACCAGGCGGTGTTGTAGGCACCGGGGATGCTGACCAGGGCTCTGGCGGTCTCAGCTCTGCGGAGCTCGGTTCTGGCCGGAGAAGGCAGGTAATCGTGATTCCACGAGGGAGGAAAAGCTCGGTGGTGGCACGATGAGCACCACGGAGGACCTTAGGCAGGGGTGGCACAGGTGATGTCGCCTCAGGTAAGATGCTTGGAGGAGATGCTCCTGTGGGAGGGACGGGGGCAGGGAGATGACAATGTCAAGAAGCAGCCACGTCCACAAGGACTGGGAGAAAGAAGGGGAAGCCGTGCCAAGGAACCACGCGCGCGTATGGGCTTAGCTTGTGTGAACATGCAGCCCCGGTCCATGAACAAGGGACTGAGGTCTCAGAGGCCATGGAGAGGTGTTTGCACGTTGCTTGCTGCTCTGTGTTCCCCAACGTGCAAACCATGAAGACATTAGACAGTGATGAACTTGAGACACACGGGGTTCATGGGTGTTGCCAGGAGAAGGCCAACAAAACACCTCATGGGATGACGTTACTTTGGCGACTGTGTTGAGGGGCTGGCCTCTCCCCTTCTCTCTCTGGGGCTTGCTCCCCCATCTTGGTGGGCACAGCTCGGGAGAGTGCAGGGGTGTGGAGAGGAAGTAGCCCCAACCAGTGGCAGAGGGAGAGAGGGTAGTTCTTTGGTGCCCCCCGTCAGATTCATTTTCAGATGGGCTAATCCCACGGGCCCAGGGGCTTCTTTGCACATCTCTGGTGTTCTCCCCTATGGATGGATTTTTAAATTTTATTTTTCTTTTAATGCTATTTTCTAAAAATCTTATTTATTTATTTATTTGACAGAGAGAGGGAGCACAAGCAGGGGGTTAAATTTTAAGCAGTGTTTGGGACACACAGTTTGACAACTGTATGATTTTTTTTAAAAAAAGTAGACTGGGGACGCCTGGGTGGCTCAGTCGGTTAAGCATCTGCCTTCAGTTCAGGTCATGATCTCTGGGTCCCAGGATCGAGTCCCACATCGGGCTCCCTGGTCAGTGGGGAGTCTGCTTCTCCCTTTGCTTCTTCCTTTCCGTCCTGCTCATGCTTTCTCTCTCTAATAAATAAATAAAATCTTAAAAAAAACACAAAAACAGGTCACCTCCAAGTCTTGTGTGTAGGGTTGTTTTGGGGTGGTCCAGGCACAAGGGGGAACCCCAAACTCTTTACAGAGCTCAGCCCTGGGGAGGACCACAGCAGGGATTGCTTTACCTCTGTCTTTTCCTTTTGCAAAGCTGTAATTCATTTTGTTTATGTCGCCTGGTCTGCTCTGTAAGCTTCTGGTGTCAGCATTTTATTTTGTCCACAGTGAAGTATTTGAAGCCGTTTTTGGTTTCTCGACGAGTTCATGGCTCTTCCATTTTACCTTTATCTTACGGCTTTGATATTTTGGCCGCGAGCCTCATGTCTCTGAAATGAATGAGTTTGACCCTTTGTGTGGTTTCGTTTCTCTACCTCCTCTCTCTGGAGTCCTGCTTGTTTTCATTGTCATATCCCCTTATGCTCCCATCGCGTTAATGATCTATTTACTGTTGATTTTATCCTGCTATTGTTTAATCACCTTGTAGAGATTTGGTTCTTGATTTCGGGAATCCCAGTCATGGAGAGTTGGTGGCAGGGTGACAGATGTGGGAAAGTGTCACCTGACCTTGAACAACGCCATCCCTGCTTTATCAGGTAGCCGAGTGAAAATGGAACGGACGCCCGTCACATTCACCCAGGGTCTCCAGTGTGGGTCCCGTCGACTGACTGAGCAGCATTGGTTCCCATGAGAGCCAGAGAAAAGGAGAAGCTGAGGAATTTATTTTCAGAATTCTGGTCTTATGAAAATGTATAATATTAAAATTCCGGAGGGAAAATATAGGCGTGTTAGGTTGTGATATCATGGTTTGTCATGAGTCATCACCAAGAAGGCAGCAATGGCCAAACCCTCATTTGAGGACTTAGGCTGTTATCTGAGCAGAAGGGGGCACGTAGGAGAGGAGGCGGGAGAAGATATCTCAGTCAATGGGCTACAGCTCACTTAGAAAATCATGCACTTGGATGGCCTCCTCCAAATCAGATTTTCTTTCTTTTTTTTTTAAATGATTTTATCTATTTATTTATTTGTGTGTGTGTGTGTGAGAGAGAGAGAGAGAGGGAGGGAGCACAAGCAGGGGGAGCGGCAGGCAGAGGGAGAAGCAGGCTCCCCGCTGAGCAAGGAGCCTGATTCAGGACTCGATTCCAGGATCCTGGGATCATGACCTGAGCTGAAGGCAGACCCTCAACAGACTGAACCACCCCGGCGCCCCTCCAAGGGGCTCAAGACCATTCTGTTGTTGTCACTCGGACAACAAATCTTAAACTGGGTCCAATAGTACCATTCTGCAATGCTGTATTTTAATTCCTAAGGGAGTTAAAGTCCTTAGAAATCTTGCAAACGAACCACAATGTTGAAAAGTCAGCATTTCCTAATCTGGATACGTGCGCATTTATAACTGTCAAATGCCTCACTGTATGTTGACCGAACATGATGGCGATTAAGATGGTAGGAAAATGGTCAGAACCATAAAGGTGGAGAAAATTGAAGTGCAATGCGTTCTGCACACAGAAAATGGAAAAATAAATGGGTCTGATTCTCACTTCGGCAATTTGAGGGGAAATTTTTTGAAATAATGAAGGGAACTAAAATTAGATAGGATGAGAAATTGGCTCATGAATTGAAAAGCATCAGTCTGTGTCCTAAATAATAAGAAATTCCAGACATCGGTGAGAGGATTCACATTGCCTTCGTGTTATCTCAACAGAGTCGTCAAACGCTTAGCACATAAAGATGAAAAAAAAATCAGGCAAAATATATTAGGGAAAAGAGCAGGGGATTGTAACAAAAATAAAAACAGCTGATGTTAAGTGTATACAGTGCATCTGGCTGTGCTCTACACATTGTAGGTGTCATTTCATTCTCTCAAGGGCTCGGTTGCTATAAACGAGGAATATGAAGCCATAGGTTAAGCTCCTTGCTCAAGATTACACAGCGAGTATCTGGGAAAGCCAGGTTCTGAGGCAGGCATCGCTGAGAACAGGTGCTTTGCCCCTTGGTGCTGCCTGTCCCAACATTCTCAGCGAGGCTCAGCCATGTCAGCCACACGTCAGCTGTGTGACCCCCATGGTCCTCTCAGCTACCCCACACCTGCTGTGAGCTGGGCACTGCTGGAGGTGGGACTGAGAGCTGGACAGACTTTCCCCGCCTCAGGGGGCCTCTTGTAACCAGCCATTCACTCTATCAGCTAGTGTGACTTCAGCAAAGCTGTTTCATTTCTTGGGCATCCAGTTTCTTTATCTGCAGAGTGAGAAATTTTTAACTATTACGTGGTTTGGAACTAAGACCGTACAATACAACAAAATCACCTAACAAACTGTTTTGGTTTTTTTTTTCGGGGGCGGGGGAAGAATACAAGCAGGAAGTGTGGAGCCTGATGCGGGGCTTGATCTCATGACCCTGAGATCATGACCTGAGCTGAAATTAAAAGTCAGATGTTTAACCAACTGAGCCACCCAGGCTCCTCACCTAACAAATCTTTCGGATGATTGGGGAAGCAAGATTAGGAATTTACAGAAAGCAGCAGACGGGAAGTGAACGTCTTCAGTTGGGGGTATGAGTCAGGCTGTCCTGGTCCTTGGAGCAGCAGAGACGCTGCCAACATCACCCGGATGAAGTGTGCATAAAACACATCGCTTTAGAACATGTTTGCAGAAGGAGAGAACTTCCAAGCCAAGTCACTTGCTACTGCTACGTGCTCTGCCAGTGTCTACGGACTTTGTAATAAAGAAGGAAATTGAATGCAGTGAACACGGAGTCCCATCTATGCACAGACATCTGTGGGAAATATACCTAAAATAAGAGAAAAGACAACGATAGAAAGTTACAATTAAAATTAGTATTAGATTGATTTTTGTATTAGATTTTTTCCCTTCTCTGCTTCTATAAACTGAGTCTGTGAGAACAGGGATTGCCTTCCCCTGATACCTGTGCCCAGACCGGCCCTCAGGATGAAAGCAAGGTTAACCACTGGCAATCAGCGAAGGAAACACACGGGTGCTGCGTGGAAATCCGTCCCCCATCTTCCTCCTTCATTGTTTCCACAGAAGCGCCTTATCTCCCATAAACCCCAAGGCCAGCTGCAGCTCGGGAGGTCTTCTGGGGTGTCACTAATCATGGATGTCCGATAAGCCTGTCTGTTGCGCAAAGGGCACCATCCATTCATACGTGGGAAGAGCAATCGCAACTTTGGCTCTCTCCATAGGTAAAAAGTATAGCCATTCCAGGACGGCCCTAGGCATGCGCTAGCAGGACCCAAACTGGGGGACACACGGTACCAAAAAACCTGGGAACACACCTGCCCCCAATCCAAGAGGAACAGAGCCAACATCTCAATGGCCACCAGCAGCCAATCAGAGCAATCGGAGCTGGTCAGGAATTTGCCGGCACACGAGAGGTGAGGGATGGGACCCAAGGCTGACGGTGTGATGTGCTGGCTTGCCTGCAGGGACAGCAGGACCCTCAGCACCTCTGGGGTGCAGATGCTTCTGAGAGATGGATGTGTGTTCCTTTCGGCACTGCTGGGCATCTTGTGGGATCCACGTGGGGTCCCACTGTGGTCTGGCACTGTGGTCAGGCTACTTCTTCCCTGCAGGGGCACAGGGGTTGGTCGTATGTTGTGCCCCTTCTGGAAGCTTCCCAATACCTACATCGCACTGCCATTATTATCCTTCCCTTTGGGTCTGTGCTGTGCAGCTGTTTTGCAAAGTAAAAGCACCTGTTCTTTTTTGCTGTTTGTAAGCTTCTAAAGTCCTTGAAGGAAATTGTTTTTGTCTCGTTCATCTTTTTGTTAATCACAATCGTACGACATACTAGAAACCACTGGCTGACTCAGTGCATAAAATTCCTTCAACGGGAGCCCAAGGACTTTTACCCACTTGCTCAGTGTATGGCCCCAATTGACGGGAGGACTTTTAACTTCGGTTCTGGCTGGTTACGGTCGTAGAGGATTCCAGATGAGTATTTTCTCGTTCCTTGTGCAGGAGCAGAGAACAGGTGCAGCAGGTGGACAGAGTCACAAGGGAGGTGTGAACCTCTTCCTGGACCGTCCACTCCTTGCTTGTGCTTGGCATGTGCTGGGGAGAAGACAGACATGCCGTGGAGAACACAGGCCCCCACAGACGGACTCCATACCGGAGCCCTCACCGAGAGAGCGAACCGCTTTGGCCCAGGTACCCTGATGTGTCATTAAGACAATCCCCTGAACTATGCAACTCTCAAAACATTTTTAAAAAGAGAGAGAATGCAGGGGCGCCTGGGTGGCACAGCGGTTAAGCGTCTGCCTTCGGCTCAGGGCGTGATCCCGGCGTTATGGGATCGAGCCCCACATCAGGCTCCTCCGCTATGAGCCGCTTCTTCCTCTCCCACTCCTCCTGCTTGTGTTCCCTCTCTCACTGGCTGTCTCTGTCTCTGTCGAATAAATAAAAATAAAAATCTTTAAAAAAAAAAAAAGGAGAGAGAGAATGCAGAGATACGGTCTTGTTTGATGTGATTGCTGGAGCAGGGCCTCCGCGGAGAAGCACGCGGACTCTGGGGCAGTGGAGCTGGACTCGAAGCCCAGCTCAGCCATCTGGGAGCCGGGGGACCTCGGCCACCAAAACAAGGGAAGCCTCAGGTCTTCCTCTGCTAAGTGGGGAGAAGTGGTTTGTGAGATCCTTCGTCCTCCTCTGAGAGATCAATCACACAGTGAGTGGTAAGTGATAATCCCTAAACAACTGCTCTTCATTGTTCGTTATTAACAGCAGGAAAGATGAGTCCCTAGGAGGCTGGAAATGAAAACTCCGTGGGTATAAAGCAAGGACCCTAAGGAGCACATGCCACCATTGGGGGGGGCCCAAGGGAGGGGGAGCCTCAGAGGATGGGGGAGTGGGGGCAGGGTCGGGCAGCAGAAATGTCACTGGACCCCAGACCCTAGAAGACAGCTGACATGGGCCTCAGCCCCAGAAGCTCTGGGGACCCCAAGTGCACCTTAAAGCAAGGATTGAGACACAGAAGAGCAAGACTCAGGCCAATATCTGATGTTCTAGAAGGAGCTGCTTTCTGGAAACGAGGTGCATGTCTCCTCCAGGGCTTAGCTGACCAGAAGCCCAGAGAGAATTCTCTCAAAAAAGACTACATAGACGAAATGTAGCGGCTTCCCGAGCATGGTGGCTGGCTCACAGGAAGCCATGATGCTGAGGGCATGGTCACCTTCATCAACTCGGGGAGCGGGCCACCGCCCAGCTGGGCGCACATCTATCCCTGAGAGTCTCGTGCTCGAAACTGAAGGGGGTCCATCTGGATACCTTGTGCTTGTTTTCCGCAGGGACTGATTCCCTCACACTTGGTCACAAGCTGCAAGGCAAGCACCTTCTAAGAAGAGGGGACAAGCAACAAAACGCCTTGCCAACGAGCTGATGTCCACGTCCCCTTTCTGCTCCAGTCCTGCTGTGAGACGGATCGTGTGGAGGGGTGGCAAGCAGAGGCAGGTGTGGGGAGCCAAGGAGGCCCCCCCAACTCATAAGTCTTTCCAGTCGGGAGCCTTCCAAATTAAGGACTAGTTCCTGTTGTCTGTAGCTATGATGGCACAGTCGCTTTTTGAACGTGAAACCAGTCTTGTTTCGAGCATTCATTACATAAGCAGGTGGGTTTGAACCTACCCTGTGTATTTTAATGGACATCAGAGAAATTCAAAGTCTGCCCTGGGAAAGGAGTTCCCAGGAGGCAGGGCCCCAGCACCCACACCTGCTCAGCCCCAGGCCCCTCGCTGCATTGAGAGCCCTCCCATCCTGAAGTTTCTTACATGCTTCCCTTTAAATGGAGGCTCTGGTGCTCACACACTCGGATCACTGGCTGACATAACAAAGCCTGTGTGTAATCGAGACACCTGAGTCGTCCCTGCTGTAAGTCAGCCAGCTCCTGTCAGCGGGGCCTTCGAGGCTGGCCTTCTCTCTCCGGTCTGGGGACCTAAGAAGCCACAGGTTCTGGGACACCTGTGAAAACTTAGCAGAGCCTGGCACTCCTGATGGTTCTCTGGAAGGGCTGGGGCCAAAGAGGCCCTCCCTCTCAGAGCACCAATAAGCAAACCTACGTCATAAAGACGTGTGGGAAGGCTGCTTACCAGGCCTCTACCCTGGGGCCCTCCCCACAAACAAAGCAGCTCTGTGGAAGGCTAGTGACGTCATTTTTATCAAAACTCCAGGGCTGAAGATTTGAGAGACCAGACAGCTTGTCAGCCCCACCCGCCCACACCGGCCATGATCGTCCGGTGTGCATGGCCCACCACCCTGCAGAGTCCTGAACTACAAGGTGTCCAGCAATGGGTGAGGCACCCCTCCGCTGGGCCTTTGAGTTTCCAAACAGGACAGCAGTTGAGTGTGGGAAGTCCTGGAGGTTCTCCACGGATTGTCCTGTGTTAGAGAGGACAAACCCAAATCCTAGGAGGGGCCCAGGAAACCCCGCTATTCCCTCTCATTCTCCCTTGACACAGGGCCGGGCAGTAGCTCGGGGGTGAAGGCCTACAGTGAGGGACAAATCTGTGACAGAGCTGGGGTAGCTCCACGCCGACAAGCCAGTGCTGGCTGTCCTCTTGCTCCAGGTCACAGACGGAAGCTTGACCTTTGACAGATCCCTCTGTGGCAGCCCCGTCCAGGAAACTGGGGAGTGACACAGCCCCTGCCTGTCTGGGAGAAGGCAGTCCCAGGAGTTTGTTTGGATGTTTTAAATCCCACAGAATGCTTTATCTCCTCAAGTCAGCTGACTGCTCTGGAGCCAGGAAGATCATCATTAGTGAGTGTTTCGGTTGGGAACAGAAAAAGCTATGGCTGCCGTGCCCGCCATCTGGAATTGGCTGGTCACTGTGGACAGATCCATGTCTGAAGTGAGAACTGTGTTCTTGTCATTGACTAGGGGGCCCCCAGCTGACATTTTTAGGACCTAGGTATTACAAGAAAGCAAGACTGAGTACCAAACACGTACCCAGCAGCCTAGGAGAAGCATTGATTCTAACAATTGGGAATAATTGTGTCCTCCAAGATATGACCTGGAGAATCCGTGAAGATTCTTTTGGTTAAAACCAACAGAAATTTAGGTCTTAGTAGTTGGAGCAAGAAGGGGAATTTTTGAGAAGGAAGTTGAGTTGTAACGAAGTAGAGATGGACTTCAGGAACAATTGCAACCAGGCAATTGATTGCCCACAGGACCCTACTCTCCTTCTCATGCCTCTACTGTGCTCTGAGAATCAGCATCCTTTCCGGTCAGCACAGACATGCTTCCTCCACATGGTGGAGAGTATGGATGCTAACATGGCCTGCTTTTCAAATCTCATGACTTCTACCATCAAAGAACAACCAGCATTTTGCGTGTCCATTTCAAACCACTCCTGAAGAGAAACCCTAGTAGCCAGGCTTGGGTTAAGCCCATCCCTGGACCAAACAGTTGAGGCCAACTGTGAAGGGCTCCTATGGAAGGGAAAGCCACAACAGGAGAAAGGTGTGTGTCTGGGTAGACCAGATGGTGAGGGAGGGGACGGGGGGTCCCAGACCCTGGGCTCATCCCATCCTTGTGACAGCAGGGATTGGCAAAGGATGGCCCCCAGGCTAAATCTGGCTGTTACTGCTCATAAAGTTTTATTGGAACACAGCCACACTCCCTGCTTTCACACTTCAATAGCAGGGTTGAATAGTTGTGACTAAGACTTTACAGCTGGGAAAGCATAAAATATTTACTATCTGGCCCTTAATAGAAAAAGCTTGCTGGCCTTTGGCTAAAGGTTAAGACATCCCAGAAGAGAGTCTGGTGGTTTTTCCCCAGGGCTAGAACAAACTCATGAGGAGACAGCCATCCTCCTGCTTGCTCTTCAGAAGCATCCTGTGAAGAAATAAAATGGCTGCTTTGCGACTTGGGCTGAATTTGTGGGTGTGGAACCAGCATGGCTACTTTCTTGCATATCCTGTGGCTCTCTGGGTCTCTGAAGAAGTGCAATGCAGGAGAGACCCAGTGTGGGAAACATGCAGCCTCTGAGGCTCTCAAGGAAACATGCCAATTCCAGTGAAGTATAAGAAAAAAATGGAGGTTAGGGGGCACAATGCATTTCTATCTATCTGATGACTTTATATGAGGGATAATGGTGAAATATTAAGTTTTATGTGATAGTAAATTTGTGTCTTTTTTTAAGACTTTTTTTTTTTAGGGAAGTTTCAGGTTCACAGCAAAACTGAGAGGAATGTGTAGAAATTTCCCATATTTCCCTGTACCACACATGCAAAGGCTCCCCCATTATCAACATCACTCACTGGAATGGTACATTTTTTGCCAAGAATGAACCTACATTGACACATCATCATCACCCAAAGTCCACAGTGTACTTTCAGGCTCACTCTTGGTGTTGTCTATTCTGTGGGCTTGGACAAATGTGGAATGACACGTATCCATCATTATAATACAGAATATTATTGCACTGCCCTAAAAATATTCTGTGCTTCATTTACTTGTCACTCCCCTGGCAACCACTCATCTTTTTGCCGTCTCCATAGTTTCGCCTTTTTCAGGATCTCATATAGTTGGGATCAAAAAGTACATCACCTGGGGCGCCTGGGTGGCACAGTGGTTGAGCGTCTGCCTTCGGCTCAGGGCGTGATCCCAGCGTTATGGAATCGAGCCCCACGTCAGGCTCCTCTGCTATGAGCCTGCTTCTTCCTCTCCCTCTCCCCCTGCTTGTGTTCCCTCTCTCGCTGGCTGTCTCTATCTCTGTCGAATAAATAATAAAATCTTTTAAAAAAAAATTACATCACCTTTTCAGATTGACTTCTTTCACTTACTAATATGTATTTACATTTCTTCCATGTCTTTTCATAGCTGGATAGCTCATTTCTTTTGAGTGCTGAATAATATTCTATTGTCTGGAGGCACTGGAGTTCATCTACCCATCCAACCATTGAAGGACATCGTGGTGGCTTCCAAGTTTCGGCAATTATGAATAGAGTTGCCGTAAACATCTGTGTGTAGGCTTTTGTGTGGACATAAGTTTTCAACTCTTTTAGGTCAATACCCAACAGTGTAATTGATGGATCGCATGATAAGAATATGTTCAACTTGTAAGAGATCCTTCGCATATCTTCTAAAGTGGCTGAACCATTTTGCATTTCCACTGGCGAGGATGAGAGCTCCTGTTGCCTCACATTCTTGCCAGCCTTTAGTGTAGTCTATGTTCCAGATTTTGGCCATTCTGAGGGGTATCTAGTGGATCTGTGTGAATTTTCCTTTGCAGAATTGCACGACCTAACTTGTGATTCCCCACAGTGGGATCTCTGGAGGATCTCTGAAGACCATGGGACTAGGAGCAGTGAGCAAAGGGGCTTTCTCCACTTCGTGTAGATGTCCACCAGGCAGACTTCTCTGAAGGTGCGTCCTGGCCAACTTGAAAGCTTTCGGTGGAATTATAAAAGGTATTCATGAATCTTTTATGGATAGGAGATATATTGGTAAGAACTGGAGAGGGTACCCCTTGAAGGTTGGGCAGATGTCCCCTGAAACACTGGTCATGTCCCCATCCCAGGATTACAGAAAAAGCAATATAGCTGGTAGACCCCAAAGACTAGTAAAAAGTCCCTTGCCCTCTCAGAGAGAAAGCAAGTGGAGGGATTGTTGGCTCAAGCCTCTCTCCTTCCCCATCTCCCTTCCCATTCTCCCTTCCCAGTTCACATGAGGAGAGGTAGGTGAAATAAATGAAATCCCCTCCCCCAAGATCATAGCCCTAAAGTCAAGAAGCTAAAGGTCACACAAAGGGTATAGAGCTCCTCTCTGGAGGATTTTCCTCTTAGTAGCTTGGCTGGATTCCCACACCACCTCTCTGTGGGTTTTCTTAGCTGTCTTTGTCTTCTCCTTCATGTGTGAGTGTCCCTGACCTCAGGGTGGCCTGGGATGGACAGCCAGGGCCAACTACATCTCATCCTCAGGATGAAGTGTTTCTCTGGCCTAATCTTTCAGGGTCACAATCGATTCACCATATGATCCAAACTTTCTCAGCTCCAAAGAATATGCTGGAGCTTAGTGCATGGGGTCAGAGCTCCAGCTAGTGATACATTGACCCCTGAGATTGTCTTCTGAGCATAGGCCTCCCTCAGAGACTTCCCAGGGAGGAAGATGGGCTGAGATGGGACTGGGGTGCTTCTGGGTCCACTGTCCCAATGTCGTCTCACAATCTCACCTTGTTCTGCACAAATATCAGCCCTGATCATTACCCCCAACAAGAATGTTCCACCCACAGCCCAGAGTAGCCTACTGCTGATCCCAATTCACTGTCCACTTCTTTCTAGGCACGAGGGCAAGGAGCCGTCCCAGGAAGGTCCTATTCTGAAATTGGGAAGGTACTCTCTTCTGTCAACTCAAAGATTTTGTCATAAAAAGAGATGCAGAATTGAGGATTTCATTGAAGAGAGACCAAAATACATTTCAAGCTCATTTTCTTAGACTATAAAACCCTTTCTAAGAAGCTTCCCAGGAGCTCTCCATGTCCTTGAGTTCATGGAATCCAGATGACTAGATTGTTTTCTGTTCACTCATCACCATTCTTAGCAATACTCATGAGGACAACAAAACAAAACAGACAGACAGACAGACAGACACTGCTAGGAATCAGATCAAACATGGAGCACCGCACAAGGCAGTGTTCCTCTCCACCGCACACTGGGGACGATGCATAACAACTGCCACCCGGTTGTTTCCCGGGGCAGCTGACAACCTCAGAATGACAGCCCGGCACACTGAGGTCTCACCATGAGCCACTGCGAGAGCTAGATATGTCCTCATGAACACCTGGGTCCTCCTCGAGGTGAGGTTCCTACATCTGGATGACCTAAGATAAGGAAGGAGCACCTGCTCTCCAACACCTCCCAGCACTGACCACACACTGTCTGGTCATGGGTGGACTGGAGGTGAGCCCTTCACTGTTTATTTCTCCTCCATAAGGAGTACCAGCACCAGAAGTTTCTTTCATTAATTGAAGTGGATGAAAAATCAGTGCTTCTTCAGTGAGAAAGACCTTCAGAGAAACACAACAGAGATCAGCTTCCTTCGACTCTCCTTGGTAAGATGATCGCTGAGCCTCATCGGTCCTCAAAACAGGGATAAGTGATGCCAGGTACTTTCCTGATAGAGTCTTGACTTGTGTCCTCATAGGTGAAGACTAGGAAATGAAGAGGAAGTCTGCCTTCCAGTCCTCAATAAAATAAGACTAAATAATAGTGGGTTCAGTCTCGTTCATGAAGACTGACGAGGAAGGATGGAGTTATCAGAACACGGAAAGGCACTATGAGCTTGTAAGTTGGTCTACGTTTTGCAGTTGTCACAAGTCAGGTGGTGGGCACCTTCCGCCCATCACTGGGGGTGAACCCTGATAAAAGCTGGAGGGAGGGGAGGCCAGTTGCTCAAGTGNATGAAGACTAGGAAATGAAGAGGAAGTCTGCCTTCCAGTCCTCAATAAAATAAGACTAATAATAGTGGGTTCAGTCTCCTTCATGCAGACTGACGAGGAAGGATGGAGTTATCAGAACACGGAAAGGCACTATGAGCTTGTAAGTTGGTCTACGTTTTGCAGTTGTCACAAGTCAGGTGGTGGGCACCTTCCGCCCATCACTGGGGGTGAACCCTGATAAAAGCTGGAGGGAGGGGAGGCCAGTTGCTCAAGTGGGAGCTCATTGTTTTCCATAGCTATTTGCTGTGTTTTCTTCCTGGGCCGAAGACCGACACACCTGTGCCAGAAAGAAAAGCCAGAGACTATTCAACCAGCAGAATAAGCAGCCTTCCCTCCCGCTGTCCTGAGCGCATTGCGTATTCTTGCAAGCAGAAACATGCTGCTCTAGCTTGCTTTCTAAACAAGTGCCACCAGCTGTTCCTAAATCTGACTGCACGTTGGAAACACCTGGGGAGCTTGCTATAAATACACATTCTCAGACTCCGCACCCCAATCCCCCAAGATCCTGACGCAGGAGGTCTGTCTGGGGCCCGGGAATCTGAATGTCGAGCAAGCACACCTGGCGTCTTGCAGTGCTGGAATCTGGGTAGAGCGTGGTTTATCTACTCTCTCAGACCCCATGTTAGCATTTTAGAGGAGAAAAAAAGGGACCTGGAGATCATCCGACTCAGTCTCTTCGTTTTACAGAGAAACAGCGTTGAATCTGAGCGAAAAGCCCTGATGGATCCGGCAGGGCTGTGACGCTGTTTAACACTGTCTCTGCCGACAATCTACTGCCTCTCACCCAATTTAGAAGTTAGGAATGGATTTCTGGAAAGTGTTAGAACCAAATGTCCTTACAGGGGTAAAAAAGGTTATTAGAAGTCATCTGTAGAGAAAGAAGCCTTTGTTAAGGAAAAATGGCTTTGAAAAAGCAAATGTTAGTGAAAGATGCTCCATCAGAGGAAGGCCCCGGGGCCAATCCGGCCCAGAGCACAAGGACCACCCTTGTCCAGCCATCTGCAGTAGCTGTCTGAATGCCCATTGAAGAAGCAGGAGCTCTGAGGCCTAATGGCTTTTGGACTCCCAATAAAAGAGAAAACAAAGGGATTCTTAAAGGGCTGAAGTCTGAAAGAAATTCTTAAGGAGAAAGAGCCGTATTGATGTGTATTCCTCCTAAATGGAGCTTAATTAGGCCACACACACACTAAGGCGCTTGGGAGAGACCACGCAAACCCAGTTCCCTTCTTTATTGTTAGCCAGAGGAGGAAGCCTGTGTGACCGACCTAAGGCGGCCTCAGGAGCTCTACGTGGATGGTGACCTCGGAGCTACCCGCAGTGACATGTCAACCCATAACCAAACAACGTGGGTGCACCATGCCCACCCGGCAACCCAGTTCTTGAACCACAGGATCGGGAAGTGGAACAGACCTTTCTGAGCATCTCCCCTGTGGGCCTAGCGGTAAGCGATGGGCAGATTGTGGGCTCAGTGTGGACTGACAGAGACTTAGCTATAATTAGTTCTGTAATTCTGGGCCTTCCCATCTCCATTCCACTGAAGAATTCCCTTGATGAATTCTTTTCACCTTTTTAAAAAAGATTTTATTTATTTATTTGATACAGAGAGAGAAAGCGCACAAGCAGGGGGAGAGGCAGAGGGAGAAGCGGGGTCCCCACGAGCAGGGAGCCGCACTTGGGGCTAGATCTCAGGACCCCAAGATCATGACCTGAGCCGAAGGCAGACGCTTAACTAACCGACTGAGCCACCCAGGTGCCCCTCCTTGAAGAATTCTTAACCAAGTGGAATAGGACAGAGCAGAGCCTCCCTGCGCCCTTGCCCCACAGTCTGAAGGATTTGTAGACTGACTGTTACCCCTGCGTTCACCACTTCAGTCTTCTAAAAATGTCTGCAGTTCACTTACCCATGGATTTCTAACCATGTGGTCCACTGTATAGAGTTGACAAAATGGAAGCCCAATTATTTGCCCACTTGGAGTCAGTGACAGAGCTGAATATGACCCGGGTGTCCCAAAATACACGCCTTCCACATCAATGCGCAGATCTTCCAAATTAATTTCATAATTGTTAGTTCTTTCCTAAGTAAACAGTGACATCTAGTCATGGTTCCCATGTCTGTATGGAATCTTCTAGCAAACACACCTTCATATGACCCCCAGTGAGTCACGCCCTATGTAATCCCTTCCCCTTGAGTGTAAGTGGCACCTGTTATCTGCTTCTAACCGACAGAGCAGGTCAGAGGGGATGAGATGTCTCTTCGTGGAGTAGGCTATGTTATACGGGAGAGTCGCTCCCACGATGATTACGCTGTATGAAACTCCCCCACAGGCGACTGGAGTAGAACATTTTCCCGCTGGCCTGAAGTGAGCTCCATGCTCTGGGCGGGCCGCGTGGCAAAGACCTGCTGGCGGCCCCTTGATGCTGAGAGCAGCCCAGCCAACAGCCAGCTACAAAACAGGACCTCAGTCCTACAGCCACGGGGGCTGAACTCCGCCAGCAATCACGCATGCTTGGAGAAGACCCAGGCTCCTCAGAGGAACATGGTTCGTCCCGCATCTGCCTTCAGCCTTTGAGCCCTGAGCAGAGGACGCAGTTAAGCCACATGCACACTCCTGACCTAGAGAAACTGTGAGGGAATAAATGTAATAAATGGACAGTCGATTCTGGCTGAACTGAATTCGTGTCATTGCTCCTCAGGGAAATAAGGAGTTAGGGACCTGCCAGCCTCTGGCGACAACATTTTCATTTTTTTTTAAGTTTAAATTTAAATTTTATTTTTTTCTCTAGGTGTGACTTCTCTTTTCAAAATTTAAATTCAATTAATTAACATACAATATATTATTAGTTTCAGAGGCAGAAGTCAGTGATTCATCAGTTGCGTACGGCACCGAGCCCTCTCCCTGTCACGTGCCCTCCTTAATGCCCATCACCCAGTGACCCCACCCCCNGTGCCCTCCTTAATGCCCATCACCCAGTGACCCCACCCCCCCACCCCTTCCTCTCCAACAACCCTCGGTTTGTTTCCTATGATTAAGAGTCTCTTACGCTTTGTGGCCACGACATTTTCATCAATTGATCAATACATACCCTTGTTTTACGTGTGTTTCTGTTTAAAGACACCTTATTTAGTGTATTGTGGATTCGTTAACATTGAACTCCCGGCCAACAACACTGGAACGCCTTCCTGAGTGACGCGTACCTGGCACACAGGTGACCTCCATGGGGCCCATCGCAGCCTTGAGCTTAGCAGCATCAGACAAGATTCCAGCACGATGCCTGGGGGCCTCTTTAGACAGCGAAATTACCGACAGAAATCACAAAAATGCAAAAACACGGAACAAAACAGGCTACAAGTGGCTACAGCGTAAGCGCTGAGACCAGAAGGCAGATCGTTGCCTTGTTCCACCGCGACTGGTGATGTGCACACCGGGGGACGGATTTTGCCACTCTACACGTATTTGCAAACGACCGTGCAAGCCCTGTGAGTACTGATGTTTTGAGGCTGCAGATGAACTGTAGCTGATACAGAAACTGGAGATACTGAGGGTAGACCGTACGTCTGAAGCTGCAAAGTTCGTGGTGATTGATTGTATGACAGCATCCAATCAATGCAGCCTCTTCCTTCAGTTACGCCCCTGAACGTGCTCTTCCACATGCCTGGCGGCCTTTCCCACTCCCCTCGCCCTCGATGGGACTTTTGCTCCGTTCCTCGGAGTTCTGCTATACACTGTCGGTTATTTGCACGTGTTAGGGAACGTTCCCAGAACTTCCCAGCTTTATAAATGTACAAGGAGCTGGAAAACCTTTGCTGTACTTAATATATGGTCTCTGTAACAGACAGGACTCATTCCCCCCGCCTGGTTTAAGCATTAGGTCAAGTCTTTGCTCTTAAAGTCAAATGGTTCGAGCCTCCTCCTTATCCTGTAAGAACAACTTCGTCTTCCTCTTCCTCCTCCTCCTCTTTTTTCTTTTCCAGGAATCCTATCTCCTTTCCCTGATAGTCAACGAATCCAAGGACTCCACTCACCATGAGCACCCACATACCGTAAGTCAAGCTCTCCAGGGTAGAGAGATAATCAGGAAAGCTGTCCTGTTCTGGCCAGCCCAGGCCTCTGCTGCTNCCTTCCTCTTCCTCCTCTTTTTTCTTTTCCAGGGATCCTATCTCCTTTCCCTGATAGTCAACGAATCCAAGGACTCCCTCACCATGAGCACCCACATACCAGTCAAGCTCTCCAGGGTAGAGAGATAATCAGGAAAGCTGTCCTGTTCTGGCCAGCCCAGGCCTCTGCTGCTGTGTCCATGGTCTCTCCCTGCTGCATAGATCCTAAACCCCTGGCTCACGGGCCGCATCCCCTCTGCCCTTTACCACATATTTGCAGCAAATTTGATTTACACCTCAGTAAGATTGACACAGGGCCTCTCCTCTCCCTCATCTGGTCTCTCAGTGCAGATACCCCTGCCACTGGACACAGCCTAGAATACCTGGCAGGCCAGACGTGCCTGCCTTTTTCCGCAGAACTGCAGCTCAGGGATCCCAGATGCCACGAGCCCACAGCTCAGCCTCAGCTCTCTCTCCAGTAACTCGGCTGGCTGGGTTGACTCACACGCATACAGCCAATGCTTCTTCTAAGGCTCCTACAGAGGAACGCGGAGACTGTGTCTAATGTGCTTTCTGTTCTATTCTCAATTCAGCTTTGTCTCAGAGACCCCATCTAACTCTCCATATATGTGCCATCCCTTCGCCCTCCTCATCTGCTCCTTCCTCACTCTAGCTCCTCAAACCCAGCCTGTCCTCAAAGGAAAAAAATATATATATATAATATTAAATTATACTTTATAAATATTAAATATTTATAAATATCAAATTAAAATTATCATAAAAATATATGTAAGTGGCAGAGGACTTAGGCAAATGAAGCTAAAATAAGTTAAATTTGGAGAACGAAGGACAATACATAAAAAAACATTTTTTCATATATAAATATATAGATATATATGTGGTTGCATAGATTCCAAATATTACGAAGAAGGGAACTTGGAATGATCCTTTTTCATTACCCATTGTACACATTATATACTTACGCTTTACTATTACTATGCACGTCAGAGGTCCTAACACATTATACATAGCACACAAACACCCCTACGTCGGAGGGCACCAAACACAGGACTTAGGCACAAGAAGGGAACAAAGTCACCTTTATAAAAGAGGAAGAAAAATTGGATTGTCCACACACAATTAGCAGTGCCTCCCGATTCCAAGGGCTAACGTTGCCTTAGTAGTTTCCCCACGTTGCTGGGTTAATAGCCATCATCTGCTTCAATGCAGCAAAATAGGAGGAGAATTAATGACCCATTTCGCGGTATGCACTCAGCGCATCTCAGGGTCGGCTCAGAGCAGCCTCAAAAAATAAATTACGCAGACCTGCTGTGTGCTTGCAGAATGGAGGGAAGAGCCAATAAAGCCATAATTTTCCCTTCTTTTAAGCCTCCGCACAAAATGTATAGTTTTCCACTTCAGCTGATTTCCCCAGGGTTTGATTGATTTTCTGCATTTATTGTTATCAGTTGATGCTATGTTCTCAGATCGCTGCGCATTAACAGTGTTAACAGCGTCCCAATCCCGTTTACAGAAAGCCGTAACAAGTTAAATTTGGAGAATCAAAGACAATACATAAAAAGCATTCTAAAGCATGTAAGCTCTTTTACCTAAAAAAATAAAGATAATTGTAATAATTTATAACATAATTCTGCTTAAGATTTCATTATGCTATGACTTTGAGATTCCCTCTTCCAGAATTTCTAAGCAAAATGAATCCTAAAACAATACAAGGAATCAGAGAAGAAAAGCAAAAGAAAATCCTTGATAAAAAAAATTACATAAACAGTGGGATCCTTCAAGGAAAAAAAAAAAGGAATAGGACAAATCCATGCTCCAGTGATTACTTCCAACTCGGTCATTAACTCATTTGCATGACTTTATGATACATCACCTGCTTGTAATATTCCACCTGGCTTCCTGCTCCAGAATTCTTCTGCTCTCCAAGGATGAAGTGATTTGACATTCTCATTTGACTTCTTTATCCTAGACTTCTCCTTAATGGCTACCTTCCAAACTATATTAAAAACTGTCACACAATGCCATTCTAACAAAGATTGGAACCACTCATGGAAATCTAAAAGGATAAAGTAGAATTCTCCAAAATATTTCATTAGTATTCTTATTTATACTTCATCTTTTTCCAGAAAGGGTTTGAGATATCTCACTATGACACATATAATGAAATACAATTTTTTTTAAAGTAAAGGAAGAAAACAGTGAGAATAATGGAAAACAAGGATAAAGTGAGACAAAGTCTATGCACCTGCATTAGTAAACCAGTATCGCACAAGTGCTATATAATAAACAATGACAAAATCTAGTGGCATTCAGGTATGAACATCGTTCTCACTCAGTTTTTGAATCAGCCACAGGTAGCTCTTACTTCAGATTCTGGTGTCTCTGATCCACGTCTTTTATCCTCTTTCTGGGACCTGGAGCCAGTCGGTGCAAATCTTCTCATTATGATGCCAGAAACACAAGAAGGCAAATGGAAATGTACAATGTCCCTTAAGGCCTAGGTTCATAGCTGTCAATGATCACCTCCACTTTCCTAATCTTGCTTAATTTCTTCTCATGGACACACTCAACCAAAACTGCACAAAGAAGGGGATTCTGGGAAATGTAGTTCGCAGCTTCAGACATATATGGCAGTGATGGAGATGGTAGTGGTGGTGATGGTGATGATGGTAGCAGTGGTGATGGTGGTGGTGTAATGGTGGTGATGGTGTAGTGGTGATGATAGTACTGAAAGGTGGTGGTGGTGATGATGGTAGTGATGGTGGTGGTGGTGATGATGGTGGTGATGATGATGATAATAATGATGATAGTAGTGATGGTGGTGGTGGTGGTGATGGTGGTATATTCAAACTTCCTCTCTAATAATAGGGCTAAATAGACTCACAATTAACATTGCCTTAGGGCATTTTTAATATTTAATATTTTTAATATTTGGAAAAGCCACTTCTCCTCATACTATTTCCTTTTCATCACTTCATTCTTCCGAATGAACTTTGATATTATTTTGACAAGTCTCTCAAAAAATATTAGAGAGATCTTGTTTGCAATTATTTAAATCATGTAAACTGGGGAAATTCTGTCATATTTTGTATGATAAATAGTTAGTCCTATCATCCAAGACACATTAGGTAACAAATTGTTACTGCATGTTTCTTGGTAAGTGTAATAATAATATTTGTATTAGTAATTATGATGTTTTCTAAGTAGGCATAAAAGGTTTAAAGACTTGATTTTTATTTATTACCTTCATTTTCAGCTACTGAATCTACCGACAGTCTACATGTTATTTTGATTGACAATCACGGGATGTTTATGTATCTTCATATTGGCTGGGAATAGTAATACTTTCGTCTTCATACCAGGTGCATAGTCTTTATCTCTGTCCTGTGTTTGGAGCCTCCAAAATAATACTGCAATATAATGGTGGTAATGGGAGTTCTCATGTCTCATTTTGTCTTGCCGTGGTTTCTCCATTTGTTCTTTGATTACACTTGGCAGACGTGTTTATTATCCCCGCAGTAAATCAGTTTTCATTTTACGTACTGATTCTACCTGTTTTCCAGCTGATTAATTTCTGCTTTTATCTATTCCATGCTCTTTCTAATTAATTCCCTGCCTGGAATGATTATTTATATATTTCTTTTCTTTTCCATTTGGTAATGAAAGAATTTAGGGTTAAGAATCAGCGTTTCCAGCTCCGTCTGACAGCCTTAGTAATGTCCTCATTTTTGTGATTTTCTAAATAATCTGAAATAATATTTGGTGGCTTACTCATTATTTGGGACTTGTTTTATTGTATTTGTAATATCCAAGTAATTGGGTTATTCTTTCTAAATGTTTACTAGGAATTTTGAATTTTAGAAGATTGCGACAGCAAGTGATTTTTGTTTTGGGGGTAAAGTCATATTTACGCTACTTTTGTAAATGTTCCACGGACACCTGAAAATAAGTAGTCCCATCAGTGCGAGTGTGACCATCGTCAAGTCTTACTATTATCATTGAGATTGGTTGAGTGAGTAACCGCTCCCAAGTCCTAATCCCTGGAAACCGAGAATATTCAATGCAGTCACGAGTATCCTTGTAAGAAGGGGGAGAGACAGAGAGATCGGATATGGAAGAAGATAATGAGAGGACTCGAAGAAGCTGACCTATAGGCTTTGAAGAAGAAGGAAGGGGCCACCAGCCAAGGAGCGCAGCCTCAGAGCTGGAAGAAGCAAGGAGACTGGGTCTCCCGGAGCCTCCAGCGGGAGTGGGCTCTGCTGACACCTTGGTTTCAACCCAGTAAAACCAATTACAGATTCTGACCTCCAGAACTGTAAGAGCATAAAGGTGTGTTCTTTTAAAACATCAGGTTGGTGGAAATTTGCTGCAGCTGCCATAGGCAACAAATACCACTGGAAAGCCGTATCTCCCTTCCCCGGCTTTTGATCTGTCACAGAGTGTTGGCATTGATAATTCTCCCTAACAATTGTATTTTTGATCTTGACTTTTCAGGTATAAATTTAAAAATGCCAACACTACGTTTATCAGCGCACGAAGGTTAATGACCATTTTCAGTATTATGATCTTTCACAGTAAAACGTGACTCTTATTACAACTGTAAGGCTTCTTGCTCAATGTCTCTATTTTCTTGATATTGACATTATCATCCTTCCTCTCTGAATGTATGAGCTTCTCCTCTATCTTTGCCCAGTCCCTTATTTTAAACGATAAAAGAGCTCTCCTTCATGTCTATCTCTTGTATCATGTAGTTCAATTTTTGCTTCCTGTCATACAACTTTGCTTTGATATAATAGAATTTAAATTCTCGACATTTATTATCATAACCCAAATGGCTGGCCCACGTCTCTCACCTTGCTTTGTTCTGCTTTCTGGTTTATGATTTACTGTAGCTGCCTTTTTTCATTTTGTGTTATGTGCACTGCTTTTTTTAAAAAAAATTATACCAGTGGATCCTTTTAATTTTTTCAAATACCTATTTAAATGTAATCTTCTAGTCACTTAAGTCAAGATCAAAGCAATGACTATGGCTCCTTCTTACATAAAACAAAATTTATTGCACTGTATCTTTTCCTATGCCCTCAATTATTTCCTAGTCTTTGTTAAACTAATTTTACATTATAGACCTAGATTGATATATTATCATTGCTGGCTTTAGTAATTTACATTTACATTTAAAACATATGGGTTTTTCTCTTTGGGGGCCATCTTGACATAACTCATTTTTTCATTCAACAAATATCTGTTGAGGACCTACAGAGAGCAGGGCACTGACCCAAGGACTATGACAGGACAGTGGGGGACCTGCATGCCTCTGCCTGGGGCTCATGGACCACAGTGCTGTGTAGCTGTCGTGTTCAGTCAGTTTGAATTCTTGGGCCACCCTAAACTTGGTTTGGCTCTTCAGAAGCACATGTCCTCTCTGGGCCCATGCTCTTGGGTTTGCTTTTCCCTGGGATGCACCTTTCCTTCTTTAGCCTCAATCTTCCTCATCCCTCTGGTTTCAGACTAGACTTTCTTCAAGAAGCCTGCCCTTGACCATCCAAACCTGGATCAGGCCTCCTACTTAGGGTTTCCACAGAAGCCCACACGTCCCTCACCACGATGCCAGGCCGCCTGTCCAGAGAGTAGGTGTTTGCCTGTTTATTTTGCTGTCTCTCTGGGATGGGCCTTCACAGTCAAGCATGGGCTTTATGGACCTCTTTAGTTTTGTCCAGAATTTTACTTATTAGCACAGTGCTTCCCAGTGCTTGGCACCCTGTAGCTATTCATTAAATGCTTATGAACTAACAGAGTGAATAAAGTATGCCTTTTTTAAAAAGTAATTTTTGATACTGATTGTTTTCCTGTTGGCTGGAATTACCTCTAACTGGTTATTTCAGGAAGAGAACATGAGTGGTGGTTTTGGATTCCACTGTATAACTGAGGATGACCTTGTACTGGAAGAACTTGACCGGGTACACAAGTCTTTGCTCTGGTTTTTTGGCCTCTCACAAGTGTACATGTTTTGGAGCGTTGTCTTTTGGCTTTTAGTGTTGCAGAGAAAATGTCTGATGCCAGACCAACTTTTGTTTCTTTTTAAGTAATCTTTCCCCATTTCCTCCTTCATCTAAATATAGAGAGAGGGGCGCCTGGGTGGCTCAGTGGGTTGAGCATCCGACTCTTGGTTTTGGCTCAGGTCGTGATCTCAGGGTCGTGAGATCGAGCCCCACATTGGGCTCTGTGTTCAGTGGGGGATTTTCTTGGGATGCTCTCTCTGTCTCCCTCTGTCCCTCCTATTCATGCTCTCTCTCTCTCTCAAATAAATAAATAAATCTTAAAATAATAAAAAAAAATAGAGAGACTGATCTCTCTTTTCTTTAAGAAAAAACCTCAGTATGTCTATTGTTGTTCTGCTTTCATTCATTTTTGCCCGATATATCGTGCACTCTTTCCCCCTGTGGATTAAACCCTTGTTTCATCCAGAGACATCTGCATCAATTGCACCCTCCCCCAGAGTTGCCCGTGTCTCTGGGGCTTCAGCCACCGCCAACGAGACCATGAGCTGTGTCATCTTAACTCGTCTGCTTCCAGCCACGTTCAAGACTAGAAGTTGAAGAAACAGAGAAATAATAAAGGTGGACAGGAACGGGAACATCCCTGGTGGCCTCAAAACATAGTTCGCATGTAGTGTGGGGCTGTCTGCTCTGTTTTTGGATTAATGTTGGGTTCAAGCAAAGAGCACGAAAGAGAGTCAAGTCTTCCCCATCTTCTCCAGGACCTACCCTGCTGTTCTCATGCAGAGAACAGACTGGGCGTAGCCCTCCATGTCGTTCCTGAAGCAAACCCAATCCCTGTGAAATATGCATATAGTCACCCCAAACTCCAACGTGAACCATCGTTTTCAAAGCGGGTGGATGCTTTTATTTTCAAAATACCTTCATGGAAAGTGAAAGAGAAGTCACCAGGCCTGGTCATGGCGCTACGTGAACTGTGTGGAAGCCGCATCGTTGTTTATCGTGGGGAAAGACGAAGCTGGAGAGGGCCCTCAGCGTCTGAGGCTGTGGCAGCACCAGGGGGAGAGCTGGGCCCTCCTGAGTCAGCCCGGCAGGGCCGTAGAGAACCTCACACCTGTCTTACCCCTTCCTTCCCGCCCCTTCCATCGTGGGCTCCCTGTCTGTTTGCATGGGTGTCTCTCTTGGTCATTGCTTCTTTATCTCATGGCTTCTGCAGTCCAGAGTTAGGACAGGGTGTTGACCGGGTGTGCTGGTGTTTGGTCCCCAGAGCCTGCATCCACACTCAGAGGACCCTGGAGCAGGTGTGCCATGTCGCCGGGCACCCTGGAGACAGAAAGTGGGAGGGGAGCCAGGTTGGCAGAAGCTGAACGAACAAGGGGATCACAGCACCGACCAGGGAGTCTTCAGGTGTTGATCCTGCCTGCAGACAGCCAGAAGGTTCTGTGGGCCAGGGCTGTGCCCAGAACTAGCTGGTGCCCGGGGCAGGTGGGGGGCGGGGGGGAGGGTGGAAGGAAACGTGAAGCACCCTGAGCCGTGCGCATAGGGAGGGGGGCTGACCTGCCCCCGGCCACGGCCACGGCCATGGAAAGAGGCACAGCCATCCTGTCAAGGTCAGATGCTCTCACGCGTCCACAGTCCGCAAAGCTCAGGCCCCAGAGCACTGGTGTCGGGAAGAAAACGAAGACCCGGCTCTGTGAGTCTTTGGGTTGGTATGAAACGCGGACCTGAGTTCTCTGCATCTCAGCATCCATCATCACGCCTGCAGCCCAGAGCCCTGCACACAGAGGGACGATCCTGCCAAGCAGTTTGGCCATTCACGTGCAGGGCAAGCCCGGGCAGCTTGTAAACTGCCTCGGTTGCTACTTCTGGAAAGGAAAGAGAATCAGGCCTATGGCTTGTCCTGGGGTCACCAGAGGAGTAAGTACAATAAGAAACAGAAGGCATCTGACATGGAAAGTCCTCCTGAAAGGCGGAGTGGCTCCCCATCCCTTCTCTTTGCAGCCCCGACTGAGCCCCCGCGAGCCCCCCGACCACAGGCAGAGGCCGCCCGGCTCCAGTCCCTCAAACAGCTCAACTGCAGCTCATCCTCACCCTTGTGAACAGGAGACCTGAGCTGAGAGAACGTTCGAATTGGCTCATGCAAAGAACAGTATTTGCCCGAGGTGAGCTCCTACGTTATGAATTTTTAACCTCACATAAATCAAACTGTAAAAATGGACAAAGGCTGAATTTCCTCTGCCGGGACCAAAATAGAAACGGCCTCTGTCTCTTAAACAATTCTGATTATGTTTCCGTAACCAAATCATGCTGAGATGAATAGCTGGGATATTTATATTTAGGCCCTAAAGGATGATGTAAAATAAATGAAAATGGTCTATCTCCTCAGCGTTGACGCCGTGCCTCTGTTTCCATCTGCAAAGGCGACGGGAAGACCAGGCTGTGGGCTAGGGCCATCGGGTGCCCACTGCGGGGTTTCGCTTCTCTCGCCTCATTGCTTTTTCCCCTATAGCTCTTGTCACCGGGTCCCCACCACCAAGTGATGAATAGAAGCCCCCCAGGGAAGCAGCCTACAGCAAGGTTCTAAGCGAATTCCCTTGCAGAAGCCTTAGGCTGAGAAACGTCCGCCCTGTGAAAGAGCCGTAAGGTGGAAACTTCTAACTGCAGAGGGCGATGTTTTAACTGAATAAGGCTTTCATTAATTCAACAGACACATCTAGGGCGACGCTTACGAGCCACAAACATAGAAGACCATCAAAACAGCAAAGATAAGCACAACTAAGGCATTCTTCTTCTCTCAATCTAGTGGAAAAGAAAGACAGGAAAGCGCCTGATTTAGGTAAGGCAGAGAGAAGCCCGAGCCAGGGAGGGCGTTACACAGGAACGTTCGAGACTTCCAGAGGCAGGAAAGACGTCAGCACACAAGGCGGAGTTGGAGCTGACCTTTCAAGAGTGATAAAGGGTTTAATAGGAAAACTGGAGCTGCAGAAGCCAAGGACATCGCGGCGAGGCTGACGAGGAACAACAGGTGTGGGCTGGGAGTGTGTGATCTGAGGTTGGGAGGGGGTACAGAAGCAGCTTGGGCTCCAGGCCCAAGCTGGAGGCTGACAGGAAACTGGAGGCTTTTGAAGGCATTGAACCAGGGGGTTGATATGATGTCCGCATGTGAAGAGTCATTCATTCATTCATTCATTCACTTGCTTTACAAATATTTACTGCAATCTTTGATGAGGGCTGGAGTGGTGGGTAAGAAAACTGACAAGACCCTGGCCCCTGGGACCTTACAGTCTTGCAGGGTGACAAAGAACCCATAAGTACATGTAGAGTTACAAGCAGGAGGGACACTAGATGAGTCGGCATAGGGCAGTGTCCAAGGGAGCTCCGACTTAGCTGCAGGGGTGGGGAGAGGGAGGGAAGGCATCAGGAAGACCTGGCATTCATGCTGGGTCCTTAGGGATCAATGGGAGTTGGGGACAAGGTCTGTATTGGGGTAGGGCTGTGGCACTAGTCAGGATGCAGAAAGACCAGGCGTGAAGGTCCTCAGGTAAATGAAGAGGTTGGATGTTCAAGAAATCAAAAGAAAGGAGAGTGATGTTAGTGATGACTCTGGAGGGATGGGGGCTACAGGAGGCCACTAAGTGTCCGGAGGGATGGGGTCTGGTTTGTTTTATAAGGCATTCGGGATGCTGTGTGGAGAATGGATCTGAGAAGGACAAGTTTGAAAGTCAGTGTCACAGTCCAAAGGAGGTGTGTGGGCGTGCTGGGAGACCAGTGGAAAAAGCACAAATTAGGACCGCCTCCAGAGGTGGAACTGACAGCCCTCATTGACGTGCTGGGGGTTGCGAGCTCAAGAAGAAAATGTCAAGATTAACTCCATGTCCTACGCTGAGCCACTGAGAGGAAGGTGGAACCATTTACCCAGAAGATGGAAAAGCCTAAAGCATTTTTAATTTTTAGGGGGCAGGGGAAAGAGATCAAGGAACTAGCCTGGGATTTGGGAAAGCCAAAAGCCTATGAGACATCAGGGGACAGTTCAAGTAGATAATCCAAAATATGGGTCAGGAGCTGAAGAAAGAAATGGATCATTTGGGAGGAGGGCAGAGAGGAGGTGGTGGCTGATTGGGACCAGTTTTCCATCTTGGCTTCCTGTGCCGGGCTCTGCCCTAGCTGGCCGTTCCAGGAAGCCCACAGGCACTCATCTATCACAAAACTGTCCAAATATGTCAACCCAAGTCTGTGATCCTGGTTCCCTGAGACCCTCCCCTCCCATAGTGGGACCTAGAATTCTCCAAGGAGAAAACTAGCAAGTTCTTGATCTCATGTCCCTTTGCAATCAGTCACTGTCCCCCAAATCTGGGGTCCCAGGCAACCATGGACTTTCTTTCCATCACCGCAGCTTAGCCATTATCTCTTCTATTCCTGGGTTCTTCTGATGTGACCATGATAACCTTGGGTGCTCCCCTACTTGGCATTATGACAAGTTCCAGACTCATTCTGCATTAACCTTGCCCCAGAATCCATATCCACCCTCTCCAAGGAGTCCTGGCTCCTTTCAGTGGGGAATGGTATTTAGAGACCACAGTCAGGGTTCCCAGGGTACTAGTTAATGCTAGCTTAGTCATCATGGCCAGGCCTTTTTTTTAAAGCTAAGAAAGTTTTAAAATATAAAGCCACATTTGATTCAGACTGCCAGAGTCCAACCCAGATTCAGGATATGAACTTTTTACTCAAGCGTGGTAGCCCACCTGTGTCTTTCCTTTTTCCCATCCTGGGCACTCTGGTTTTCAGTGCCATGAGCCACTCCTCATTTCCCTTATACACACAGCAGCCCCAGAGTAAGAATGCCAATGCCGTCACCAGAAATATAATTCCAGAAACTGTTTAATATCTTTAGTGGTTCTCTCTGTCCTGACAGCATATCATACTAGGGACGTATATCTGAAACCATCGAAATCACTTGGTATGATTTCTCTTTGTGCGGCTATGAAAGCCCATGCATANTATTTCATTAGTATTCTTATTTATACTTCATCTTTTTCCAGAAAGGGTTTGAGATATCTCACTATGACACATATAATGAAATACAATTTTTTTTAAAGTAAAGGAAGAAAACAGTGAGAATAATGGAAAACAAGGATAAAGTGAGACAAAGTCTATGCACCTGCATTAGTAAACCAGTATCGCACAAGTGCTATATAATAAACAATGACAAAATCTAGTGGCATTCAGGTATGAACATCGTTCTCACTCAGTTTTTGAATCAGCCACAGGTAGCTCTTACTTCAGATTCTGGTGTCTCTGATCCACGTCTTTTATCCTCTTTCTGGGACCTGGAGCCAGTCGGTGCAAATCTTCTCATTATGATGCCAGAAACACAAGAAGGCAAATGGAAATGTACAATGTCCCTTAAGGCCTAGGTTCATAACTGTCAATGATCACCTCCACTTTCCTAATCTTGCTTAATTTCTTCTCATGGACACACTCAACCAAAACTGCACAAAGAAGGGGATTCTGGGAAATGTAGTTCGCAGCTTCAGACATATATGGCAGTGATGGAGATGGTAGTGGTGGTGATGGTGATGATGGTAGCAGTGGTGATGGTGGTGGTGTAATGGTGGTGATGGTGTAGTGGTGATGATAGTACTGAAAGGTGGTGGTGGTGATGATGGTAGTGATGGTGGTGGTGGTGATGATGGTGGTGATGATGATGATAATAATGATGATAGTAGTGATGGTGATGGTGGTGGTGATGGTGGTATATTCAAACTTCCTCTCTAATAATAGGGCTAAATAGACTCACAATTAACATTGCCTTAGGGCATTTTTAATATTTAATATTTTTAATATTTGGAAAAGCCACTTCTCCTCATACTATTTCCTTTTCATCACTTCATTCTTCCGAATGAACTTTGATATTATTTTGACAAGTCTCTCAAAAAATATTAGAGAGATCTTGTTTGCAATTATTTAAATCATGTAAACTGGGGAAATTCTGTCATATTTTGTATGATAAATAGTTAGTCCTATCATCCAAGACACATTAGGTAACAAATTGTTACTGCATGTTTCTTGGTAAGTGTAATAATAATATTTGTATTAGTAATTATGATGTTTTCTAAGTAGGCATAAAAGGTTTAAAGACTTGATTTTTATTTATTACCTTCATTTTCAGCTACTGAATCTACCGACAGTCTACATGTTATTTTGATTGACAATCACGGGATGTTTATGTATCTTCATATTGGCTGGGAATAGTAATACTTTCGTCTTCATACCAGGTGCATAGTCTTTATCTCTGTCCTGTGTTTGGAGCCTCCAAAATAATACTGCAATATAATGGTGGTAATGGGAGTTCTCATGTCTCATTTTGTCTTGCCGTGGTTTCTCCATTTGTTCTTTGATTACACTTGGCAGACGTGTTTATTATCCCCGCAGTAAATCAGTTCTCATTTTACGTACTGATTCTACCTGTTTTCCAGCTGATTAATTTCTGCTTTTATCTATTCCATGCTCTTTCTAATTAATTCCCTGCCTGGAATGATTATTTATATATTTCTTTTCTTTTCCATTTGGTAATGAAAGAATTTAGGGTTAAGAATCAGCGTTTCCAGCTCCGTCTGACAGCCTTAGTAATGTCCTCATTTTTGTGATTTTCTAAATAATCTGAAATAATATTTGGTGGCTTACTCATTATTTGGGACTTGTTTTATTGTATTTGTAATATCCAAGTAATTGGGTTATTCTTTCTAAATGTTTACTAGGAATTTTGAATTTTAGAAGATTGCGACAGCAAGTGATTTTTGTTTTGGGGGTAAAGTCATATTTACGCTACTTTTGTAAATGTTCCACGGACACCTGAAAATAAGTAGTCCCATCAGTGCGAGTGTGACCATCGTCAAGTCTTACTATTATCATTGAGATTGGTTGAGTGAGTAACCGCTCCCAAGTCCTAATCCCTGGAAACCGAGAATATTCAATGCAGTCACGAGTATCCTTGTAAGAAGGGGGAGAGACAGAGAGATCGGATATGGAAGAAGATAATGAGAGGACTCGAAGAAGCTGACCTATAGGCTTTGAAGAAGAGGGAAGGGGCCACCAGCCAAGGAGCGCAGCCTCAGAGCTGGAAGAAGCAAGGAGACTGGGTCTCCCGGAGCCTCCAGCGGGAGTGGGCTCTGCTGACACCTTGGTTTCAACCCAGTAAAACCAATTACAGATTCTGACCTCCAGAACTGTAAGAGCATAAAGGTGTGTTCTTTTAAAACATCAGGTTGGTGGAAATTTGCTGCAGCTGCCATAGGCAACAAATACCACTGGAAAGCCGTATCTCCCTTCCCCGGCTTTTGATCTGTCACAGAGTGTTGGCATTGATAATTCTCCCTAACAATTGTATTTTTGATCTTGACTTTTCAGGTATAAATTTAAAAATGCCAACACTACGTTTATCAGCGCACGAAGGTTAATGACCATTTTCAGTATTATGATCTTTCACAGTAAAACGTGACTCTTATTACAACTGTAAGGCTTCTTGCTCAATGTCTCTATTTTCTTGATATTGACATTATCATACTTCCTCTCTGAATGTATGAGCTTCTCCTCTATCTTTGCCCAGTCCCTTATTTTAAACGATAAAAGAGCTCTCCTTCATGTCTATCTCTTGTATCATGTAGTTCAATTTTTGCTTCCTGTCATACAACTTTGCTTTGATATAATAGAATTTAAATTCTCGACATTTATTATCATAACCCAAATGGCTGGCCCACGTCTCTCACCTTGCTTTGTTCTGCTTTCTGGTTTATGATTTACTGTAGCTGCCTTTTTTCATTTTGTGTTATGTGCACTGCTTTTTTTAAAAAAAATTATACCAGTGGATCCTTTTAATTTTTTCAAATACCTATTTAAATGTAATCTTCTAGTCACTTAAGTCAAGATCAAAGCAATGACTATGGCTCCTTCTTACATAAAACAAAATTTATTGCACTGTATCTTTTCCTATGCCCTCAATTATTTCCTAGTCTTTGTTAAACTAATTTTACATTATAGACCTAGATTGATATATTATCATTGCTGGCTTTAGTAATTTACATTTACATTTAAAACATATGGGTTTTTCTCTTTGGGGGCCATCTTGACATAACTCATTTTTTCATTCAACAAATATCTGTTGAGGACCTACAGAGAGCAGGGCACTGACCCAAGGACTATGACAGGACAGTGGGGGACCTGCATGCCTCTGCCTGGGGCTCATGGACCACAGTGCTGTGTAGCTGTCGTGTTCAGTCAGTTTGAATTCTTGGGCCACCCTAAACTTGGTTTGGCTCTTCAGAAGCACATGTCCTCTCTGGGCCCATGCTCTTGGGTTTGCTTTTCCCTGGGATGCACCTTTCCTTCTTTAGCCTCAATCTTCCTCATCCCTCTGGTTTCAGACTAGACTTTCTTCAAGAAGCCTGCCCTTGACCATCCAAACCTGGATCAGGCCTCCTACTTAGGGTTTCCACAGAAGCCCACACGTCCCTCACCACGATGCCAGGCCGCCTGTCCAGAGAGTAGGTGTTTGCCTGTTTATTTTGCTGTCTCTCTGGGATGGGCCTTCACAGTCAAGCATGGGCTTTATGGACCTCTTTAGTTTTGTCCAGAATTTTACTTATTAGCACAGTGCTTCCCAGTGCTTGGCACCCTGTAGCTATTCATTAAATGCTTATGAACTAACAGAGTGAATAAAGTATGCCTTTTTTAAAAAGTAATTTTTGATACTGATTGTTTTCCTGTTGGCTGGAATTACCTCTAACTGGTTATTTCAGGAAGAGAACATGAGTGGTGGTTTTGGATTCCACTGTATAACTGAGGATGACCTTGTACTGGAAGAACTTGACCGGGTACACAAGTCTTTGCTCTGGTTTTTTGGCCTCTCACAAGTGTACATGTTTTGGAGCGTTGTCTTTTGGCTTTTAGTGTTGCAGAGAAAATGTCTGATGCCAGACCAACTTTTGTTTCTTTTTAAGTAATCTTTCCCCATTTCCTCCTTCATCTAAATATAGAGAGAGGGGCGCCTGGGTGGCTCAGTGGGTTGAGCATCCGACTCTTGGTTTTGGCTCAGGTCGTGATCTCAGGGTCGTGAGATCGAGCCCCACATTGGGCTCTGTGTTCAGTGGGGGATTTTCTTGGGATGCTCTCTCTGTCTCCCTCTGTCCCTCCTATTCATGCTCTCTCTCTCTCTCAAATAAATAAATAAATCTTAAAATAATAAAAAAAATAGACTGATCTCTCTTTTCTTTAAGAAAAAACCTCAGTATGTCTATTGTTGTTCTGCTTTCATTCATTTTTGCCCGATATATCGTGCACTCTTTCCCCCTGTGGATTAAACCCTTGTTTCATCCAGAGACATCTGCATCAATTGCACCCTCCCCCAGAGTTGCCCGTGTCTCTGGGGCTTCAGCCACCGCCAACGAGACCATGAGCTGTGTCATCTTAACTCGTCTGCTTCCAGCCACGTTCAAGACTAGAAGTTGAAGAAACAGAGAAATAATAAAGGTGGACAGGAACGGGAACATCCCTGGTGGCCTCAAAACATAGTTCGCATGTAGTGTGGGGCTGTCTGCTCTGTTTTTGGATTAATGTTGGGTTCAAGCAAAGAGCACGAAAGAGAGTCAAGTCTTCCCCATCTTCTCCAGGACCTACCCTGCTGTTCTCATGCAGAGAACAGACTGGGCGTAGCCCTCCATGTCGTTCCTGAAGCAAACCCAATCCCTGTGAAATATGCATATAGTCACCCCAAACTCCAACGTGAACCATCGTTTTCAAAGCGGGTGGATGCTTTTATTTTCAAAATACCTTCATGGAAAGTGAAAGAGAAGTCACCAGGCCTGGTCATGGCGCTACGTGAACTGTGTGGAAGCCGCATCGTTGTTTATCGTGGGGGAAGACGAAGCTGGAGAGGGCCCTCAGCGTCTGAGGCTGTGGCAGCACCAGGGGGAGAGCTGGGCCCTCCTGAGTCAGCCCGGCAGGGCCGTAGAGAACCTCACACCTGTCTTACCCCTTCCTTCCCGCCCCTTCCATCGTGGGCTCCCTGTCTGTTTGCATGGGTGTCTCTCTTGGTCATTGCTTCTTTATCTCATGGCTTCTGCAGTCCAGAGTTAGGACAGGGTGTTGACCGGGTGTGCTGGTGTTTGGTCCCCAGAGCCTGCATCCACACTCAGAGGACCCTGGAGCAGGTGTGCCATGTCGCCGGGCACCCTGGAGACAGAAAGTGGGAGGGGAGCCAGGTTGGCAGAAGCTGAACGAACAAGGGGATCACAGCACCGACCAGGGAGTCTTCAGGTGTTGATCCTGCCTGCAGACAGCCAGAAGGTTCTGTGGGCCAGGGCTGTGCCCAGAACTAGCTGGTGCCCGGGGCAGGTGGGGGGCGGGGGGGAGGGTGGAAGGAAACGTGAAGCACCCTGAGCCGTGCGCATAGGGAGGGGGGCTGACCTGCCCCCGGCCACGGCCACGGCCATGGAAAGAGGCACAGCCATCCTGTCAAGGTCAGATGCTCTCACGCGTCCACAGTCCGCAAAGCTCAGGCCCCAGAGCACTGGTGTCGGGAAGAAAACGAAGACCCGGCTCTGTGAGTCTTTGGGTTGGTATGAAACGCGGACCTGAGTTCTCTGCATCTCAGCATCCATCATCACGCCTGCAGCCCAGAGCCCTGCACACAGAGGGACGATCCTGCCAAGCAGTTTGGCCATTCACGTGCAGGGCAAGCCCGGGCAGCTTGTAAACTGCCTCGGTTGCTACTTCTGGAAAGGAAAGAGAATCAGGCCTATGGCTTGTCCTGGGGTCACCAGAGGAGTAAGTACAATAAGAAACAGAAGGCATCTGACATGGAAAGTCCTCCTGAAAGGCGGAGTGGCTCCCCATCCCTTCTCTTTGCAGCCCCGACTGAGCCCCCGCGAGCCCCCCGACCACAGGCAGAGGCCGCCCGGCTCCAGTCCCTCAAACAGCTCAACTGCAGCTCATCCTCACCCTTGTGAACAGGAGACCTGAGCTGAGAGAACGTTCGAATTGGCTCATGCAAAGAACAGTATTTGCCCGAGGTGAGCTCCTACGTTATGAATTTTTAACCTCACATAAATCAAACTGTAAAAATGGACAAAGGCTGAATTTCCTCTGCCGGGACCAAAATAGAAACGGCCTCTGTCTCTTAAACAATTCTGATTATGTTTCCGTAACCAAATCATGCTGAGATGAATAGCTGGGATATTTATATTTAGGCCCTAAAGGATGATGTAAAATAAATGAAAATGGTCTATCTCCTCAGCGTTGACGCCGTGCCTCTGTTTCCATCTGCAAAGGCGACGGGAAGACCAGGCTGTGGGCTAGGGCCATCGGGTGCCCACTGCGGGGTTTCGCTTCTCTCGCCTCATTGCTTTTTCCCCTATAGCTCTTGTCACCGGGTCCCCACCACCAAGTGATGAATAGAAGCCCCCCAGGGAAGCAGCCTACAGCAAGGTTCTAAGCGAATTCCCTTGCAGAAGCCTTAGGCTGAGAAACGTCCGCCCTGTGAAAGAGCCGTAAGGTGGAAACTTCTAACTGCAGAGGGCGATGTTTTAACTGAATAAGGCTTTCATTAATTCAACAGACACATCTAGGGCGACGCTTACGAGCCACAAACATAGAAGACCATCAAAACAGCAAAGATAAGCACAACTAAGGCATTCTTCTTCTCTCAATCTAGTGGAAAAGAAAGACAGGAAAGCGCCTGATTTAGGTAAGGCAGAGAGAAGCCCGAGCCAGGGAGGGCGTTACACAGGAACGTTCGAGACTTCCAGAGGCAGGAAAGACGTCAGCACACAAGGCGGAGTTGGAGCTGACCTTTCAAGAGTGATAAAGGGTTTAATAGGAAAACTGGAGCTGCAGAAGCCAAGGACATCGCGGCGAGGCTGACAAGGAACAACAGGTGTGGGCTGGGAGTGTGTGATCTGAGGTTGGGAGCGGGTACAGAAGCAGCTTGGGCTCCAGGCCCAAGCTGGAGGCTGACAGGAAACTGGAGGCTTTTGAAGGCATTGAACCAGGGGGTTGATATGATGTCCGCATGTGAAGAGTCATTCATTCATTCATTCATTCACTTGCTTTACAAATATTTACTGCAATCTTTGATGAGGGCTGGAGTGGTGGGTAAGAAAACTGACAAGACCCTGGCCCCTGGGACCTTACAGTCTTGCAGGGTGACAAAGAACCCATAAGTACATGTAGAGTTACAAGCAGGAGGGACACTAGATGAGTCGGCATAGGGCAGTGTCCAAGGGAGCTCCGACTTAGCTGCAGGGGTGGGGAGAGGGAGGGAAGGCATCAGGAAGACCTGGCATTCATGCTGGGTCCTTAGGGATCAATGGGAGTTGGGGACAAGGTCTGTATTGGGGTAGGGCTGTGGCACTAGTCAGGATGCAGAAAGACCAGGCGTGAAGGTCCTCAGGTAAATGAAGAGGTTGGATGTTCAAGAAATCAAAAGAAAGGAGAGTGATGTTAGTGATGACTCTGGAGGGATGGGGGCTACAGGAGGCCACTAAGTGTCCGGAGGGATGGGGTCTGGTTTGTTTTATAAGGCATTCGGGATGCTGTGTGGAGAATGGATCTGAGAAGGACAAGTTTGAAAGTCAGTGTCACAGTCCAAAGGAGGTGTGTGGGCGTGCTGGGAGACCAGTGGAAAAAGCACAAATTAGGACCGCCTCCAGAGGTGGAACTGACAGCCCTCATTGACGTGCTGGGGGTTGCGAGCTCAAGAAGAAAATGTCAAGATTAACTCCATGTCCTACGCTGAGCCACTGAGAGGAAGGTGGAACCATTTACCCAGAAGATGGAAAAGCCTAAAGCATTTTTAATTTTTAGGGGGCAGGGGAAAGAGATCAAGGAACTAGCCTGGGATTTGGGAAAGCCAAAAGCCTATGAGACATCAGGGGACAGTTCAAGTAGATAATCCAAAATATGGGTCAGGAGCTGAAGAAAGAAATGGATCATTTGGGAGGAGGGCAGAGAGGAGGTGGTGGCTGATTGGGACCAGTTTTCCATCTTGGCTTCCTGTGCCGGGCTCTGCCCTAGCTGGCCGTTCCAGGAAGCCCACAGGCACTCATCTATCACAAAACTGTCCAAATATGTCAACCCAAGTCTGTGATCCTGGTTCCCTGAGACCCTCCCCTCCCATAGTGGGACCTAGAATTCTCCAAGGAGAAAACTAGCAAGTTCTTGATCTCATGTCCCTTTGCAATCAGTCACTGTCCCCCAAATCTGGGGCCCCAGGCAACCATGGACTTTCTTTCCATCACCGCAGCTTAGCCATTATCTCTTCTATTCCTGGGTTCTTCTGATGTGACCATGATAACCTTGGGTGCTCCCCTACTTGGCATTATGACAAGTTCCAGACTCATTCTGCATTAACCTTGCCCCAGAATCCATATCCACCATCTCCAAGGAGTCCTGGCTCCTTTCAGTGGGGAATGGTATTTAGAGACCACAGTCAGGGTTCCCAGGGTACTAGTTAATGCTAGCTTAGTCATCATGGCCAGGCCTTTTTTTTAAAGCTAAGAAAGTTTTAAAATATAAAGCCACATTTGATTCAGACTGCCAGAGTCCAACCCAGATTCAGGATATGAACTTTTTACTCAAGCGTGGTAGCCCACCTGTGTCTTTCCTTTTTCCCATCCTGGGCACTCTGGTTTTCAGTGCCATGAGCCACTCCTCATTTCCCTTATACACACAGCAGCCCCAGAGTAAGAATGCCAATGCCGTCACCAGAAATATAATTCCAGAAACTGTTTAATATCTTTAGTGGTTCTCTCTGTCCTGACAGCATATCATACTAGGGACGTATATCTGAATTACCATCGAAATCACTTGGTATGATTTCTCTTTGTGCGGCTATGAAAGCCCATGCATACATTGTGGAATTTGTTTCATTTTCCTTTCTGCTTTTATGAATTTCTTTTTTAAGATTTTATGTATTCATTTGAGTGAGAGAGAGTGTGAGAGAGAGATCATGAGCAGGGGGCAGGGGCAGGGGGAGAAGCAGACTCCCCGCTGAGCAGGGAGCCCCATGTAGGACTCGATCCCAGGACACTGGGATCATGACCTGAGCCGAAGGCAGGGGCTCAATTGACTGAGCCACCAGGAGCCCTGTGATGGTTTTAACTGCGATTTTGTTTTACAGTTATGTAAAATGTCCAGTGACAAGAGGGGGCCTCGTCAAAGAACTTAAGCTTCTTTACCTGTCACTTCTTTCCTCCACCCTATCCCTTCCCTTCCCTTAGAGGTGCCCTCTCTCTTTTAATTTTGAGATTTGTACTTCCATTGTTTCTGCACGCACGTGTGCACACACTTACGGTGCCCTTCCACGGATAGATGGGTGCGTCCTGCACGCGCAATCCTCCTCCTCGTTCAGATCTGTCAATGGTGTTAGTCCGTCACCGCTGGGAGACGTCTTCCCTTGTACAGCGCGTACTGTTTCATGACCTGGATGCACCACCATCGACTAACTTGTCATCTAGTCACGAAATCTGTGGCTTCTAGTTTCCTTCTATTACGGAAAAGGTTGCCATAAACCAGCTTGCCCCTCTGGTTTTCTCTGCGTTTGCTAGCAGCACGACTGTGTGGAGTCCATTCCAGGCCTTACTGATAGCAGCAGGGAAAAACCCGAGTCCTTGCCGNCCTTTTTCCCATCCTGGGCACTCTGGTTTTCAGTGCCATGAGCCACTCCTCATTTCCCTTATACACACAGCAGCCCCAGAGTAAGAATGCCAATGCCGTCACCAGAAATATAATTCCAGAAACTGTTTAATATCTTTAGTGGTTCTCTCTGTCCTGACAGCATATCATACTAGGGATGTATATCTGAATTACCGTCAAAATCACTTGGTATGATTTCTCTTTGTGCGGCTATGAAAGCCCATGCATGCATTGTGGAATTTGTTTCATTTTCCTTTCTGCTTTTATGAATTTCTTTTTTAAGATTTTATGTATTCATTTGAGTGAGAGAGAGTGTGAGAGAGAGATCATGAGCAGGGGGCAGGGGCAGGGGGAGAAGCAGACTCCCCGCTGAGCAGGGAGCCCCATGTAGGACTCGATCCCAGGACACTGGGATCATGACCTGAGCCGAAGGCAGGGGCTCAATTGACTGAGCCACCAGGAGCCCTGTGATGGTTTTAACTGCGATTTTGTTTTACAGTTATGTAAAATGTCCAGTGACAAGAGGGGGCCTCGTCAAAGAACTTAAGCTTCTTTACCTGTCACTTCTTTCCTCCACCCTATCCCTTCCCTTCCCTTAGAGGTGCCCTCTCTCTTTTAATTTTGAGATTTGTACTTCCATTGTTTCTGCACGCACGTGTGCACACACTTACGGTGCCCTTCCACGGATAGATGGGTGCGTCCTGCACGCACAATCCTCCTCCTCGTTCAGATCTGTCAACGGTATTAGTCCGTCACCGCCGGGAGACGCCTTCCCTTGTACAGCGCGTACTGTTTCATGACCTGGATGCACCACCATTGACTAACTTGTCATCTAGTCACGAAATCTGTGGCTTCTAGTTTCCTTCTATTATGGAAAAGGTTGCCATAAACCAGCTTGCCCCTCTGGTTTTCTCTGCGTTTGCTAGCAGCACGACTGTGTGGAGTCCATTCCAGGCCTTACTGATAGCAGCAGGAAAACCCGAGTCCTTGCCCTCAGGGAGCTGACATCCCACTGGGGCTGGGAAAGAAGAGACACAAATCACTACAGAACCTGCTGGGTGATGGTAAAGGCCATGAGGAAGAGTAGGCGGGAGAAGGGGGGCCTAGAGAGTGATGGGGGCCCGGCGGCTCCTAGTCTCTACACCACCTGAGATAAGGCCTTGCAGACAGCATGGCAGCCAAGCAGAGACCTGGAGGGGCCGAGCAGTGGCCTACAAAGGTGTGGGTGGGGGGAAGGGCACTCGAAGAGGAAAAGCAAGAGCAAAGCAGAGGGCACCCGGAAGCGAATGAGCTCAAGGCCAGGGCGGTGGGACACAGCGAGGGTGGGCACGGAGGAGATGAGGTCAGGGACGTGGCCGTGGGCAGACCATTCAGGACGCAGGGGGGTGCCGTCTATTCCAGAGTTCAGGACAAGGACCACGCCACCCATGGCCACGTGCTTTGCCCACAGTGTGGCCCCCTGGCCAGCCCCCCAGTGCCTTTTGTGCCACTGGCCCTGCCTGGCCAGCATGGAACCACAGACGACAGTCCCATGGGAACCACAGACGGCACTGCAGTAGCTGCGCACGACCTCAGGCCCCTGGTGGATCCCTTGGGGGCCCCCGGAGCTGTCGGCCTTGCTCTGCGTCCAGCCTTGCCTTCCACTCCCAAAGAACCTCCCTTCGGCTGGCCTACCGGGCTCACGCCTCGGATTCCTTTGAACAATTAAAAGTCATCACCCAGTGACTCCACCTGCTAGTTAACCCTCGCTCAGAAATGCCTGCCTGCCGCCCTCCCAGCCCCCAGGCCCTGCCCGGGTCATCTGGGCGAGACTCTGCTGGTGCTCACTGGCAGAGACAATGTCACAGGACACCAGATGGGAGCGACTGTGCTGGGGGCGCCTGGGGGGCTCAGTCGGTGAAGCGTCTGCCTTCGACTCAGGTCATGATCCCAGGGTCCTGGGATCGAGTCCCGCATCGGGCTCCCTGCTCAGCGGACAGCCTGCTTCTCCCTCTCCCTCTGCCACTCCCCCTGCTTGTGCTCTCTCTCTCTCTGTCAAATAAATAAATAAAATAAAATAAAATAAAAAAAAAGAAAGAAAGAAAGGAAGGAAGGAAGGAAGGAAGAAAAAGAGTGACCGTGCGGGGCAGAAGGAGCCGAGCTGAGGGACAAGTTGAGATAAAGCAGAGGTGGATAGTGAGTTCTCCGATCTCTGAACCCTCTTGGCCTCGGTTCCCTCCTTTACAGGGATGAGGAGAAGCCCGGTGCCTGTAAGCAGTAAGTGCGTGGATTCCGAGTCAGCGTCGCACACGCAGCAGCACCTGCCACGCACCGGGTGCGGAAGAGGAGACGACAGCGGGTCACTCCCACTACTTGTCCGTCGTCGCCACACTCAGGCGAGCTAGCAACCTACCGTCCGAGTCCAGAGTCTCGTAAGGCCCCGGAAGCTCTATCCGTCCCTACGGTGTCATTTGCCTCCTGGGGCCCTGAGAAAACAGCCCAAACAACTCTCGGAGGGCCAGCAGGGCAGTTTGGGAAGCATGAGGGAAGAGAAAGAAGGAAGAAATCGGGTGACAGTAACTGATTCCCCTGTGGAAGAGAGCTCCGGGGGAGGCGAGGGGCGTTGACAGGCTCAAGAAGTTTTTAAGGGAAGGAGAGATGGGGTGTAGACGAGGGGTGAGGTGGTGCAAGGGGAAGATCTGTGGGCATGTCCCCCAGGGCCGCTCAGGGAACAAAGCCATGGCAGGGCTTCCAAACAGAGAGAAGACAGAGGAGGTGCAGAGGTGGGGGAGAGGGGAAGGTGACCCAGCTAGGGGTCAGCACGGTACCCTGGGCGGTCATTGCCATCTGAGGCCCGAGGCCCCAAACTGGGCTGTCAGGAGGAAGCTTCGTGGAGCTGCAGCGTGGGAGCTGAGCAGAGCAGGGGGACTGAGGGGACTGAGCAGGTGTGGGGCTGAGCAGGGGTCAGGGGCTTGAGCAGGTGGGGGGCTGAGCAGGGTGGGAGGGACCGAGCAGGCAGAGGGGGAGGGAGCTGAGCAACGGTTGGGGGTGCTGGGCAGGGGTGGGGGGCTGAGCAGGCTGGGTGACATCTCCTCTTCTCCTCACTCCCTCTAATCGTCTTCCAGGGCCGCTGTGTGGCCCAAACTTAACCAGCAGTCAGAGGGCCGGGGGTCCAGGCAGAGATACCTGTGAACCAGACCAGGTGGGCTCTTCGGGTCAGGACACATGAAGGGCCCCAACCTTAGAGAGCTGTGTGTTGCTGGGGCCAGGCTGGGGCAGGGGAGGAGCAGAGACCTGGATGGACATGGACGTGGGAGGAGGGAATGCAGGAGGTTGAGTCTGACGCGTGGCCGCAGAGGTGGGGAAGGAGAAGAGAAAGTCGAGTCACATGCAGGTGAAGGGACCTAGAGCTCACGTTCCCTAGTAGGTAGAGCCAAGGTCAAGGGCANGGGCCGGGGGTCCAGGCAGAGATACCTGTGAACCAGACCAGGTGGGCTCTTCGGGTCAGGACACATGAAGGGCCCCAACCTTAGAGAGCTGTGTGTTGCTGGGGCCAGGCTGGGGCAGGGGAGGAGCAGAGACCTGGATGGACATGGACGTGGGAGGAGGGAATGCAGGAGGTCGAGTCTGACGCGTGGCCGCAGAGGTGGGGAAGGAGAAGAGAAAGTCGGGTCACAGGCAGGTGAAGGGACCTAGAGCTCACGTTCCCTAGTAGGTAGAGCCAAGCTCAAGGGCCNAGAGCTCACGTTCCCTAGTAGGTAGAGCCAAGGTCAAGGGCAGAAGTGAGGGGCAGAGAGCAGCTGCCCTGGGCAGCCAGAATTGCTCCTGAGACTCAACGGGGCCCCACGGAGACATGGCGGCGAGCACAGCCAGGGAAGGGACACTGGCCAGCACTTGGAGTCCACCCGCGTGAGCCCACCTGGAATTCACTTCTTGACCGAAGAAACTGAAGCCAGAGAACGAGGCTCACGCAGCCCAAAGGAGCAGGATCAGGACTGGGGTCAGATGATGCCGAGGACCAGGTGCCTTCTGTCTGCCCTTTGGTCCTTATGGCAGGAAGTGAAGGGGTGTGGAACAGGGGCTCTGCTAAGTCCCTGGCGGATGGATCCCCCCAGAGCCTCCAGGACCACCCGCACCCAGGCCGCCACCTCCCGGCCACCTGCTGCTGCACCCACCCCCCTGCCAGCGAGCCTCCCAGATGCACACTCACAGTGCTCTCACACACAGACTCACACCCACACCCGCACCCGCAAACACTCAGACTTCCACATGTGCACAGTCACGTGCATCCACTCTCCCTCACACCCACGTGTGTCCTCACAGCGCCCTTACACAGGCATGCACTCACACCCACACACTCGCAAACACATTCTCACATGTGTTTGGCTTTTGTTCGTGGGCTCGCAGGGGAGTCTGTGACCTGCGCTCTGAGCTAAGACCCGGGCAAACAGGCCCAGCGCCCAGCGTGCTGCTTGATCAACGCTGATGGATGGGGGAGCGGATGGAGCCAGACAGGCCGGGAAAGAGAGCGGCCAGAGGCAGAAGGGATGACACAGAAGTGGGGGTGGTGGGGTGTGTGAAGAGGGGAAACGTTTATTATCTGAAGATCTGGCCCAGACGCTGCGCTCCCTGGAGAGAGAGGCCACTCTTTGTTCAGGATGCTAGGAGCGCGGGTGGGGGGTGGGTCTCCCCTGAGGGCTGGATGTGGGTGGCACCCCGCTTTGGAGGAGGGAGTTGCCCCACCTGAGAGGGAAGGAGAGCAAGGAGAAAGCAGCAGGAGGGTGGGGACGGAACAGGGGAAAGGGCAGTGGGGCAGGGAGAGAGGGCCACCCAGAGCAGGCTCCCCGGGGGCTCAGAGCACCTGCCTCCTACTCTCCGCCCACCTGCCCTGCCAGCCCTCCCGGGAAAGCCCCCTCCACCCACCGCCGAATGAAAAGCAGAAGCAAGAAAGAAGGGACTAGGTTTCCGCCTTGGGACTGATGATACAGAGCCCAATTTACATTTCCGCACAAAGACCCGGACAGCAAGGCAGACCTTCTAAGGACACAAACACCAAACAAGAAGTTCATAGAATTCACAGAAATCAGTAGTAGCGTCTTCCTGGCAAATTTGGTGAGCCTGTCCCCAAAAGAAGTTCGATCCACAAGAAAGTGGGCCTCAGAATTTTCACTTATGTATGTATTCATTTGTTTGTTTGCTTATTTAACTTTCTTATTAATGTACCGATGCTTTTTCCTTTACCCGAGATTCTCTAGTATTAGCTTGTTTTGATTTTACGAAGGCCCGCCAGTCA